>NC_139344.1:126385209-126515209 GCF_055883805.1 Amblyomma maculatum
TTATGCTGACGCATGAAGTAACTAATAACCTCGGAGTGAAAAGTCGAACATGCATTATTAAATTTCTCGAAAAAAATAAACAAAAAGAGAAAGAAGATGGAGGGCTGGCGCAGAACGAAAATGGCTGTCGTCCGAGGAAGCACGAAACTAAGTAAAAATACGGGCAAACAAAGAGAAACAAAGAAATGTGACAGAAGCTTCATTCGAGGTCTGAGCAGCACAAGTGTCTTCTCCGCTCACGCCCGTCCATTTCCCGATGGATCCAACAACACTTCGTTGAGTCTTGCCATCTGCTGCACTGACGTTGTTCGGTCGTCTGTATAAGCTTTTTACTCGATCCGAAACGGAAGATTCTCGCTAACGCACTCACCGGATTTAATAAGTCCCGGTCAAGGCTAAGCAAGTTAAACGAGGAACATTTCGAGTTTCGCTTGCGACACTGTACCAAATTCTTAGCGTAAAAGTATTATAACTATTAAATTTTGGAGCGATTTTAGGTAATATTTCAACAGCCGTAAAATGCCTTGCGTGACGAAACAAAGTCAACAGAATATAAGCCAAATTTTCAATAAGGCCAACATGGTCTCACTGTAGCGGCTTAGTGGCATTATCATTGGTGTGCTGAGCCCAGTGTCGCGGATTTAAAGTCAGCCGTAGAGACAACGTATGGATGTGGCCGTCATAAAAAATGCCTATGTACTGAGATTTATGTGCAAAAAATAAAAATAAATAAGAACGCAAACCCTCTCATCCTTCCGTTCCCGCGTAAAAATCATCAATTAGAAGCGACATAATTTGACAGGTTGCTCATGCCAGTCTGAAAGATCTTCTCGTCTTCTTTTTTTTTATTTTCATATTCTGTCTCTATTGCCTCTCCCTATAAGCGTTTCGTAATAAGGCATTGTACTTTATTATGAAGTGCAAAAATAGACCCAGGGCCGGCGGGTTGCTGTAGTCCACGTCGGGGTTTCTTTGCTATAGCTGTCCTTGCGAGACGACTGAGGGCCACAGGGCATGTCCCGCCGCTCAGCGTTTTTCTTATTCTCCATTCGATGTCGTTGAGAAGGAGCAACTCGCCGTGACAGTTCCTTGCCTAATTACCATGTCATGGCAGCAGCAAAAAGAAAGCTACGAAACACATGCACGCGTTACGCTCTGCTACGACGGATAATTTAATGAACTGATGGCATATGGCATCATTGAAGAACAAAATAACAAAATTGTAAAAAATAAGAGAAAAAAGAGAAAGTAAAATGGACAATAAAACGTCGAAGATTCAGGACTGGGCATCGATATTTTTTGCGCAATACGGCACCCGTCCGTTGCCGTCACGTCTGCAGCAGTGTTTCATGACCCTACATATTGCATACAATACGTTTTCGCGCGCACCAATGCATGTGTGCGTTGTCAGGATTTTGCGAAAGCGCATGTTTTCGCAGCAACCTGCGGTCTCCCGCGTGCGCCTTCTTTCGCTAGATGCTTTGCTGTCTCCCTAGATCTCCCTCACTCTAGCAGGTCTCGCAAATAACCTTCCTTCTTGGTCCCCATTTCCTCGCGTGGCAATGTGTCCGTATCCTGCGCTTTCGTATCATCGCCCCTCTCCCTCCCCTGCCGTCGCTCTAGCCGTCACTTGGTTCTTGGCTCCATCGCCATGACAACGCAAGTCTGCCCTGTCCTGCACCCTGCGCTTCACTCGCTGGCGACGGGATCAAGGAAAGTAGGTAAAGCCATTTCGCGCTTTGTTCTGCCCACAGCGCGAATGGAATTGAGTTCCCCTGTCCTAGTGGTGGCGAGATAGGCATGTTGACCCGAAGACCCGTTCTTGGGAACGAGCAACATATTCGATGACCCGTATACCGAGGCGTGCAAAATGGGCCGAAGGAATTTAGTTACAGCTAAAGAATAGTATCCTTCTAGGCAAGAGAATGTTCTTATGCACGCCAGTACCCCGGCAGCCATCTCGTTGTGAGCATCCACATTGCTAATCCTGGCAGTTAAAATACAAATAACGACGTAAGAAAAAGATAACCTAAACATTGGTTGCGATGCCGGAAATAGCCCAAATGAGAGTCTCAGATGCATTTGGTGGTAGTGTTGGGTTTTTGTAAGACACTGTTAGTCACGCGAGATGTCGTGATAACAACTGTAAAACATTGTTCAGAGCCATGCACAATCACTGAAAATTTGTTCTATTTGCAGCTAGCAAATGCGCGTCACACAAGAATGCTCGGTCCGTAACCATGAAACGCACCAGAGTCAACGATATAGAAACACGCCTCTTCGGCTACTGGGTTCGCGTTACAAAGGAGCGATACACTGACCAAGCTGAATAATCCATTACCTTGTTGACTTTGTTAACACGGTGGCACTTTTTCCTTCTCAAACAAGAATGCAAGAACACTGAAACGGCCACTTACTTCAGAAGGGGAGCTCACTTTCGTTATCTTTTTTTTTTTTTTTTTGATCGGCTGTCGGAGAGAGAGTAAGTAGGTCTAGGTGTGTATGCATATATATATATATATATATATATATATATATATATACAGAGAGAGAGAGAGAGAGAGAGAGAGAGAGAGAGAGAGAGAGAGAGAGAGAGAGAGAAATACAATATTCCCCGTCAGGGCGCTTGCTGAAATTTTCCGGATGGAAGATGTGAAACCTTGCGCCGTTTGCTGCAGGGGGATGTCGATTACATCGTAAACGTCAAACACAACCGCTCTCATTAGCCAACATCTTTGCCCGTTCACTCCCCACGAGCGTGCACACTCAAAATGCTTTTTGTACAGATTATAAGCAGCTATAGGGGACGTATACAGACATGACCAGCGCTAGTTTAAGCTACGTCCTGCCTGTCTTCTTTTGCGTCCTTTGACTCCCATGCATAATTAACCGAAAAAAAAAGCAATGTTAAATGCGCCTACTCACCAAACGGCGACATTGCACGCTTTAGTAATTTCACTCTTTAACACGTCAAAGCTAAGCCGACCGCAGGAGCACATCATGGCAAGAGCCTTCATGTCGCAAAACTTTCAGATTAGCGGCGAGAAATGGTTTGGGTGGAAATGCAACATTCGTCGGCAGACTGGTTGGTTATGATAGCAATCTCTCTTACGTCGCGTTTACGAACACTGTAGATGAAAAACTCGGCACTACGCAATGCACCTTTCACTGAACGACGATGAGAAATCCCTGCCAGCTCTGTATATAGCTCCTCAGCTCTCTCCCCCTCCTATCGCAATGTCGCATTACCGCTCATCTCTATTTTCCTGTTAGTCGTCACCCGAATAAAAACCCCGAATGATCATACTTCGTAAACATCGGGAGCCTTTGAGGTGGGCCTTTCCGCTGCTGCAAAAGGAGAGTGCTTCATTACTAACTAAGCCGAAAATGGGGTAACGCTTAGTTTTCGAAGTGGACGGTTAGTCTGCATAAAGTGACTATCAGATATCAGAGACTATCAGTAACTGTCATTAGTCAGGCTACTAATGACAGTTTCGTTCTTTCCTTTTTAGGTGGCAACGGTTACTCTTCGAGGAATTGACAGCTCTGGCAATGGAATTAATTTTCAACTCCCTAACCTCTGTACTTCTTTGGGCTATTTCTGGTTCAGATCGTAGGCAACGTTGACAATGCGCGTTTCTTTCCGCGCGGTAATCGGTTCAGGGTTCACTATGATCCAATGGAGGGCGAATTTTAAACAAACACCGTGAAGTTCGATTACAGCGAAGCTCGGCAATGGCAGGGCACGCCGCGGCTTGATCGCATAGAGATGCTCGCGAGCTTTCCTGCGGAGGCACTGAACTGCGGTGTAATACTGCACCTAGTGAGTCTACGCAAGCGCAGTGTTGTACAAAAGAATAAGGTCTGTGAAGGACGGGCATACGCCGCTGCGCGACACGGAGCGAACATTTATTCTCTGCTCTATAGAAACGGAAGCTGCAGCGCGCCACGATACAAGACAGACAAGCGTAAATCTGCGTTATGCTTCTCGTTGTGCGCAAATGCGCGCCTGTCGAGAGAGCGCCATTCTCGTGCAGGCGGCGCTATAGATAGCGTGTCGCTGCCGCCTTTTTCTGCCCCGCGCAAGAACTCATCGCTCATTGTACCGTGCCGCGGGCTATATGTATATCGGCTCGCCAGGGGTCCTGCGCTGTTCGCGTTCAGGCACGAACACTCGCGCTGTCCCCTGCGTGGGTGGGACGCGGTTTTCCGCCATGTCCACGGCTGCGCACACAAATAGTATTCGAGCTTCCGCGTCAGACAAACAACTTGCCGTACATGCGCGAAGAATGGACCACACACACAGAAAAGCCCCTCTTATATTCACCCTGCATTCGAGTGTTGTACATCGGCTGGGCGGATAGTGCGTCATGGAGCAGAGCAAGCACAAAATTCGGTGTATTTGTGCATTGGCGACGGCCACAATGTGCGAGATAATTAACGCACCACCATTACACCCGGGTGAGATGTACAACATGGAAACATGCAGCGTTCCCTAAAACGACGGAGCGCAGAGTTAGATGGCGTCTTTCGCAGAGGAACTGTAGTGAATTTCGAGATGGAGCACGCTGGCAAAGAACGAAACAGGTGGGGCCCCCGTATTTGTGCCCAAGGTTTATTCCGCGCCGTACTTCGCACTCATGTGAAATACAACGCCCCGTCGTCGTGAGGGACTCGCATACACCTCCTCCGATGCGTTCTGTGGTTGCGTCGTTGTCTTCACAATGGCCGCGAGTGGTGATGCATAAAAAACAATACACCGACAAGGAAAGATGTGTTGAAGGTGGGTAACTTAGGCCACTGTACTCCCACTGTGCACTACATACAGTCACCTACTTGACGCAGGGCTAAGAAATATATGCAACTATTTTCTGTTCTGAAGAGACTGTCGTCAGAACGGCCTATCATGACGGCTGTTGCCTGCTGCGCCACTAGCAATGCAGAATAAGAACACGGTTTTTGGCAGTGTACAGACGCCTGATGAAAAGATGGCTCGTAAAAGGCTGGGAACATGGAAGTACCCGAGAGACACAAGTTCACCACAACCACACGCGCCACTACGGAGAGAAATCCATTTTGTTCCGGTATTACTCGACAAAGGGGCCGAATACGCTGCACCTCGCCAGATAGCATTCCTTATTCACTGTCGCGAAGGAGAGCTCTGCGAGCATGAATACGAATATTTTAAAGCGAGGCAACAAAATATAAATGAGATAAAAACGCGTACAGACTGAATCATAAACAAGCTTAAAGCCACTTGGGAACAAGAATGTTGTAAGATGTTAGCATGATTTGTCGCTTGAATTATTCCCATTACTCTAAGTACAATAAAACATGCTTGTTATTCTCTCCGTTCTTTATGCTAACGTGAATTAGCAGTGGAAAGCGAGGTATATTTACGGCTTCATTTCGGTGCTGACAGGTCGGCGGTATGACCATGTTTCGGAAAACGGAGGATTCAACTTTACCCGAGCTTTGCAAAGATACGGACGATGTAGTGCACTAAGTGAGCACACGGCTACAATCAAGCTGCAATACCCAACAGCGATCGTGGGTCGCTCATCCTTGCTTTGGGAACTCATGGAATGAAAGTCGGGGTTCAGCTTATCCGCCGGCTGAAGCGTGTCTAAAAACTAACGCTCGAAAACGCCGCATTATTGTGTTAATAGATGAGCGTGCATAATCGCCACGTCTGCACCTCTCTTGCGCTATTCCCCATTCCCTTTGCGACGCCAGTCCGGGGACAAGAGAGAAATGGAATCGTCCCAATGGGGACGCAAAAGCGCGAGGTCTTTCGCTAGGTTCTTCTCGAGCCAAATGATGCTGCATTCCCCTCTTAGACTCCTTCGAGCGTTCTCTACAATGACCACCTTTCTTTCTCTCTTCCCGTGGCGTGCAGATAACCCTCGGCGCTGACTCGAGCGGCCTTGCAGATGCAGCAATTTAGTTGCGTGCAACTCGCCTCTGCGGCGTTCGACCTCGGCCATGGCATACCACCCGTATTTCCAAAGAGCCGGAATGCAAAGGGTCCCGTATGCTGAGCCACCTTAGTGTTAAGCGTAAGGCATTTCTAAGCAGTATTAGGATCTTAGACAGGATTGGAATCAGGTTGCGCTTCAAATTCCAAAGCTTTTTTAGTAAAAAATAAAATAGACTCAGTAAATGCATCAGGGACACCTGGTTAGCTATTCGCAGAAATTGATTTTCTTTCCTCGAAGCGTTCTCGTGACTTGTTGTGGTGGGCTGTGCGGTAACTTTGTTTGTTTTGCTTTATGTTTAGATGTTGGGGTTTGTGACGGCTTTTGGCCTCCGTGTGTAACTGCCTTTGCTCTCAGTATGACTCTTTGTTTCGTTGGTTGGACACTGTTTTGGTTACGTTATTCGTTATTTTTTTATTTTTGTAGAAACATTTTTTTCATTATCCTTATGCACGGATGACAGAAGGGTTTTGCGAGATTCCGATGTGTCATGTGCATTCTGTTATTTTGCTCAAAAAACACGACACAAAGAAACGAGGTAGACAGGACAAGCGCTGTCATGTGCATGGGTGTGAAGGAAGAAGCTTGGATCTCTGTTTTCATACTAAGACTTGATAGTGTGCGCTTGTGTTGCCTCTCTCCGTGCTGTCGTCGTTGTGCCGCGCTCCCTTTCCTGTGTACTATGCTATGCCTGTATGCCATGTTATTCCACGGTGCTGCTCTGTCATCAGCCATTATCGCTTCAGTAGAGTGTGTTTTCCAGTGCTGTAGCTTGAGAGGGCCTCGGACGTCCTCTTGTGCGATTTTGGGCCTTCTACATAGTGGTCGAAGACCTCAACAAGGAGTGTGGCGATGCACATATCGGCCTGGTTCCGTCCTTGACAGCCAAGAGCAGTCAAGAAAGCAACAAATGAGAGGCTTAGGAAAGGAACGACCGCCGTTACTGACTGGACTCTATTCAGTGCAGCAGAAATGACGCGCTTTTTTCTGTTTCTTACTGAACCGACAAGGGGGAAGAGAAGAGCGTACGAGGGAAGAGATACGAAGCAAACATAAGGCTGAGAAAGTATACGGAGGAAGGAAAAGGCCAGTATGTGAGCCGACTTCCGATTTAAGCTACTCGCTTTTCTATTGCTCCATCGTCAGTGCCACGAAACTATAATCTAGGCGGGGCCGACAGCGTTACGTCGCGAGAGAACGGAGTGTGCACCAGCGTGCTTCACTGATCGCAGAGAGCTCGGCGAGACGTACAGCTCACCGTGGTGCTGTCGCATTGCTTGCAGTGCTCCCTTTTTTGCAACTCGTACGACTGAGGTATCTGAAATTGTCGAGAGACGTGCCTTCTCTAGTTTTCTTTCCTTCATACGGGCTTCCTAGCTCTAAAAGGTGAGCGAAAATTGGCACAGAAGGAAGGTATGTATTTCTTATGAATTATACCAGGAAAAAAATTGTCGACTTCTGTTCTCTCGGCACTGAGCGGGGTTTCGGATTTGGAAGGCAGATAGAAGAGAAGCAGAGAATGCTAAAATAAAGTTTTAAAGAGAGAAGTGAGGTCGTAAAATTATGGAGTAGGTACCTCAAGAAGCGCCGCAAAAGGCTCAGGAAAGGTTCCTCGAGAAACGAGGTTACATTAGAGGTTTATTTTATTACCTTTGAAGAGAAAAACTTCCCCCTCCTCTAACTCTCGTCAGTCCTATGAGTAACAAAAAAAAAAAAAACGCGCCTGAACGCGCAAGCGCGCCCATATTAAAATTGTATGCCGTAACCAGCTTCAAAAGCATATTAATACAGCAGACCCGTTGGCATCTTTTAAAGAAAAAAACGCCAGGGACGGTACGTGTTTTTAAAGCCCTCTTGTGATGGCTGCTATAAAGGAAAATATGGCTTAGAATCGAAAGATAAGGGAACGCACTACATAACTTAGTCAGCAGCCCACTGTTGAGAAATCGGCAAATAAAAATGGTATTCAACTCAGGTGGGATCCATCCCGAAAACGCCTGGAGTGTTGATACGATATTTTCCTGTCGGTGGTCCGTGGTTTTCATTTATCCCCTTCAGGATTTAATATTAGCAAGAGGGGCAAAGAGATTGATTTTTCTATTTCCGTAATTGACACACACCAATACTGAACAAACAATTTGTCATCTCCTCTGACGATTAATCATACAATATATGTCGTCTTCCCATCAGTTCACATCCCAATAGTGTTTGAAGGGGCAAAGTTAAAATTCCTTGTGGCTCATTGCTGTCGCATATTATTCGTTACGCGACAGCATAACGAATAACGAACAACCCCCCAAAACGACCGAATGATTTAACTTCGGATCCAAGCTCACCCTTTAAACATAACAGTTATCCAAGTCTATGCACCAACCACTACTGCTGAAGAAGCTGACGTTGAGAGATTTTATGCTGACCAGCAATGCCTTTTAGACCGCACTCCATCATCAGACGTCCTTTTTCTCATAGGAGACTGAAATGCTAAGATGGAGAGTGAAGAAATAACCGAAATTACAGGCAAGTTCGGTCTTGGTGAGCCAAATGAGCCTGGGCAGAGGCCAGTAGAGTTTTGTCAAGAAAACAACCTGCCCATAGCAAATAAATACTCATCTTCAACAGCACAAGAGGCGCTTGTACAGATGGACTTCACCGGACGGTCTGTACAGGAATCAGATTGATTATATTCTTTGCCGGCAGAGATGGAGAAGCGCTACACAAGCAGTAAAAACAAGGCCTGGGGCCGATTGTGGCACCGATCATCAGCTTCTTGTTGCCAAATTTAAGCTTCGATTGAGGAAAACGCAGAAAACTAGAAGGCCTTTCAGGTATGATCTGGATCCAATTCTATTAGAATATGCTTTTGAAGTGAGGAATCGATTTCAAGAATTAGATCTAGAAGACAGAGAGCCTGAAGAGATGTGGACTGATGTTCGTGATATATACAAGAAGTTGCTACTAAGGTAGTTCCAAAGCAAAAGAAATGCGAGAAAGCAAACTGGTTATCTGAAGAGGCCTTGCAAATAGCTGACGAAAGGAGGATGGCAAAAGTTATGGGGGAAAGGGAAAGATACAAGGTTCTCAATGCGGATTTTCAGAAAATGGCAAGAAGAGATAAGAATGCCTTCCTGAACATACAGTGCCAAACAGTTGAGGACAAAAGCCAATTGAGGAACACACGAGCTCTGTATAAGACAATCAAAGATATCAAAGGAAGCTTCTGTGTTAAGCTGGGCGTGATAAAGGACAAACAAGGCAGGGACCTCACTGCAGCCTCAGAGATAAAGAAGAGGTGACAGGAATACACAGAAGAACTGTACAAGAAGGCCCCGGATGTGCAGACCCAACATAAGATGGTTGTGATTACTGATCTCGAGCCGGGCATCCTGAAGAGTGAAGTTGAATGGGCTTTATCCAGCCTTGCTAAAAACAAAGCTAGCGGAATTGATGGCATTCCAGCTGAGTTGCTTCAAAACCTCAACCATGACGACGCTGTTAACTTTAAGTATATATTATGTCAGCAAATGTGGAAAACCCTGCAGTGGCCACAGGATTGGAGGAGGTCAGTTTACATCCCCATCCCAAAGAAAGGCAGTGCCAAAGATTGTTCCAACTACCCCACGATCGCGCTTATTTCGCATGCTAGCAAGGTGATGTTGAAAATTCTCCAGGGTTGGCTGCAGCAGTATGTGGATCGGGAGTTTGCGGACGTGCAAGCTGGGTTTCGCAAGGGCAGAGGAACTAGAGACCAGATTGCCAACCTTCGCTGGATCATGGAAAAAGCAAGAGAGTTCCAGAAACCCATCTACTTCTGCTTTATTGATTATGCGAAAGCGTTTGACTGCGTAGATCACATCAGATTGTGGCAAGCTCTCCAAGAGATTGGAGTTCCAATTCACCTCATCGGTCTCCTCAGGAACCTGTATGAAGGGCAAGAGGCCACAGTCAGAACTGGGCATGGTCTTACTGATTGGTTTCCGATTGAGAAAGGAGTGAGACAAGGCGGCATACTGTCGCCCTGCCTATTTAACCTATATGCTGAGTGCATCATGAGGAAGGCCGGACTGGACGAGTCTTCAGCTGGAGTGAAGATTGCTGGAAAACGTATCAACAACCTTAGATATGCGGACGATACCACTTTAATGGCAGAAAGTGAAGTGGAACTCACAAGTCTTCTGATGCGCTTACAAGAAGAGGGCGAGAAGTTTGGCCTTAAACTGAACATTAAAAAAACAAACATCATGGCGTCTTGCCCTATCAAGTCCTGGAGAATCAAGGGACAAGAAGTGGAAGCTGTGACAGATTTTCTCTTCTTGGGCTCCAAGATTACCCCGGAAGGAGACTGCAGCCATGAAATTAGGAGACGCCTGCTTCTGGAAAAGAGAGCCATGGCTAGCCTTGACCGCCTAGTAAAGAGCAGAGACATTAGTCTGCCAACCAAGATCCGTATAACTCATGCTATGGTCTTTCCAGTTGTGATGTATGGATGTAAGATTTGTACTGTGAAGAAGGCTGACCGCCGAAGAATTGACGCGTTTGAATTGTGGTGCTGGCGGAGACTCTTGAGAGTTCCGTGGACGGCCAGAAGATCAAATCAGTCGATATTGTCGACCATAAACCCTGACGGCTCATTGAAGGGCCAAATTCTAAAGTTAAAGCTCAGCTACTCTGGTCATCTGATGAGAAGAGAGGAGTCGCTTGAGAAATATTTGATGTTTGGAAAGGTTGAGGGTCACCGGAGAAGCGGTAGGAAGCGAACGCGATGGTTAGATGGCATCCTCGAGGCACTGCAGATGAAGTTAAGTGATGTTAGGAAGATAGTAAGAGACCGGAAAGCGTGGCGTGATATGGTCCATAGGGTCACGAAGAGTCGGACAAGACTGAACGACTGAACTGAACTGAACTGAATTATTCGTTATAGCCAGCAAACAAATCAGTAAATATAAGACATTTCAAATGCTCTGCTTACAAAACAACTAAATGAAAACGTCCACTTATTGGAGCCATACCATACCTGCCGTAAAAAACACAGAGGCGTCTGTATCGAAAACCGTTTTCTCCATTGGGGTCTGGCGCAGGGCATCCTTGACTCTCGAGCAGTGCCGGATCGCACTAAGGCTCGCTCTTGCTCTCACTTTTCGATGCGAATTTCGCATTACTGATTTGATTTGTGTCCGTAGAAATTTTTTTATACATTTCTTATCGTGTTTCATTGCATCCACATTATTGGGTGCCGTGTCTTGCACGCAAGAGTGTAACAGAGGTCATGTCACCTTCACAATGGTGAAGCATTGCCTGAAGATATTATTTGTGAAAAGGAGCCAACCATCTGTACCCGATACTTTAAATACTAAGAAGCATTCTCAGGAACGCTTGCACACCCCTGATCGACGTCGAATCATTGCTCATCTTAAGCCTGTATTTTATTACACTGATGAAAAACAACGGCAGCATTAATGGTAATAATAAAAAGAACACTAATCGTTGAAAAGTGCCACTAAAATAGAAATATAACAAAATTTGCAAATCGAGCACCGGGACAAAGGCTATACTAAAGAGAAACCATTTCTCAAGAATATAATCCTGTGAATCCCCATGATAAACAAAAAGCGAGTAGATGACGTCGAGGCCAACACAGAGCTATAAAGTGTACCTTCAGGTTGCTTAAACAGGCAACTGTAAAAAATTCATCCAGCAATCTGTTAAACGTCTTGGGCATATAAGAAGAGTGTCTTGAGAAATACCACGTTAAACTTCACGGTAAAAAATATCTTGCGGATTTCAGCAGCTATAATTGGAGCATTGATTACTAAAAAATCTAAATTTTCAAAAAAAAAAAAAAAGCGGAGGTCGATTGTTAGTACAAACAAAGAGTCGAATGATGGAAGGCTGGGGTACTGGAAAAGTTTGCGTCGTATGGTATAGGAGCATTGTATGAAACCGAGTTTTTCAGGATATTATTCACACGGAAATGCTAACGGCAAGGGCACGACGCGTAAACTGCGATACCATATCAAGGAGCGTTACGTGCTGTCTTTTAGGGCAAAAGCACTGCTTAACACGGTCAATTTTAACAATGAATCTTCTGCGAGGACTCTGCCGAGCTCAGGAAAAAAACAAAGCAACAACGTAGTGCTGACTCAAAACAGGGAATGTGTCATGGAAAGACCGCACGAAACCTTGTAGCAATCGCCACTTTATTATTATTAATATTGCAATTGCCACGGCCGGTTAACCCGCATTAATAAACTTCACTCTCTCGCTTGGGCTTTGCATGGTGGCGTCTTCGTCTTCTTCCAATAGTGCACGATGGATCAAAACACATCGCTATCGCATTGCCTTCTAAAGCTGCGTCAAAGATCAGTGACGGTTTTACTAATTAATTTGGCTCGCACAAAACTTAGGTTGGGAAGTCCTTAAATGTGGATCAGCCGTCCAGATTAGAACACTTTCGCACCATACTACGTCGGTGGGTGGAGTCAAAGCGTCTATCATTTTTTTTTTTTTTCAAAGAAGAATCTCTTCCGTGCACATTAAATAATTAAATAATGGAGAGTGCCCAGATTTGTAGCCGCAACTGATGCCTGTGACACACGCGCTCTTTCTGCTACACAGTGACATGTTGCGCTGGCGCTATGGAGGAACAGTAACCTAAAAACACGTTGGCATTGGAATTTCTTCTTTTCAATACCCCCCCCCCCCTTTTTTTTTTGTAACTGCACAGAATATGACCTATTTCAACGACGTACAACATATCAACCTGAAACGCGAACTGTACAACGTTTTACTAAAACAGTAATGACCAGTAAGCGAATGTGCGCTGAATGTGCAGCCCGAGATCTCCTGTCTTCTTTGGACATCGAGCGAATTGCAGCTCAGAAGTTGCCTCTTGGTATTCTAGCAACTATTATCTATTGTTCATTCGCCGCAACCAGTACATCTACACTCACAGGCAGCAGCTCTAGATCACAGCTCATCTTCCTAAGTTGCGTACTCAGAAATGATTAAAAAAAATGGAAGCCAGCTACAGTATTCTGAATGTAAGACCGGCTAAACAAAGGAAACATATCGTTAAGCTGAAGTTGTTTTGGTTCTTCCATAGTAAGTTCTTGTGTGTTTTATTTGTTTGCTTTTCAAATATTTATGTCAATTTACGAATGCGAATGGGTATCCCGGCGTAATATTAATATTCCCTGCAGTGCACCGAGACGTACGCAGCGACTTAGTTTTGCCGTTTGGTGGTGGCAGTGAAAAAGTACGAACTGGCGAACGAGTCTTGCAAGGCAAACTGGAGCGCTCCACATGAAAGTATGTGCACTCGCGGTGTTCGAAACGGCAAGCAGTGAGCTTGGAAGTCGCCCCCTTCCGCCTCGCTCGAGGTTGGCTATACCCGCTTTGGCGCGGAATGGTGCCCACAACACTATCTTGCTATCGCGAACGAAAGCTGCACTCCTCAGGTCTTCCCGAGGCCTCGGCATAAAATTTAATCGAGCATCACGAGGAGATACCCGCGGCGTCGATAACCGCCCGAGCTCTACTCCTGCAATTAGGCCGACGATTTCGAGCTTCTTTTTTTACTCTTGCCTATTTTCTGCTCAGTCATTATTTCGGTGAAAAGTTACTTTCTGTAACGTCACCACTTCTGCATTTAACTTTAGCCCCTAATGATTAAAAACATGTTCTCTTTACACGTAAAAGCGACTAGCAGTCCTTTACTATTTAAATCTACATGGACACCGTTCTTAGTTTCCTGATGGTGTTTAATTATTCATCCTCAACGTAAATTTTCTCCTATCTTTAGTTTTCAGCGCACTATCATTCTTGTGTTGTTTTACTTACTTGTTCTACTCTTCGGTATCCCTGCCTATGTCCATGTGGTGAATACTAAGACCGCTCATACTTGGCAGGTTGTGTAATGGCCGCACCCCAGCGTTGGCTCTGTGGTTACGGCGCTCGAATGTTTAATTCAAGGACGTGAGATCGAATCCCAGCCGTGGCGCCATCTTTTCGATGGAGGCAAAAAGCAAGACATCCGCATGCTGTGCGATCGTAACCCCAGGTGGTCGAGATTTCTGGAAGCCTCTACTACGGCGTCTTACATAGCTGGGAAGTTAAACCCTATAAACCAAACCTAAAGCAAGCATATCGCCGTGCTGGAACTGCAACATTTGGTTCTTTTTTTTTTTTTTTTTATTGTGTAATCGATTGGTGCATTCTTGCGCGTCAAGACAGCACTATAGCCTACGAGACACATCGTAATGAAGGGCGGCGGACTAATATCGACGACAGAGAAACTACTGGGGAGTTTTCACATTTTGCGTCAATCGAAACTCCTCGGGTATCAAGAGTCTTCCTCGTCAGGTATGCCTGCAATGTGTCAGTAACTCTGAATGGAAATAATAGCAATTACTTGCTTCTAAGTCACTTTTGACGAGTTGATTTTTGCCAGTTTCTTGCTTACTTACTTCCGTATTCTGTATGCCACTTTCATTTGGGAGTAGATGAGTTACATGCAGAGGTTGTCCAAGTTACGAGGAAAGCGCGCCTTCTTTCTGCGGTATCTAGCCGGCATTGTGTTTTGCCCTGAACCAGAAATGAATAAATATGTATGGGTCTCGCCATTTTGAAAGACTTTTGTGTCTTCACAAATGCTTTGTTTCTCCAGAATATCTGGTCCATCGCATCCGGAAGCACAATGGTGCCACCTAGCTTATTCGCCCCCCCTCCCCCCTCTCCGCACTTTCTCTATCTCTCTCTTTGTTTCCCGCAAGGACATGTCTCCTTCTGAAGGCAACCTCAGTTCACTCAGGGTAATGGCTTTGCTTTCCTCGTACTCGTATGTGAAGCTTAAATTCAGGGAAGAAATAACAGTCTGTGAAAGAGCTTGGACACCCAGCGCGGACAAAGAACTTGAGATTATGCGATGACCGTCACGTAAACGTGCAAGAAGGTGATCAGGCGAGCGATGTCCGTCCGCACTGCGCCCACGGCAAGTGCTTTGGTGCGTTGTTCTGGGCCAGGGAAAATTTCTTTTTTGTTTTCTTCTGCACCCGAAAGAGCTTCACAATATGCTCGTGTTGCTCCTTCGCTGTTTTCGCGGCTTGCGGGCACCGAATTTTGGCGTTACTCCCTCCTCCCGTACCTTTCACACGATGGCGTATAGGGATCGTCCGGCCGAAAAGTCGTCGCCGTACCGCAGTATTGAGAAACACGTCTCGTCGGCAAATAATAATAAAAAAAAGCACGCCCGTGATTTCGTATCAAAACTGTGACGCAACCGTTCTCTGCGCAGCGTTCATGATGACGTCATACCATTTCGCTTTTCATTTAGCATCCATACGTGCTATTCAAGTTGGAGGCTAGTTTGCGAAATGGATTCGAAGGGTCGACATATTTGTGTCCAATTGTATGCCATTGATGTTATGTATAGGTATTCACCGAGAAGTGAGACAGATACTGCGCCTTCCTTTCCCCAAAAACCAAGTCAAAAGATATAAAGAAAATGTTCTGAATGAAAAAGCGGTGCTCAAGCCGATATCGCATCTACTCTTCAGGCTAAGCTTTTGCGTCCTTCTAATTTTTTAGCCTCCGAAGCAATCTATCATCGATGCTATCATTATACACGTGCGCCTTGGCAGCCGCTAAAAATTCGCGAGAGAACATGGAAAACGGAGAAGAATCGGGAGAAGACACTGACCGCTGCCTTTGGCCTTCTGTGTCGGTCTTATTTTGAGTCGGAATAATAATAAAATTTAGGAACTTGAATTCGAGAATGACAGTACAGCACTCACGAAGCCCTGCTAGTGAGGGCTCTGTCTGGAGGCTGATATATAGCAGTGCAAAGATGTGGATGAAACCTGTGAATTAAGTGTCCCTAGCCTCTTTGCTAAACCATTTCGCTCGCACAGTAACTTTCCATGAAGACCAATTAAGGAAAAATGGCAGCTTGGGCGAACCGTGTGCGTGCAATCCCTTTTTCGGGACAGTGAGTGGTGGTGCCGATCGTTGGAGCGAGACCAGCCCGTTCCACGACAAACTGACCTTTGTTCGTTCATTGATTGCGCTATTAAAACCAGCAGTTCCCTGTTCCTTGCCGTATATCCTACAATAGAATGAACGAGTGAAGACAGTCGATTCGTCTGAAGCTCTGCTGTAAGCTCAGCTAAACCAAGAGTACGCACAGTCACCCCAGCAAAAGAAACATTTTTCACGTCTGTAACAAATTTATTACACCAAAATTCACATAACGAGGGGGGGGGGGACGCGACAGTTATCATGGCGATAACAGTAACTTTAAGCTCAGAGAGTCACCATTAGGAAGGTTCTTTACAAACACCATGTCCAACCATGAGCGATCATCTGGGGTGGCCTTTGTGCCAGCGTTATGCAGGCGTGTATTCCAAACTGGCTATGGCCGTGGTAAGTGATCTTCTACGGTGTCTTCTGCGGTGTTGGGCTACAAAAAACCTGGCCGCCGAAGCTTTTATTGCGATAGCAATACTACTCTAGGTTTCGAGCCTTCAGCGTAGCGCGGCGGTAGCCACGTACGCCTTACCCACGTGACGTTGTGACGTCATACCTCACGTGACACTAGGGTGAGAGCTGGGCTGCCAACTCAAGCGGTCGTCGTAGCGCTGCGGCAGCCACGTCTTACCCACGTGACGCTGTGACGTCACACCCCACGTGACACAAAAGCGAGAGATGGGCTCCCAACTACAGCGGTCGGCGTGGCGCGGTCGGAGCCGCGGCTTCCAACTTGGGTCCAAGGAGCTTCCAACTTGGGTCTCTCGTTTCACATGGGACGGTTATGTCAGAATCAGCCTGCCAGGACCCTGGCATTCACGTTACCCCTGTAGGCCACTAAGGCACGTTAATACGGCTTGGTTAAAGCGGGGCTTTATATGTGGGCTGAGGAAGAAGGAAAAGAGAAGAAGAAGAACGCTTGGTCACCCGCAGCTAATGCCTTCAATTGTTTAATCTGTAAATACAAATCTCAGTGTTCTACTGCATGCGTTATTAATTATTCTTTTTATTTTGGTTTTTTATATTTTACTTTTCTTCTCTATTCCTTAGCAATCATTTTCTTTTTTCCTTTTTTTTTGCGATATAATCATCCATCTCAAAACTTGTATCTCTGCTCCCCAATTCTTGGCCGATCCCCCTGTGTGGGTATGTGCCAGCAAATTAGAAGAACATAATGCTTTCGCTCAATATTTGTTTCAGCAGCGCTGAACTCCTGTAATTTTTTTCAAACGTTCTTCGCTATTTTCAGTGCTTACATGAATGTATTTTAGTTAGATACTTTCATTGTACGCACTTAGTGTGTGTCTCGCTTCCCACGATGTCGTATTTTGATGGCACCTTCATACTTAATGTCACATCGCACTTCGTATCATGGGCAAATCGATATTCAGTCTCTATAGAAACTGAATTTTATTTCGGTATCCTCTAGGACCGGACGAAATAATGCAAATAAAAATACGGGACGCATCACTCGCTTGTTAGTGCTACGCACTGCATGCAAACGAAAGTTAAATTACGTGTAGAGGGGCGGCTTCCCCGTCTACGAGCACCGCCGCTGTCCACGCCGTGGAGATAGCAGCCTGCGGGCAGCTATTGGAACAAACGCGCCACTTTCTTTTCCTTGCCACTCGCAGGACCAAAATCGTTCCAGTAAATGGGCCCTGGATAGAAGCGCCGGAAGGAATTCGCTTCACCAAAGGACGGGTATGTACAACCGCAACGTTGTCCGGAATTTTTCGCTTTAATTGCGGTCATTACTGGCGGCACACGAAAGTAGGATAATGAGTACTTGCGGATTCTTTTTGAGTAGAGTTGTCGTCACTGCCCCATAAGCTGACTTGCGGCGCTACTTGTAATCGACTTGTGTTCGTTTTCCTGTAGCACAAAGGCTAGTGAGCCAACCAGAGCTCATGGCAATATGTGGCTTTGCTGGTTCCTATGGCCTGACGCAGAATTCAAATGGATTTGTGTGGTACAAGTCGGGAGGACTCCCGTTTTAACCGACAGAGGACGTTGTCGCTTTTCAGATAAACGAAACGCCTGAGGGTCTTAAGGCTGCATCCAGGATAAACAAATATCGCGTTCTGCTGGGCTTGTGCAACACAACTTGTATTGCGACCCTTTTCGTAATGCATTGGGAAAAAAAAAAAAAACTATTTATAGATCCAGTGAGTGGTCTCCGAATGTCATCTTGTTACGATGATCTTACAGACCCGCGCGTCTTAGTAGCACCATCGTCTTCACTTTCAATATCGTCTTTTTTTTTTTAGGTTTGGGCAGGAAAGAAGGAGAGGGGCTCCTTATTCTCTTAATCACTGATTGTATTTTCTTTTTGCGTTTTTGTTCTGCATTATTCCAGGAAATATTTAGAGCCATTATGGCTCTAAATGGGCATTACAATTGAGATATCACCTTCCTACACTGCCATGTGCTCTTAGTTTCTTTCAGAGTGCATCACTCAATGCATTTTCACTGTCTTGCTTCCGAAGATGCACATCGACAAAGCATCACCGACGCTGTGCATTCCAAGACGGGAGAGCAGACGACGGCGGTTGTGCCTCAGGCGAAACACGTATCTCGGGGGTAGGAATGGCTCCACAGTTTCTTAAAGTTTGCGAGGCCAGATATTTTGATGGTTTCTTTGGGAGTGATTCAAATAAAGTTGTCGTCATTTCACTCGCTTATTTTTGTTTCATCACCATGCATAGAGACATGCCGCCATCTCCTTCAGCGTGCGCTTTCTTTTATCACGCGCAGTGAGGGGCTCTGCATGTAGCCATATTTATTGTAGAAACGTTTTCATGGGCAGCAAAAGAGAGAGAGAGAGAGAGAGATAGCAAGCACAAACTTGACATGATACATGTGCCCAAGGATTTTCAGAACTTCTGCACTGAATCGTGGTCACTCGCTTCTCCTTTTATCTCCGTGTTGTTCAGATGCTCGCGACCGCGACTGAAGATGGAGCAATCGCTGATTACACTTACGTAAACAGTCTATTCGAAACGCCGACGCGAAAAGGACTGGAAAGCTTCCCGCGTGAGAGCGAAATTAAGTGCGAATTATACTTCAATGATAACAAATAATTATATAATGCCAATATATAATCGACTTTGGAAAATTTGCCTTGCAATCTGGTGCGCCAAAGCGTGTCTTGGCAAGTTCTCATGTTCAGCAGAGACAATTAAATTTGCTTGAAGCACGAAATGGAGTTACGCTCATGCACACTAACGAACTCGGCTTCCTTCACTTTCTGTGCTCCGAGTTCGCCAAACATTCGCTCCTTGTACATAGTGCATGCATTGTGATATAGTACAAACAGCAGAAAAAAATTAAATAAAACAGCGAAGTTGTCTAAAGTGTGAAAACATTCGTTGCCAATATTTCTTGACAGTGACTTGCCTTGGGGAAGGAAGGGGGGGGGGGGGCTTAATTTAGATAATTTTATTTGCTATTTGCTTGTCTTTGAAAGTAGTGCTGCTGTATCATAAACTAAAATTATTTTCGATGGGTATTAAGTGACATTACTAATTACTCTTCAGAAATCACGCAAAGGTAATCTGTAACTAAATTATACTGCAAATTACTCGTCTCAAATAGTAATATCATCACCTTTGCTTAATAAAATAGAGTTACTTTCTCTTATATAAAATATATTTTTAATCTTTCATGCTTGCTGAAGAGACAGGCTTACAGCTCTTACAAATACTTCAGGTATCTTTATCGCTTCGCAACGAGCTTTATTCTGTATTTCGGAAATATTCCCCCATTTCACTGAAAGCGCGGCCGCTCTGTATAGCAGCAGTGCTGCCATTGAGGAGGAGAACCGTCGTCGTACAAATATGCCAGATTGCTGTCAGGACTATTAATCCAGCAAGAACGTTTATTATATGGTGCGTCATATATGGTCCCTGCCAATTACGTATGAGAATTTACTGCCTGCGTATCAGGGGTACAACGAACATTAGTTCGCATTTATCGTCACCGAAATTCGCCCGGCATAAGGAGCTCGGGCAAGCAGCCAGCCACTTCTGCTGCTTAAATTTCTCGTCTCGGAGCCACGGAGCGACGACGGCAGACATAACCTGCACGTTGTGATGGCAGTGGTCTCAAGGGCATTTTGACCTTGAGCTCAGAACAGGGTTTGAACGTCCCATCAACAGAAGCTCGTTTCCTCGAACACTCGCAACGTTTGTCAGCTGCCGGCATAGATATCGACTCAGTTCAGCGACTTGTGCAGTGAAGTACAGTCGATAAAGAATGGCTCGTTCAAGCGCTCGTCAAGCCTTTCCCCTGGAGCGTCCATGACACGCTGAGTCTATTGCGCGCTGCTGTGTGCGAGCATGTACAGTCGTGGGCAAAAGTGGTATACAACACTCAGCCAGTGACAGAGCTCTGGAAAACTGCGCAAGAGACAGCGACAGTGACACATGCATGCGGATAAAATCCGGCACTGCCACTATTGTTCCGATCATAGATAGCTGTTGCTATAGATGAAGTTGGCATGCAGTTTTCGCGAGCTCCACCACCGGCTGAGTGTTGTAGACCACTTTTGCTCGCGAGTGTACAGTGTTGGAACCTACGTAGATGGTCGCGTTGTCCTTTCTTGGACTCGTCGCCAAAGCTCTAGCTGATGCCCGTCAATACGTGGGAGCTTTTGCGACGTGTGCTACTTCGATGGACCTTTGTCGCGTGTTCTTGATACTTTTTAGGGGTCCCACCCGGCACACGAGATGCCATAGCTTGGTCAGTGCAAAGAGGAGCAGGATATATTTTCAGAACTAATTTTACGAGTAAATGATTGCTGCTAGGGTGGAAAAAAGCGCAATAACACAGAGAGGAAAAGAGAAAGGAAAGACGAGACACAGGCGCTATAGCAACTACAAAACTTGTCAATTTCACAACCTGGAAAATATACGAAAAGCGTCTAAAAGAAATGACCTTTTTGTTGTTTTCTGTATATTTAGCAAAATGTCAGAACAATAAATTTTAGTTATCAGTGACCATCTGTGTACCATTTGTTTTCCTTTTTGTTTATAGTGTTCTCTACGGTTTGCGGAATTTTGCATTCTAGATGAACGACCAAGTAGCTGCAAATGCGTCATTCAAGTTGCTTACTACTCCTGTGAAACTATAGTCCAAACTAGTTAATTACATTAGTTAATCATCACCTCAGAAGAACAACGAATTACATTATTAATTGTTGAGAAAGTTACTTTAATTACTGATATTTCATTACCGTTACCTAATCGCTCCAATGCTTGCTACTGGCTATCGCTCCGAATTCATGGGTTAGACAACCCACAATGGGCAGTTTTTTTTTTTTTTAATTTTTATTTTGGTTGTTGCTTTCTATGAAACACAACATGACTGGTGTTTAAATTCTTTTTAAAATTTCGTATCTTCTTCGCGATTTTGCACAAACAGTCTCGTTCATTCAAGCTATTTTTCCGGAAAGCTTTCCGAGCCTCCAGGAGATGATCGGCTCCGGTATAACGCTGAGGTCACACAAACGCCAGCACTAATCACGATCAGAACAACGCAGTCAAGTAAAGAGGTGCGCACTGAAAGGCTGCGTGTCAGTTTGCAGACTCTAAACGAATTATGCGTCCTCATGGCCGTAAGCTTGGTAGGCCGCGGCGCGCTTCATCGGCGGTTGTTCCTTCCTCATCCAACTTTATTTTCTTACCTGCTATTTCGCATATAAAAGGCGGTCGGATCAACAGCGTGAACGATTATTTCGTTACCTGTCGTAGTGAGCCTTTTTCATTACCACTCGATTAAGTTGGACGACCACTACACTTGCCTGATTTCTTCCCGACTTCCAGGACATATGCGCCACACGATAGTGCGATAATCTGATCAAGATTTGTGGCATGATAAGTAATCCACTACATTCTTCTTTCCGCGTAATATTGAGGAACCATACACAAAATTCGCTCGATTCGTCGAGGCTTCTTTCATGCACGGTACAGGTGTACCAAGTCCATCTTTTCGATTAGCTAAGCGCACCTTGTAAGGCACCGCAGCTGTCACACTGGCTCAGTGAGTACGTGGTTCCGCTGGTAGCATGAGTTCTGCGGTATGATATCCTGCTGTAAGTAGTAGTATTGCAATGCAGGGTAATGCTGATTAGCTCGTTTACTGAAGCCCTTGTGAATGTTAAAAAAGCCAAGATCGTCCAATTAGCCGAATTAGTCTGCAGTTCTTTTCAACGCTGTGTCTTATATAGCGTTAGCACAGCAAGCCACCTTAACTTTCTTGATGTGACGTTTATTTAAGAAAAAAAAAACAAACAGGGATAATAATTACTGCTCGCTAGCGAGAAGACGCCCCATATGGTGCAATTTTTAATTAGTAGCAGCACACACTCTGCGGCTTTGCACAAGACACTATTTGAGTGATTAAGAAGAACCCCAAGAGAATTACATCTTGAATCACCCGAGGGGAGAGCAGCACGGGAAGACAATAGTGCGGCACAAGGGAGAACGAATGGTGGAACAGTTAAGTCGCTGGCTGGTTGGTCTTGTCCCACTAAACAAACACTTAATCTGCGTGCAGCTATCTTTACATACACACGCACACTGGCGCATGGAATGAAGAGAGATAGAATGGTAGATGGCGTTTCAACATACTAGAAAGAAATTATTATTCTGATGGCGCAA
The DNA here is from genome assembly GCF_055883805.1 of Amblyomma maculatum. Classification (NCBI taxonomy): domain Eukaryota; kingdom Metazoa; phylum Arthropoda; class Arachnida; order Ixodida; family Ixodidae; genus Amblyomma; species Amblyomma maculatum. The sequence continues at coordinate 126,407,870 of NC_139344.1, forward strand.
AAACATGGGAAAATAAGGTTTCATAACTTTTTGCTTCCTGTTCGCTGTGTTTTTCCAGTAGTCTAGTATCTTTACAGAATATCATCCTTGGTGTACCGCCAGTGCGGCAAAAAGACAGAACTGAGACATTAGACAGTTATTATAATCGCTTAAGTCCACGGAGCCCGATGCGTTTCTTGCTTTCTTAGTTGTTTTTTTTTACGCGTGTACGTACTCTATGTGCGTGCGTGCGTGGATGCGCGATTACACAAAGGCCTTCTTCGCAAATGAGGGAGTCGTTACTCATTAACATCCGGCCAAGTGAAACCATGTGGCCAGAGAGCGCAGCTATACATGCAGCTATAGCACAGTCTTCTTAGTTCAAGAAATACTCTTCCGTGCCCGGCGATCGAATTCAGACCCTCACCTGTCCGGGGCAGTTGTTATACCAACTAAGCTAATCAGGATAACTAGCAGGGGGCAGGACGAAACCGAATTCATCAACAACTTCTGTTCCGCCTTTTAATCTGCTTGCCGTCCGTGTTGGGTCATTTGAACAACGGGTCCCAACCGCCAGTGCCCCAAGCTGAATCATCTGACCAAGATGTTTTTTTTTTAACTATGAGGTATTTGTGAGGGCTCCCTTACGGTGCAAAATGGCTGAGCTTGAGTGAATGTCAATGACATTGACATCAGGTATCCCCTGTACACAGCAGAATATTTATATTTTCGCCAGTCGAAAGTTCAGAAAAAAAAAAAAAAACGAAGAAAAGCCACGCAATGCGATCACAGCGCGCGTATACCTGCCTAAACGCTCCTCTATCCACTCTTTATTTTCAAGGTGTGAGGTGCAGGAGCTGGAGCAATGCACTCGCCAGCGTTGCCAACCTACCAGGCAGTGAACTCAGGCATCTAGCTCTGCTGTCACATTAAACCCATTGTGAGAACGCTTGACTCTCAAAAATTTGTTCGCGCTGTAGATGGAGCTTCTGCTGTCGTCAGCGATTCAGGGCTGGAACGCGCATACCATCTCCACCTGAGAAGTGTTCATAACTAGCTCGGAGCCCCAACTCCGCGGCGAAGATTCCATTGATACGTTGAAGATGTTATGACGATGAACAGTTTAATGCACTGCACGATAAAAAACATTTGTGGCTGCAGCGTGACGGTGCGGGCACTGGGGAAGCAGATTCAGGTTTAAGGTTTCAAGTTTTTTTTTTTTATTTTCAGAAATGTATTACACAAATTGGTATGATTTATTTTATACAGAAGGAGGTCCCAAAGAGAAGCTGTCAGGGGGACCTCCTATAGCAAAATGCTGAAAACAAATTCACAAATATGGCCGAAATTGAACATTAAAATATAGTAAAATCCATGAACAACAAGAACAACGATACACACAAAAAAAGAAAAAATATAACTGTGTGGTTATAATTACTTCGTTAATAAAAATGTTTTGATGTTATTAGTGAAGTGCCTATACGACCGAACTATTTTAAAATATGAGGGTAGTGAATTCCATAGAGTTATAGCTGAAAACAAAAGACTTTGTTTGCCATAATTAATGGTAACTCTGGGAAGTAGAAAATTGTCGTTTTGGGAAAATCTAGTCAGATTACTGTTTATGAGGGAAGATGACGGAAGCCCAGTAATGACAATGTCATCATTGCGAGCGCTGTAAATAAGTGTGGCTAATCTTAGGTGGAGCAGACTCAAATGGGTTTTGCAGATTACATCTGCAAAACCCATTTCGCCGGCAATCGTGCGTGTCCGGGTTTGACCTTACCCCAGTCCGCGTATGTTCTGGCCTGACGATTTATGGCGACAATTATAAAGCCTTGTGTATTCCAGAAGAATATGTAAATGCGCAAGTGCTTCCCTAGTGGCTTTTCGTCGAAATAAGCGGGAAACCTAAATACTTCTAACGCGATTAAAGTGATGTACAGAACGCGCAAAATTGAGTCTACTTTCTAGTGAACAAATGAGAGTGGACGCTCGGTTCCTTCGTCTGCGTTTATTTTCTTTAGTGTAAATAATCAGTTGTGTTGGACGTAAGCAGTAGTCACCACTAGGAAGTGCCGACGAAGGCTTCTGTAGCTGCATTGGGACAAAGGGTACCACAGTTGGCGTGAACGGCGTAGAATGTTGAGCCCTAGAGCTCACGTGTGTATTCTCCTGTCCTATAGTCTTGAAAAATAAGAAGGGCCAAAAAATCGGTGGTTTGATGGGGTTAGCGTACACCTACCGCTGTGACTTACTCGCTTTTCGAGACGACGATAGGCGTGGGAAGTTATTCGTGTTCAATTTTGACAACCAGCAGCAGCAGCAGCAGCAGCAAAAAAAAAAAAAAAAAAAAAAAAAAAAAAAAAAAAAAAGCTGCGATCAGCATTCATCAAACGGGCTTACCTTCTTCTTCTTCATCATCATCATCATCAGCCTGACTATACCCACTGCAGGGCGAAGGCCTCTCCCATACTTCTCCAATTAACTCGGTTCTGTGCTAGCTGCATCCACTTGACCCCAGCGAACTTGTTAACCTCATCCGCCCACCTAACTTTCTGCCGCCCACTGCGACGCTTTCTTTCCCTTTGAATCCAGTTTGTTACCCACAAGCGACCGTCGGTTATCCTCTCTTCGCGCTATAAGTCCTGCCCGTGCCCATTTCTTCTTTTTGACCTACCTTACTGGTCCGTAAGTGGCAGATTAAAAATATCAGCACAGAGCGGAGAAAACACGCAAGACGACACTGGCATTTCCCTCCTCCTGTGTTTTTCGCATAGAAGGCAGGAAACGCGCACTGCTATTTATTGCTCCCGCGACTTGCGAGGAGTAAGGTTTTACTTCGTTCATCACATTTCTCTGATGAGTTCGAGTCCGAGAAGCAGCGACGCATAAACGAACTTCTCCAAGCCAGGAACCAAGGGACAAAGCTTCAGTACGAAAACCCAGATTCCATATGTTTCAGTAATCGCCGAATTATTTATGAATTTCACAGCTGAGCCCGTCTTATTTTGTGTGAGAGGTCGTTAGTAGGAAGTTATAAGCTTTTCTCGTCGTTTCTGTTGTTTATTTAAAGCACCTCTGACCGCGGAGCTATTCAGTTATTTACTTCAAACAGATAACCTGTAATAACTTTTTGGAGTGCTCGTTTTATGGTTTTAAGGTGATGTTCTGCACTCGCTAATTCAGTTTCGAGTTTATCATAAATGAGGCATCGTTATAAATTTTGATTATCCACTGTAATTTGTGTCTGTCATTTCCTTCCAAGACGCAAAAAATAAAAAAAAAATATAATTCTCAGTTACAGGTTGACTTCAAGTAAATTCGAAGGCAATTAATGTCATACGCCATAGTATACTTGTATAACGTATCGTCTTAAGTAACCATGGGAAACTGGGTCTGCTTGTTACCCGTGAAGCGGAGCAATCAATGCGCCTCCTAAGCTGTAAATCTGTTCAACGTAAAAAGAGCCCTCGTTCTCACCTTTCGAGACCTTTTAGTCTTTAGTGACTACGTAAAGGCTCCACTATACAGCTGAAAGGAATACACCGTCGCCTAGCAACGTATTGCAAAGGCGGCACGTGGCTTGGTTCTCTCTAAATTTTACCAAGAGCATAACGGCAACTTTGTTCATTGAGTTTCTCAGATCAGTCCGGGCGTTCGTTGGCTTTCTTATTCTCCTACACGGCTTCAGTCTTTCATGCACGTTGAAGGTCGAGGGCGGCATCTTTCGTAAAAATTTATGCAAAGTCACACACGACACGTAGCGCGCGAAACAATTGTGCAGCAATGAAGTTGAAAAGGCAAGTTTTAAGAAGATTAAGCGTGGCGGTGAATAATAAATAGGTCGAGTAAAGTTTGACTCGGTGTGCCGACATTTTCGCGCAGTAACCTTCTAGAATGCTCGTCGACAGACAACGAACGAGGCACTGGAGAGAGACGTCGTTCAAAAGTCGTCTTCGGGTCTGGAGATTTACATATTAAATATCCGCGAGTGCCACCCCGAACAAAATTTTTGCAGCTGTATTCATTCTTGGGAATTTCTATTACCTTGGTCTATGAGCTGTCATGTAAGCTTGTGTTTTTGAGAGGGTTTATAGATTATGAGCTAGACGTCGTTGCGCCTGCTTGCAATATTACCTGAGATAACGGTTCGGGTTGACATGGCATTTAGTGAAGCTCCGTTCATTAGATAATGAGAAAGAAAATAGAGCACGTATACTACCAGCTTCTCATTCTAGGGTAAACTAATTGTGCCTGAGATAAGCACAGCTAGCAGTTGCGTCAACGTCGGAAGCTGGGCTAGTTGGTACGCATTCACTGTAAATGAACACAAAAAAGACGAAGACTAGACGGCAGAGAAGAAGACGACAACACGACACGATTATAGTTGTGTCGTTTGTCGTCTTCTTCTCCGCCGTCGTTGTATCTTTCGTGATCGTTTACAATGAATCTGCTACCTGTAGTAGTATTAATAATTAAGGAAAGTAGTTCAAGGCTTAGGGTCGGGGTCGGTCGGGTCTTCATTCCGGGACTACGATGGCTGAAGCCGCTTGCCCGAGCTCTCGAATACAAGGACCTCTATGCCGCGAGGTCGGAGCTGAGCAGGGCCGTCTCCCAATCCGTCCACTTTGGGGGGATTGTGGCGGCTGTTTTAGAGGGAAAGAAAGAGCTCATACGCTCGCCAAGCACCGACTAAGAATCTTGTCAGAACGTTCTTGTTTGTTTCTGCCTCGTTCTGATTGGCTAAGCTGTTTCAGGAGGTCACAGCCACGTGGCCCCATGCGAGTGATTAAACTGAAGTCCAATACAGCGGTTCCAACGCGCGAGTCTCCTCGACGGGTCTCTCAAGTTCACCAGACGAGAGAGAGACTGATGGAGCTTATGACTGACCAATGACTGACCGTAACTAAACATGGCCTCTTGTAGTGTTAGCACGCACAAAACAACTATCGCAATGGATTTGAACCAGTCGGTTTCGAACCCTGGTGCCCGGGTTAAGTAGCCAAGCTTCTTAACCACTGAGAAACCGATGCTTTTTATTTAACACACAGCAATATTACATTTAGCATGAGCTATATTTGCATGAACTATTTACAGAGGTTTTATTTTCGCTGGCTATGACCAGATTTGAGTAGGGTCAAATATCCGTCATTTCTTTTTCTTTATAATGTAGTGGCAAATACCACGTAAGCAATTGTGCAAGTACCGCACATATTTGTCCCTTTACGTTTCAGTATTGCGATGGCGGATAGCCTACACGTTTGTGGTATTATTATAACGAAATTTACAAAATGCTGCTTTCAGATGCCAAAACAATTTTGTGTTCGTAACCGCTTCCGTTAAAGAATCGTACCAACTTTGCGCAGGTTCAATTGTTTGGTTGGTCTTCACGCATCAAAACAACACGGTGTACTATAAAGGACTTTGAAATAATCTTGGTTAACTTAGAATCTTTGACGCACACTAAAATCGCAGCATATCTCTGTTTTACTGCAATTACAGCATCACTGTGACCGCAACTCAATAAACTACCTTGGTGAACTCTATTGCCAATTCTGCTCTATCCTGCTCACTGTGGCGTGCGCCAGCGCTGTAATGGGTCTAGGTTGATGTAGGGTGGTATGCAATGTGACAGTTTTCGAAACGCTAAAACAACATGGACGGAGAAGAAACAAAAAAGGCCTGTCTGTTTCATCTCCGTTCATGTTGTTTTAGCGCTTTCGAAAAATGTCAAACCTGCACCAACTAGCCCGATCTGTCACCCTTATGAAATGTGCGTTTGATACAGTAGAAGGTGAGCGCTAGAATGTTTCTATTGCAGAACTGAGGAGAAATTCAGACGTCAAACGAAAAAACCCGCACATTTCAGTGTGTTAGTCTGCTGCGAGCGAAATGCGCGGGCACTTAACGTGTTTCAATTTGTAACCGCCGTGGTCGTAGCCATAGTCGTCAGGACAACCATCAACAAGCACAAAACACGAGTAGTCGTCAGCTAAATGATGGTATAGCGTGTGCGAGGAGGTCCTAGCGATTGCAGTGGGAACATCACGCGCGAAGTTTTATAAGAGGCTGTGGGACGAGCAGACAGACATCAGACATGAAAGGACACGCACGGGTTTTCAAGAAGTCAGAGAAAGCTAACGTTAGACACATGCGTATGCGTAGAGGGGTGGGTCTGGTGGCACGGCTGGCTGAATAACGCTAGTTTCTCTGTATGCGTAATGGCATCGTCGGGCGAAGCACTACTTCCTCCTGCTGCGCGCGTCAGAGGCGCGAGGAGATCCCTTTCAAACGAAGCACAACTCACGGTGTTGTATGCGAGGAATTTTTCTTTAGTTTCGCACATTTGTATTGATGATGATAACAGGCTTCGACAGCTTCGATAACATATCAACGATTTTAGAAAGAAGAATCTCAGTTCGGTAAGGTGAATGAAGTTTTTCTGAGAGATGTGTGCTTAAGTAACGCTGCTTCGCTCTGCCCAACAACAAGGCTACAATCAAAGATACGGGAAAGTTCCCCGTGTGTACCGCCTGCAAAAGCATTGAGCCTCTAGTGCTTTATCACGCTGTGATACAGTCTGTCCATCGATCTCGTGCTCCGTTTAATTTCGGGGCACCTGTACGTACGAAACGTTCCGCGTGCTTACATGTCTGTTTAGAGTTCATTGTCTCTTCGCTGCTTGCCTAACAATTTATATGGGTTAACAAATGGCCCTAGGCTCCCCTCTCCTGCCAGAAGACTCGTGAGTGCAGGGCTAAGGTTCTGCCTCATTCCGTGAGTAAAGCCATGGTGCTACCCCGGTGGCTGTATTTCATTAAAGTTCCGTCACCTAAAACGTAACCATCCGAAGCACTTGCGGAGTACATCTTCCATGTGTAGCGCCACCCTGTCTTCTTAACTAGAAACTCCAGTCTGCATTTTGCTGCCCGCAGCCGTGACGAAAGTGTAATTTGGAAAAAAACTGGTTCTACACCCCCTTGCTTCTTGCTATTTATGTTCAGTGTTTTTGTAGGGTCTGCTACTATTTCAATATTAGTTTTGACAGTGACGTGAAGGCGTTGTAAGGCCTGTACTTTCTGTGTACCCTGTGCCATTTCTCTGTAGATGCGTCTTTCTATCTTTATTACTGGGGTAAAGAGTGAAGAAGAGGTTTATTATTAATTCGATTATTTAGGATTAACGGTGTCATGACCCGGACGTTGAACATCGTTGTCCTTAAACAATATACGTTTTCTGTTCATTTCATTTGATGATGTTCTTGCTGTTATCACATTAGTTTCTTTTGTAATTTTTATTGTGCGTCTAGCCAATTAGTCCGAACGTTTACGCTTTGAAGGAAAAAACAAACAGATAAGCGACATTACGGAGCGCAAGTCTATTCTATTTATTTATTTAGTTGGTTAGTTATGCTAGTTAGTTATTAGTTAGTTAGTCAGTCAGTCAGTCAGTCAGTCAGTCAGTCAGTCAGTCAGTCAGTCAGTCAGTCAGTCAGTCAGTCAGTCAGTCAGTCAGTCAGTCAGTCAGTCAGTCAGTCAGTCAGTCAGTCAGTCAGTCAGTTAGTTTGTTATGTGCCTATACATTGTTCGGAGAGATCATTACAGTAGGCTGTATGTTTCAAAAGTGACGCCTAAAGCAAGGAACAATCGTCTAAACAATCATAAAGAAAGGCAAGTCGGGGTAAAAATGGAACAGTGAAGTGTGAAGATGATAAGCAGGTGAGCAGCCTCAAATCACACAACTTGCCAGCAGCATACTAAATTAAAGAAAAAGCAGTAAAGCAGGAACACAGTCTTTACGTTAACACTCGTAGGTGCTGCATCAGCATAACTGGAAAGCTCTGGTAGTCTCTTCCATTGTTTTGTGGAGGTCGCCAGGCAGGGGCGACCGCGGCCACATTTATTTGAGGAGAAGCTGAAAAGGAGGCGGCGGCAGCGTCCGGCCGAGGCGAAGGTCCCGAGCGTTCCCCAAGCTCTCGTGCCGGCGCTGCCTAGTTCTCTTCGACACGTGCCAGGCGCCTCTTCTCAGGCGCCAGCGCATGTGGTTGCTCCGGCGCCTGTGAGATACACTTCGTCTTTCGGCACGCGGCGGACGCGTCACGCGAGTCGCTACAGTTTTATTGTTTGTAGGAAAAAAGACGATTAGTATAGAGTTATGCGGGAGGCTATTTGAGGTATCCTGCGCAATTGTGGTCTCTTCTCAAGGATCGGAAACTTATTATTTGCACTGATAGTGAAGCCCATTGCAGACTTTGTATTAGGGCAAATATGATAAATATCGTTGCATTTTGCACTGCTGCGCCCACAGGCGTGGTTAGGTAAATGAAGAATCGTAAGTTAATTTTAATTTTGGCCATATTCAATTGACAATTTTTCATGTAAATGAAGTGCACAAATGTTTAATTTAGGAAAGGAGGAAAAATAAAGAAGGTCCAAATTTGTTATCGTTCAATTTCATCGAGTTATATCGCGTTCTCAAAGGTTACGGAGAAGAAATGGGTGAGCATGAGCACAGGAGAACGTTATGCTAAAATGACCTGTTAGAAGAGCCTAAAGCGAAGTTTTAACAGCAAACACCAGTTCAAGCAAAATAAAAAGATGCACCTAGCAACCATTACCGCTCGGAGGAAGGCCTAGACTTTTTTTATGATCTTAAAATGAAGGGGAACAAAGGTTAATGAAAAAGCTTCGCACACTAGCCACCTATCTGACAAGAACAAGAAAACTCCTTCGTCTGGGCAATGAGCTTGTCATCGGCAGAGGTTAAACACGCCCTTCGTTCCGGGGAGGAAACGCAAGTGAGGTGAATGAGGGAGTGAAGGGGAAGGGGGTGGTTAAATAGGGAGAGTGAGGACGAGAAAACTGTTGTCCAGGTAATGAGGCTGCGACAAGGGGTGTGGTAAGAGGAAGTCCGGTCGACCTGTTTATTACCTTCATGTTTCTTCTTATTTTCATCTACTTTAACCTTTTGAACGTACTTTCCCCTTTCCGCTTTACCGCCCCTTCTTCCTCTTCTTTCTCCTTTCTTCTGGAATTGTGATATGAAACACGCTTTTCTAGGTCATTCCTGCTCCTCTCCCATTTAGTGTCGTTGTCTCTTTTTTTTCTTCTTTGTATTTGCTTATGCTGTGCTGCTCGATTCCTTTAATGCAGTTTCTTTAGGGCAGCCGGATTCCCTCTTTATCATGTCACCTGTCACATTCTCCATGTCTAGACAACAGTTGAAGTTCCCCATATCACCACCATTTACCCTTCAGACCTTTACCTCCCTCATCGGTGCTGCCACCTCGGAAAGATCGTATTTAACCCCTGGAAATGATGAACGCTTTTCTCTGCTGAAGATCTTTGTCGAAACGTTGGCGGCTAACCGTCTCAGACTCCCCACCAATACTTGGTCACTTTCCTTTCTGCTACCAAGAGTGCCACCTTCCTCGTACCCAGAAGTTTATTTATTTACTCTCATGGGGGGGATATCAATATATTCACAGATGATTTCTCAAGAGGCTTCTATATTTTCCTATTCATTATCAAAAATGCGCTCCATTGCTTTTCATGCCGGCATTAGCTATAGTTGATGCGACAGCAGCCCTAACTTGAAAACTGGCATTTTTCTGCACATCGGACGGTTACACCATTCCCACTAATATTATGGCAGTACCCTACGACTGTTTCATAATTATTGCGGAAAACACTTAACACATTAAAGTTTAAAATACTTGTATTTTATTGTAATTCAAGTAGGAAAGAACGCATCTCCATATAGTCATAAATAATGTCCTCTAATCGTGTGTCCTGATTTAACGGGCTGGCTAAAAGCTAATATTATTTAATAGAAATTATTAGGCAACATTATAACGCTAAGCATACTAGCATTAAATCTTCAGAGTTTGTGAAACAAATATTAAATCTATGTTGATTATTTCGCATAAAACAAGGAGGAGAAGGGGGAAGGAAATTAGCTTCACTGAAGACGAGCAGTGGGGTCTCGTATAGGTCGCCGCCATTAAATAGCGTTCGCAGTGCTGCTCTGGAAGTAATGACAATGAAACCATTCGCAAGGAATATTTCCTTATTTCATTAGAACGAAGCGCTGCCTTTACCATTCAGTCTAATTTTTATTTCAAATATCGAAGCTAAAATATAATGAAGGGGCGTTAGTTATGAACATTCTCGAAAGGGATGATTGCCAACGTCGTCCTAAGGTGCTTGTTTCTTTGTTGTTTTTTTCTTTCTTGTACTTGTTTCGTCTGCTGCGCATGTCACTGTCACTATTTTATGGGCAATTAGCCTGCGTCAACTGGCTCAGTACTTCGTAATTTCGCAGACATACTTGAATATTGAACAGTTGCATCTTACCTGCACCCACCTATAGAGCTGAAACGTGAAGGCTAACGAAAACGGTTCTACTTAAGTTGAGGAAAACACAGAGGGCTATGGAACGAAAAATGGTAGGTCTAACGTTAAGAGAAAGGAACTGCAGCTGGCACAGGAGAGGGCTAATTGGAGAAACATGGAAGAGGTCTTCGCCCTGCAGTTGGTATAGTAAACTCTCTCTCCACATCCCCTCCCCCCCCCCCCCCCCCCCCCCCCTCCGAAGAAAAGAAACGACAGGGGGGTCAAGTTTTCCACTTTTGCCGAGTTGATCGTGGGAATGAGCTGGATAGCTGTGCGAGGTAATACCGGACGCATACACCAGCATGACCGAGTCGCTGCCCCGGTATCCCCATGAACAGGGCTCCCCATGATCGAGCGACCCGCTTTTGACGAAGGCACTTTTACGGCGGGCAAGACACAGAGCCCAATTTTAAACGTTATAAAAGGGAAATGCAACGGTTCTCAGAAGTTCGGCGACCGCGGCTACGTGCCTGGAGAGCTGCTCAGTGGAACTATACAGATATGACCACCGAAAGAGAAGAGCTTCCTCGCATCATTTCTATGGTTGCAGTTTCGCAATGTTTCGCGTAATAATAAATGTAAAACTCACAAAAAACCATCCCATTTGCCCTTTCTGCGGTTGTTGGCGTCGAATTCTTCTTGAAGCTCGCATTTTTTGCGTAGGAACGTCCGGCTTCGTTCAGAAATGTCAAGAAAGAAGCTGGGTTGACCCTAAGCACTGCGGCCTCGCTAGAAACGTGCCTATTGCTTCAAGTTGTGTCCTGAAAACGTTTCCAAAGGGCTGATTATAGAAGCTTTCAGAAGACAAGAACTATGTAGAATTCCGGAGTAAAAAAATTCTTGTTCAGTTTCTTTTTTTTTTTTTTGGCTTATGCATTCGCGAGTCTATATTTTCAGTAACTCCCACTATAAGTTTCGTAATGCTACTGAAAGCTTGTGAATGCACACGCGCGCGGCTTCGCGTGTGTTTGAAATTGAGTACGTGCGCTGGTGAGTGCGACCCGTTCGGTGTTATATTTGAACTTAAGTCTCGAGCTAAAATATTCTCAATGCGCGCGCTATACGAATCCTAACGGATTGCGTTGCCGTCGTCGATTGCCAGGCAGAGAACTAACACGGGATGGCAGGATACAACGCTATAACGTGCGCCAGGAGCTTGCACCGTTTTTTCGTATAATGCAAAGTTTGTTTTGTTTTGTACAATACAAGGTATGTGACCAGCTCTCAGAGCATCTGTTTTTATATAGTTTTAATAGCAATAGTGGCTACTGCCCTGGCACTTGTGACAACGGCTTGAGTATCACCACGAAAAGCTCTGTGACTAGCGTGTCAGAAGCCATTGTTAACGTTCATACGTAAAATTGTGAAGATTGCAACATAGTGATTGCCTATTTCCTTCCATTTCTGCATATATATCGGGGAAATAAAATTAGTGTAAGGAAAAATGAAGGATGATTTAGCGTGTTTGTGCCAAACAAAAATTAGGTGCGCTATAACGCTTCGGTTTCGAGTCACACTTACTCACTAGCGTATAGTCGTAATCTGTTATATTATGTGGAAGACCGCCCGACATGTAGTTATAATGCCCGGTTTAACCGAGCCGTATGAGCGTGCCTGCATGATCAGCCAACTTCACGGCTGCAGGCAGACAGGCATATACAACGACGAAATCAATGAGTAGAGGCTGTCTTGGTGGTGGGTTCGATGCGCGTCTTAAAAGCGCTGCCCATATTGGCAAAGGTTTCGGACAGGCGTACAGACAAGCAGACATCGCCAAAAAATCTTTAAATAGGTACTGTAGTGCTAGCGCTCTTGAACGGAGAGGTTTCAAAATAGGTACTGCAGGTAATGGGGATTTTATAGGGTGATTTCTCGCTTGCTGCTAAGGCGATCTAGGGTCTAGAATGTTCGCGGCAGCTGATGCATTTGCGGTGTAATTGTTGCCATTTGTATTGCTTACATGTTGTTGCGAGAAAAATATTTCAGGAAGAGGTTAGCATGTCGTTCATCCCTTCACACGCAATTTAATTGCCTTTCGTCATGAGAAAATTGACGACTGCACGTGCGATTCTCCCGTAAATTGAGATCACCATTAAAGACATCGCACGCATTTCCTTTTCTTGTTTGCCACTTTTTCGTGTATGCCCCTATTCTTGGGCGCGAGATTTAGAAGGTGTGAGTGCCATTTTCCGTTCAGAGTTCAAATAATAATAATAATAATAATAATAATAATAATAATAATAATAATAATAATAATAATAATAATAATAATAATAATAATAATAATAATAATAATAATAATAATAATAATAATAATAATAATAATAATAATAATAAAAAGCTAAACAAGGATTTTTTTTCTTACCCAGATGTATCCACCGCGAAGTAAGAGAGGCAGAAATAAAATGATTTCTTTTTCTGGGTTGTTTATTTTAAGCAAAACAGATCAACGAGCGTGGAGTGCCAAGACTGCCTTGCCGGGCGCCCACCGTCGTTGATCTGTTTAAAATTCAGCGGCAGTTCGATAAGTATTTCGCAGGTGAGAAGTGACACTACGATTGTCACTAGCGACATCTAGTTACACTAGTGCGCATGGACTTACGAACAACTCAATTAACTATAACCGCAAGGATAACTCATTGCAACATTAGCGCTCATCACCGGGGCTATCACATAAAATGAAGCTGACATTTAAATTTACACCATCAAATGTGCGGCTTTCGAAGCTGGTCACTCACCGTGCAGGGTTCATTGACGACAAGGCCGTTCTGCTGCCAGAAGAGGAGCAGTGCACTTGCCCAGAGTTACTTTGCACCGCTCTCCAAACTTGGAGTCGAGGCTCACTGGCGCGGACCACTTCCAACGCCGGGCGGAGGAGCGGCGACGCGCGCTTGTTGGTGTCCGGCGGCTGAGTCCGACAGCCTTCGCCGACGGCGCGACTCTCAATGCAGCCACGCCGGTGCGCGCTCGGCCCGGAGGCGGGAAAACTAACCGGCGCATGCGCAGTTTTCCCTTCGAACTGCTCCTCACGCATGGCGGCACGGCCCCTTTCGCGCTTTTCTTTTTCTTTTCCTTTCCCGACTAGCTTCTCCCCACTTTTGTCTTTCTTGTGTGCAAAACGGGAAAGGCAGTATTACGCAGCCATGGGCTTAGGATATAGGAGAAATCATTATCCGCTTATTCTGCGTTTCTCTTTTTCTCTTACTTTCATTTTGTGTCTTTGCTTTGCCTTTGTCCCACTACGTGGGCGGAACTGAAATAGCGAGCGCTATGAAGGCGCGAAGCTGCGTCGCGCGAACCAATATCCTGGCTTTTTTCGAGTTATGCAAACAAGGTACAGATGGGTTCGCGACGTTTCTTGGCGGACAACGTTTTATCGTGGAAAGTTACTTTCGAGCGAGCTGCGTAGCTGCTGACGCGAGAGATCGAAGCTCGCTTTTGTTTCGCGTCCTCTTGCCTCACCTGGTGTCAGGTACGTACGAAGACTCCTCGGCTCCCGTAAACTTTAGCGTAATTTTGATTTCTTGTCAGCAAGGCAGGGAGAAGCTGCAGTCAGCATAGTCTTGCTTGTCCTGTAACTTTCCCTGTTAATAATTATTTGCGGTAAAGCATGCTTTCTTGAGAAACTTTCGAAGGCTTATTCAAGACGGTTCGAAAGCACTGGTTGGCAGTACTTCGCTGCTACGTGCATGTCACCCACAGATCTCTACGGATAAATCATCAAGTTCGGTTTGAATGGATGTTGAGAATAAATCGAAGATGGCCTTCACCGACTGATTATCGCCTTCCGAAAAAAAAAAGAAAATAAGACTGTTTTCACCTTAAAAAGAAAAAAAAGGAATATTTTACAAGTTGGAAGTGAAAGGCGGGACCACAGGTCTTTTTCACAAATTGTTTGGAGACGTTCGGTACGTTCTCATGTTAGGGGAGGGGGTAGATAGGGAAATGCGCAGATGACTTTTGAGAATAAATCACATCGCCAGGTCCTTCTTGTGGACGCCCTGCACTCGACTTCAAGATAAATGTGATAGATTTGAGCCAAATCGTTCAGGTTGAGCAAGAAAAACATGGGGTGCTGTTGAGCAAATGGTGAAACGTCCCCAAAATTAAACGAAGAGCTAAAATTTAATGTAGCAGACTTATCTTCGCTGTCCCTTGTAGCCTATGCGCACAGAATTATCAGGGCTTTTTTTTCCCTTACCGAAACGACAGCACTCAAAAATATCATGCTAAACTAATTTTCCGGGTATGCAAGAATGTCAAGCTGATTTCTTTCAGTCACCTGCGGTTACAAGGTAAGTCACAGCCTTATTGGTGCGGAATAACAGTCGATTCAATAGAGGTGGTCTATGGATCTACGCTACAGTGGTTTGTAAGCATGTCAGAGAAGAACGATCCAACCATGCTCCAGAAAGTGGAGATCAGAAAATGAGTTGAGAGCGGTCATTATTTTCAATGCGCGCTTGGGCGCTTTTTTTTTTTTTTGTCAGTATAAAAGCAGATTTAAGGAAGTGACTCACATTTCCCCGACTTTCAGATTGACTGGTGATGTGATGTGCAATGACGTGGTAAAAACTGTGCTAGGTAACATGATCTCGTGGGCGAGTTGGTCAGGGAGTTTCAGGGGGAACGAAGGGACAAACACAGCATTTATTCTAGGCCTCGCGCCCCTGCGCTAGTACACTTGAAGCCGTACTCTGTGTCTTGTTAATGGTACTTCAGCATAACGAATTTCACGTCATGGAGGTCATCCGCGCCGCATGTGATGTCCACGGCGAACGCAGCTCCGCCGTCAGCCCGCTTCTGCCGCGGTCACAGCAGCCCGGCTGCTTTTGGCATAGAAGGTGCAACATATACGGTACTCTGGCCTAGTTCAGGCAGTGCTGGTGAGTTCTATACAGCTTCACTACTCATTCCACAGGTGAAAGGGCGATATGAATGCATAGTGGCCCAGCCAGCATAAATGACCAAAAATATTTATGCTCTTTTGTTGTGCCTACGCTTAACGTGACTGTTCCGATGAAGAGCGTAACTCTTAAATAGTCTCAGGCCTCACAAACGTCGTCGACAACGCAGGTTGCATACTACGTGTATGACTCGCTTAACCCAGTTACCAAGGCTAGAGCGCCACATACAAGGTGTTTTACGAAAGGTATCTAAAAATTCTTAAAAAAAGCATTTTTGATTAGAAAAGTCCACACTTCTTCGGCATAGAATTGATAAAGGTCGAATTCATCAAAATGACGTTAAAACGAGATATATCAAGCAGGTCAAGTAATCATTAATGTCTAAATTGTTAACTATAACAATTGCCGTGTGTACCTTCTTACAATGTCAAACGAGCCGTTTCATAAAATCTTCCGCGTGTTCATATGAGCGAATGGATGCCGTCTGAGTCATATTCTAGAAGCTCCGTTCAAGTTACACACTAAGTCCATTGACTCGTTTATTGCTTTATTACCTTCACCTCTTGTCTCCTCTTTCGTCGCTGGCGCAACCACCAGAATAATACACAGTTGCCTCTATTCATATAATATCAGATTAAGCAAATATTTAACATGTTCTCGTCGCTTACGTCAATTGTACTAATTCAGCAATTCGAGTTTTAGGGTATTTACGGCGTAACGTTTCGTTAGCCCTCCGTTCCACAAAACGTCTTGCTTACTTAACATTATTCGCCAAAAACTTCAGTCTGCATGTGTCGCGTATGATCCCTTCTATGCTGATCTTATCACCACGCTCGAATCTGTCCAGAACCATGTTGCAAGATTCACTTGTTCCGACTACGCTCATCACGCTAGCGTTTCTGCACTAAAATCTCAGCTCCATCTTTGCACACTAGCCTGTCGTCGCAAAATCGCTTGTCTTTCCCTGTAGCATAGATTTACCACGCTTTTAACCGTGATGCTCCCCCTATCACACGCGCTCATCAGATATCCCGCAACTACCACCCTAATGCCGTCTACCCTAAACAATCTCGCACTGTACCATATCAGCAGTCTTTTCATCAGAACAGCCAACGACTGAAGTGGCCTTCAATCTGAAGTGGCACCCATCATCAATCCGATTCACTTCAAATCTGTCATCGAAGATCATCGATGTCGGCATTAATATTATTCTGTAAGCCCCCCTCTTATGTTATGTCCCTCGTGGACCTTTGCGGTACAATAAATAAATAAATAAATAAATAAATAAATAAATAAATAAATAAATAAATAAATAAATAAATAAATAAATAAATAAATAAATAAATAAATAAATAAATAAATAAATAAATAAATAAATAAATAAATAAATAAATAAATAAATAAATAAATAAATAAACTGTGTGCCATGCCATGTGAAATTTAACAGCACTTGCTTCGCTCCACTGGGCTAACACACTCCGTCCTATTAAAAAGCTACGGATGTGCACAGATAGGTGACAATATGGTTAATATGTTTTTTTTTTTTTTGACAAATTCATCTTTAAACCCCGCCTCATTAGGAAAATTTTTGTTGAAGCGGAAACGCGCCTCCAAAATAGTTCGTTGTGCTGAGAAATTTGCTCCGTTACTTTCTACAACGAGCTGACAAGGAATTGGAAATATTCCGTTGTAGCGGAGTTTGACTGCATCCGCCTTGCTTAATCTAACATTACCATGCAGTGTCCTTGACGTGAAACGTTGACACAATTTAGTTACACCAGTCAAAAGGCAGAGGCTCTCGCTTCCTGATGTTCACTAATCACGCGTCACAGCATTGTAGTATACACGCCTACAGAGAGGAAGAAGATGTTCGCGCCCTAAGAGTGTTCTAGACGGAGCCTTTGATCACATAAGAGGCTGTAGCCTGGATGTCTTCCCGTTCGCCATCTGTCCAATAAAAGTGTTATCAGGGCAGGGAGGCGCGTTAGGGCTCTTAAGAAGGTGCCCTTTGTGGCACCAGGTGGGACTGAGGCCATGTAGCTCTTAGAGTGATCGCCTTCGCTGGGTGAATGAACAGGTCAGTGGTGCAGCTACTGCTTCTTGCTTTTTTTTTTCACTCGGGAAAGAGACGAGATGACCGTTTGCAATTCTTATTGAGTAGCGCACCTGCAGCTCAACAAGGTCGAGTGGGCCACTAGCATGCGGTTAAACATTTGATTACGTGCGCAAACGTAGGCCTACTTCTTTCATTAGGTATATACATTCAGTAATTCCCTATCAGGCGGCACTTCTAATAATGGAGAGAACGCGATCAAGTTACACGGCAAGGCAATGCGAAAACACTAGGCCTGCACCTTTGTAACGGACCTCAGAAACAAACAAAAAAAAAAAGGCTTGCTCATTTTTTCCAATAGAAACTTATTAGTCGCTCGAAGTTTTTTTTTTTTTTTTCAGGTTGATCAATGGACCTTATAATATTAACATCCAAGAATAATTGTTCTTTTTCCGTGGTCATGCTGCCCGGAAGCGACATTCTCATTCTATAAAACCCTCGTTAGCTAGAACTAGAAGCATAAATATTCATATCTCCATGAAACTAGTAATGATGGTTTGGGTACGTTTGTGGGGTTTAACGTCCCAAAGTGGCTCAGGCTGTTAGAGATGCCGTAGTAGAGGGCTACGAAAATTTCTACCACCTGGGGTTCTTTAACGTGCACTGACATCGCAGAGCACACGGGTGCTGTGCTTTTCGACTCCATCGAAAAGCGACCGCCAAGGCTGGGATTCGATCCCACATCCTTGGGCACAGTAGTCGACTGTCCTAACTACTGCGCCGCCCGGCGGGGCTGGAACTTGTAATGAATGGAGCGATATTTCTGATGAAGTATTAACTCTGAGTTCTTTGTCATTAATTCAAGCGCAGTTGAAATAAATAGTTATTTTACGAGGTATTCTTTACCTGATAATGTCTTCGCACTCAATTTTTGCAACTTTATCTAAAATGCGGTTATGCATGATGACACCTTTTCAGGTTAATAATGTAGTAATCATGAGTATGTGTGTGGTCATTTTATTTTGATGGCGTTTGGAACACTGCATTTTCTCCTTCAGACGTTTTGTGTTATTACGCAAACCTATGTAGCCAAATGCCATGGTATTGCCTTTAAGATCATGTTACTCCATTTATTTATTTATTTATTTATTCGTTTATTTTTATTTACATATACCGGTGTTACGCAAAGCGACACGTTACAGGAGTCAGTACATATACAATGATCTTGATACAACAACAAGCGGGCAAATGAAAAAAAAATTACATACAGCATTCCACGAGGATGCAGCAATGGAATGGGTGCTAATCTCGCCGGGGTGGCGCAGTGGTTATGGGCTCGACTGCTGTGCCCCAGGATTCGATATTGAATCCCGGCCTCGGTGGCTGCTTTTCGATGGAGGCGAAAAGCAAGGCTCCGGTGTGCTGTGCGATGTCAACGTATGTTAAAGAACCTCAGGTGGTCGAAATTTTTGGAGTCCTCCACTACGGCGTCTCTCACAGCCTGAGTCGCTTGGGAACCTCGCAAACCAAACCAAACTAAATAGGTGTAAAGTTCGCAGAAAAATATGAAAAGGGGAAAAATGCTTGGTCGAATGCGATTCACTAATTTAATGGCAAATTTGTCATGCGGCAGAGCCAGAAATGAACCGTCCAGTGGATTCCAGGTTTCTATAGTGTGCGAAAAACAATTCCGAGAGTACTGTGGAATATGCACTGCAGAAATGCGAAAGCTTAAGCGTTGCTGGTACACACGGTGCATCACGTTTGCTCTTATTATTATACTACCAACTAAATGCTCAGTCATTATCATTACTAATGTCATCATTGTCATTATCACAAATTTCAGCGTCATTGTCACGGTAGACAAGCTGAATTATGATGCGTGTTTCGCGATCCCAGGCGTGGCACAGTTGGTCAACGCGCTCGGCTTGGGATCCAAGAGATGAAGGATCGATTCCCGGTGGAGAAAGGATTTTTGTTTTTTCGATGACGTCATCATCACGTCGTTTGATTGACAGCCATAGTGTGAGCGAACGAACGCCGACATTATGAACCATTAAAGGCTTTCGCCTTAAAAGAATACTTACAAGAATCGATTGCTGCCTGTAACAGAACTGAGTTGAGTGAGCTACTGCATCGCGTACAAGGTGCAGAAGAACCGCTGAACTTAATTATTGCTTGTACAGAAAATGCTAATTTACGGTCTTGTGCTGAAGAATGATGACGTCATGCATGCGCTTGTCAGCAAAAGAAGGAAGTGATAAAATGGTGGCAGGAATCAAGGGCAAGAAATTGCTGTCATAACGCCAGTAAATAAATCTGACAATTTTTTTCACAGACTCAAATTGCTTTATCTCTCGTGAACAATAGGGTGACCAAACAGCATATACGAAATCGAGAAGTTGTCTTATCAAATATTTGTACGCTGTAAGTTTGCACTCAAACTTGTGAGGCAGTTTTCTACATACGCATCAGAAAGCCAAGTTTCTTCTGCGCTTTCACGTAAATTATATCTATATCCCCATGCCATTTCAGATTAGGTGTAAACGTCTCTCCTTATTGCTTAAACTTATTTACCTGTGATAGCCTTTTGAATTTATAATTATGCTTGCACTTAAATGGTTCTTTTTTGTTCGTAAATGTCATGAAAACAGTCATCTTGAAATTGACATCTGCCAGTTCTCACTACAGCAACAGAACATAGAAAATGCATTATTTAACCACTGTTGAGCATTTATAAATAAATAACTAATAAATGTGCGGCACAGTGCATGTATGTTTTGCATTTATTTATTTATTTATTTATTTATTTATTTATTTATTTATTTATTTATTTATTTATTTATTTATTTATTTATTTATTTATTTATTTATTTATTTATTTAATTATTTAATTATTTATTTATTTATTTATTTATTTATTTATTTATTTATTTATTTATTTATTTATTTATTTATTTATTTATTTACCCTCATGGCCAGGGGCATTGCAGAGGGGAGTGGTACACGATAATACAGTTAGAATAAATGCAGTAAATGACATACAAACCAGTTTCGCCTAATTATACAATGTTAGCTAAATATTTGCGAAAAAGTTGGTTATCATCAGTTGATAGGATTTCAGCTGGAAGATGGTTCCTTTCTCGGGATGTAAGAGGCATAAATGACTGAAAAAAAGTTTTTGTGTTACAACAATCGATATCGACTATGCGAATGTGATCAATATGAGCTGAGAGCGGTGCAGTGATTCAGTAATTATTTCGCCGTGAAGTACAGTTGGTTAAAAAGTTTATGAAATGAAGTTAAGCGCAAAATTGTACGGCAAGATGACAGACGGAAGTGCAAGGCTGCTTTCCACGGCTGCTATACTGGCTATTCAGTTGTAATTGGAAAGAATAAAGCGAGCTGAATTATTTTGAACAAGTTCTATAGAGTTTATTAGGTTAACATGAGCAAAATCCCATATTGATGACGCGTACTCAATTTTAGGTCGTATTAGTGCCTTAAAGAGTAAGAGCTTAAGGAAGATGAAGCGGTACAGAAATTACGGCGAAGATAACCTAGCATGCGGTTAGCATTATAAGCACAGTGCAATTTTTTTCTAATATTGTATGCAGTATCTTTGGGTATAGTTGATCGGGCTGAGCCCTATAATCTACCAGCCGAAGTTAATCTGGCTTCATGAGTAATCGTGAGATAATCTTGCATTCCGAGAGCATGATTGAAATTATTTTCGCCTACAATGAATAAGCCGTGTATGTTTTCTGAGCAATAATTATGACTACGTAAGTAGAGCCCTTCCTGTATATATGTATACACATTGGATGTAAAAATTAAGCATGTCCTTTTGGAATAGGTCCACATGACTGCCCAGTGGCAGGCAGCATTTCTCAGAACTTCTTCACTGGGTTATTTTCTCTCTTCGGATAAATAAGAAGCAGTGAAGAAATCACTTTTCTTAACAGGAACTCATGCTGCCGGTCTTTATAGCTATGGTGCGGGGTTTTGGTACTCGAGGTATGCTGTAATCATTGTGAGTATTCTGTTTCGACGGTTTTCCACCTTCCAAAGCATTACGAGCTGAGACAAACAAAAGGAACGAAGATGAAGCGTCCCTGCTGCAGCTTCTGATCGCTTGAGGGAAAATCTTACCTTTCGGGTAAATGCGATCCTTACATCAACAGAATTGATTTCTCAGAGTCCGAGGAAGCTTCGAGAGCTCATGTATCGTCTGGTTGTGTGGTATTCACCATATAATTCCTACACCTGAACTGCGCTCCGAGACTAAGCGTAGCGCCTTCGGTGACACGCTGGCGGAGGTACCTTCGTCAGTGCCGCATGTGTCGACGGGGCTACCTACCGCACAGCTATTGATATCTGAGCCTGGTTCTCAACTCCTGGTTACTTCTCCTGGTCCACCGGCTGCAACATGCATCCTACCGTCTCAAAATGCACATCAAACTATGAGTGATTTGTCCCCAGGGCGGAGGCCGGGAATGGCTATACTAGACTCCACATGGTAATGGAGTTCACACCAATGTACGTGAGCAGCCGAGCACACCAATGGACATGTCTTTAGCGCTACCATCTGGACGGGTGGCTCAGCGCGGTGCTCAGAAGCGTCCTTCAGACGATAATGCACCGGGGTTATCTTCCGCAAACAACAGTTCACAAGGCAAGCGTTCCTGTGCAACGACTGATCACCCGGTATTTTCGACATCCGGATCAGCATCCTATAAAGGGACCATTAGGGCTCTGACAACCAAGTGCCTTACTGAGATACCGAATAGAAGTATTCAGGCGAACCTGGACTCATGTCTTGGAACCAAGGGTTTCTGTGGCTTCACAGCCAGGAAGAAGTCAAATACCATTGCTGTGTGGCTCCCGAGTTTGTCTGCTGTTGAGTGTCTGTAAACACTTGTTTATTTCGGTAACAAGCGAAGTCTCGGTTACGGTCCAGGTTTATCTTGTTGCTGGTTCCGACCTACAACGCTGTATTATTTACAACGTAGACATTGACGAGGACTAGGCTGCACTTCAGCGTGAGCTCTACTGCCTTACCCATCGTGGGGTCCAAACTCGTCGCATGGGAAAGGGGCGCTCTTGCATCGTCACTTTGAAAGGCCCTCTGACTCCACCAACTAACCTATTCTATTATGACTGCATTCTATGCCCTCGACCATATAAACCGTGTGTTGTCTTCAGTTATAGCTGTTTCTGACTTGGCCATATGCATAAGTCCTGCCCTTTTACAACACCAGATGAAGCTATGCGAGAAGAAACAGTATCTTACCGGTGTGGACTTTGCAAGGCTATTTATCATGAGATCACCTCTCCAACTTGCCCAACAAAACAGAAAGCAACTCAAAAGGTCCGTCGTGGGATACAGAGGCAATGGTCTCAACATGTTAGTTCACCACCGATTCAGACATCCAACAGATTTGAGGCTCTCCAGTTGGACGACGATGAATGGCCACAGCTATCTGAGACCGAGCCACCGGCAATTCCTACGCCACATGCTTACAGCACTAAAGTGAGCGCACAACGTCGTCACAAACAGGGTGCAAACATGAACATGCCAGAACCTCCGCATGAGGTCGTGACTGCAGTTGACAATCAAATTGAACGGCTTTTAGCGGAGGTCTATAAGCTCCGCAAAAATCGTGAACTGCTTGCTCGTCGTAGGAGAGCAACGGAATCCCAGACTGCCAATATAAATTCTGCCTCGCCAACGATTATGTCCCATGTACTCCTGTGTCGTTCACTGATTCCCACACGTCTTCTGTTGCCTTGCCTGATAGATCTTCGACATCATTAATGAGGTTTATGGTCACTCAGTTATCTAACCTGACGTCTGTGCTTTTGCGACACTTGGACTCATAATCAAGATAGCGACTACAAGTTATCGCGGTGTGCTTCAGTGGAACTCTAGAGGGCTCTCCACAAAGACCGGACAGCTCAAATCCCGTCTCTGCATGAACAAGATTCATGTATAGGCCCTGTTACTGCAGGATACTAACGCGTTGCCACCCATTCCTGGTTTCAGCGGATACGTGTCTCCTTCCATGAGCGACCGACGTATGCACACGGATACACCTCCGGGAAAGGTGCCTGTGTATGTAGCCACACGGTTTCTTCAGGTCCGCTCTGCTCTGGAAAACTGGTGTACTCCATATCAGGAGGAAGTTGTAGTGGCAGTCAAGTTTAGTACGGCAACTTTTGTAGTTGTGTCAGTCTATGTCACACCTGGCGGTGGCTCTCCCTCCCGCATAAACATGGGATTGATACTGAATGTTAGACAACAATTCCCGGGATGTCCAGTTTTAGTTAGTGCTTTAATGCACCTCACCCGGACTGGGGGTACTCCACTTTAAGTCCTCGCGTCAGGCGAGTGCGGGGCGCCTTTACGAAGGCTTTGTTTATTCTCCTGAACCTACCCGATACACCGACGAGGGCTGTGTTTCATGCTCGAAGTAGAACATACGCTCCAGATTTAGTTGACCTGTATAATTCCTAACGAGGTGCGGGATCTGAGCCGAGTTTGCCACATCAGTAATTACTGGATACTATTGGTTGCAACCTGTTTCTTAATTTTGTGCATGTCTGTAAAATTTTGACAAAGAAACGTGGTGCTAAAACATTTGGCTGGCCTGAAACATGCCATTGTGGATATTTTATTTGTTTTAATAATCTTACTTATTTTAATGATCGGCGAGCATTCTTAATTAAGTTGATTACTCGCCTTGTAAGCAGCATCTTATATAACTGCTGTGGGCACTACTGCAATATATTTAAACGATAAAAGCATTTTTAAGGGGTCTCTCGCGGTCGTGCAGCCCAAATGAGGAGTGAATAATTTGGAGAGGAAAGCTTAAGGAATGTGCGACGCTTCTCTAAACTGGAACAGCTAAAATTCTTCAGATAAATTTAAAATGCTTTTTAAAGAAGAACGTCTTCAGTTAGCAGAGACGTTTTCCTGTGCACCCCAGAGCTTACAAGAATTCATGTAAGCTGAAAAAAGAAAAAAAAAAAAGCAGGCATAAATGCTCAAAGCGGGCTCAACATCAGTAGTTTTCTTCTTCGGGCGCTAATGTATTGTGCATGCAAGCTTTCGGTACATATACTCCACGAGGAGGCATCCACATACAAAACATGCGACGGATGTGAATGAGTAGTTTGAATACGCAGCGGTGACTTCAGGATAACAACCGTATCTCCTTTCCAGTATTAGCGGAATGATAGTCATGCGCAGAGCACTTGAAGTTCTTGCTACTCAAAAGCATAAAGTACTGCCGACGTGTAGCGCGGTCATTGCATTTTACTATAGGGACGTGGGCCATTACTCATGCAGGCGACAGCTAAGGTTAGGTAGGAAGTATAAGGACGTGACACAGAGAGGGGCGTGGATGGCTGTAGCCCAGGGCCATTACGTGACTCTCGAGACGCGTCCAGTTAGGAAGTAAAAACCTTACACGTAAGTAGCGCAAGAGGCTCAAATAGGGAGGAGAGGCTTCCGGAAGTTCCCCCGTTGTGAAGCATACTATTGTTAGTGATTTTTGTCAGAGGAGACCAAGAATTTTATTGATAAGTTCCGACGGCAATTACTCTAGGAAACCTGAAATCAGAAGCAACTGCAAACATATGAGGGGCTCACGGGGCAGCGAGCCGCCATCTTCAATTTGTCAACAAGTGGTGGTCTGCGTAGACATGCGAAAAGCGACGTACGTCTGCGCGGGGTTTGCGAAATTAGCATCATCTGGTGTATGCTGTTTTATCGTTACCTTTTCTGCACTGTATATTTTTGGCCCCCTAGATTAACTTGCCGTAGTAAAGCCCTAGCAAACTTGACCGATGCGAACTCCGTTCCTCGGATTGATTTTTCTCTAAACAAAAAAATTGTCATCACGTCTGAAAATTTAGCAGAAAGTAAAAAGCGGTGCCTATTTAAAAAATAGCAATGAAATGTCAACCGTTTCGCAGTTTGACTCAACGTCAGCAAATCCTAGTAGCTCGTCGAGTGGTGTTCTTCTTAAAAGAAAGCATACCGGCCCGTCTCCTTTGTTTTGTATACTTCGGAACGTATACAAACGCGCGGAATCCTGCGACAGCTACCGATAAAAACTGGAGTATTTTGTGTCTAATTTATTCTTTTTCCCGTCAGACGACCGAGCGCTCAAGCTTAGTTTCCGTGGGAGTTGCTTATTTACTCCTCTCTCGCCCGCGCCGCTTCAACACGAATACAGTTCACTTGATCCTCCGCGTGACCCCAGCTCGTCCAGAAGCGGCGCGTAAACAGATCACCCACACGTCGAGTCCCGTGGCCTTCGCAACCGGCGAGCGCACGAAGGCGGACGTGTGGCGGCCAAACAGCCGCTGGAGAAGCTTCACTGCTGCACATACACACACATATACACCAATCGAGGGCGGGCGGGACGTATGGAACCATCGTGGCTACTGCCGCATACCCCCGCCGGCGTTTATGTCCGTATAAACCTCCAATCTGCAGCATCGGCGGCGGTGTCCGGCGGCGGCCGTAACGGCCTTCGTCTCGCCGCTACCTTGCGACCGGGGGCCTCACCTTACTTTACGACACGCGCTGCGAGGTAATTGCGTTGCAGCCCGCTCCTTTCGACCAGGGCGACCAGACACACGACGCTCGTGTCACGTGCGCACGAGTGACGAGTAAAAAAGTAAGGGACACACCATCCTTCCTCTCCCTACTTCCTTTCCTTGCTCCATATTTTTTCATAAGCTCCGAATATTCTGACCCAATACCCGCAGGCACAGAGGCGGCCAGTGTGAGTTATGCGTTGCGATATAGGCCGCAGTGCACTAGTGCGCTCCATCGCGGTCTAAGTTCCGCAGCTTTCGGGTGGCATCTCTCGTGTTTTTACCGCGCGTGCCAGAGCTCGTTACATCTCATCGAGACAGCCACATAGGTCCGCAATTTTGCCCTCGGCAAACACGAACCCGGACGTCGCGCCCACGTTTGATCTCGTAAATGCGGTCAAATCGGAAACGCGGCGGAGATTGGCAATAGATGCTGAGAGCAGAACGAGCCGTCCCGACGCGCGATGGCAGTGAATCGATGCCTGTGTTTACCGACAGGAGGTTCCGCAAGCGGTAAAGTGGGTGAGCGTCGATAAATTGAAAAAGCAGTGGCGGATCAGAGCGGCTCGGAGGTCTTACGACGAGGAAGCATAGTATACTTCAATTTCTAATAGGAAAAGGAAAGATACGGAAAGAAATACACTTCATGGGCTGAGCTGCATTACTCCGCAGAGAAGAGCAAGCAGCACCGCGAGAATTTTAAGTCACTGCGCTGCCATCCCAAATATATGTACCTTTGTAGTGGTATACGGCCTTCCGAAAGTGCGCCTACTGGCTTGCAACAAAGCCCCCCGGCTCAGTTCTGACCTTTTACAAATTGCCGACCGCGAAAACTTCAGGCTGGCCGAGCATTGTGAGGTTCTCGAGCTGGTATGGTAAACAAATATCGTCCATGAATATTGCACACGAAGCGTATTATTCGGGCCAACGAAGTGCTTCGCGAGCAAACAAATTTCGCCTACGCAGGGAAACTAAACGGTGGCGATAGCTGTATCATCTGCGCACGATAGGAAAGCGTTGCTTACGCATTTCCATTCCCAGAACTAAGAGACAAATGGCACAAATTGCACAAGGGCAAGAATTCGTCGTGTGCGAAGTTGTGGTCATTCCTAACAGTTGTGAGAGACGCTGTGTTCAAAATTAAGTTCTGGTCAACGCAGGCTTCATCGTATACCCCCCCCCCCTCCCCCCTCCTCTTTTTTTTTTTTTTTTTTGGTGAGAGACAAGGGCATATATAGCGTAAGCGCGTACTGCAAGACCACAAATCTTATATTGCGAGTGTAATGATCGCGGAAGGTTTCGGCCGTGAAGTCGACAGCAAGAACTCCATTATACTTGGCTGGTACAAGTGCAGTTGTAACGTATTAGCAATAGCGATTATTTTGCTACACGTACGAGGAATACCAAGGTAATCAAACCGACAGTAAGGGAACTTATTAAAGCTCCAGCCAACCAAACGCATTGCTTTATTGCTGAGAGTACTACCTCCAGGCGAGGTTATTTTAAATATATAGTTTTAACTTTATAGTTGAAATATATAGAAGTTGCATTTGACTACATTTCTAGCTCAGAGACAATTTCATAGAAAAGAGAACAGCGAGTGAAAAAAGTGCACGGGCTGCAGTCATAGCGCTTGCCATCATTGTCATCATCCTGAATAAATCTGCTGCAGCGTAAAGGCCTCTCCGATATCTTTTCACTTAACCCGATCCTGTGACAGCTGCAATCTTCTAGTACCTATAAATTTTCTAATTTCATCCGTCCGCCCAATTTCTGACGCCCTTCCTACGTTTTCCTTCGCTTGGAATTTAGTCAGTTACATTGAGCGCCATCGCTTATCTTGCTTTTCTACTGCATGCCCTGTCATAGCACACTTCCCCTTAATTTCTATTACCTTGTAATTAACTCGCATTTGCTATCTGACGCACTTTGCTCGCTTCCTGTCTCCTAATGTTATATTTATCCTTTTCCTTTCGATAGCTCACTGTGTTGTCCTCAATTTAAGTTGGACACTATTTGTTAGCTTCCACGTTTCTGCCTTGTAGGCGGATGTCGGTAAGATACAGCTGTTATACACTTTTCTCTGTAAGGATACCGCTAAACAGTCATTCGTAATAATTAAATGCTTGCCAAATGCGCCCCACCTTAATCTTACTTTTCTAATTATGTCACCTTCTTGTCGCATATCTGCAATCTCCACTTCTCATCACAGGTATTCTCCTATCACTTCCAACGTCTCGCTATCTATCCTAAGCTTTTTATCCATTCCGAGACTGTTAATTAAACAGTTCCAATTATTTGCCTACTAATTTTTGACCTACTGTGCTGTTTTGCTTGTCTAGGTAATTAATTCTAATTTGTAAATCGTTCTCTCAATTATATAGCGAGGCAATGTTTTCACTGAATTCAAAATTGTTGAAATAGTCTCCACTAACAATTAAACTATTCAAAATGCAGACCTCTGAATACTTCCTGCAAGCAAGCGGCAAAAAGCACTGAAGATATCGGCTCTCTTTCGAAAACGTTTCTTTATGTTGATTTAGCTTATTTTTTTTGTGTGATCTATAATGGTTGCTGCGGAGCCATTATAAATATCTTCCAATACTTTCGCATATGGCTACTGTATCCCTTTACCCCGCAATGTGTGCTCGTCTGATGAGGTTTCGGCATAGTCAAACGCTTTTTTTCTAATCTATGACGGTTACATATGGGTTAGCTGCACATAAATTGTGGTCAATATGTGCATAAACTGTGGTCAGAATATGTTGTTACGAGTATGGCTTTCCGGGGCCATTGGAGATGAGAGCTCCAGCTTTACTTTTCCATTCACCAAGAACTGTATCCAAAAAAAGTGTGTGGCCGCTGTGTGCAATGTGCCTTATCTAGCCTTTTAATTTCAAGTGGGCCTGGATTTGGCTGACCTCGGAATTGACGATCTGCCGTAAAGTTGTCGGCGCCCCTTCGGCCGCCCAAGAGCTAAGGGGCCCGCGATATTAACTGCAAATATGCTCTTCTATTTCTTCAAAGGCTTCTAGGGCAGGGCCTCTTCCCCCTCCCCTCCCCACACACACACATAAAAAGAAGAGAGAGGTGGATGGCCCAATGTCCGAGGCAAAATGAAATTGGTTATTATCGATAAATTACCGTATTCCGGAGATAAAATCGCCACTTTAACCGAAAACGAAGCTTTGGTAAGCTATAAAAATGTTTAGAAATTAAATACAGGTGCCGACATCACCGGAAGATTTCGCAAACAAACTTCGGTGCGCAAGGCTTTTCTTCACGCGGGTCTCAGCGGCTACACTATTCCATTCAATTGAAAACGATGATAACTGAGTGTTTTTCAGTCTCGACGTGATGAGTTGGAATCTAGTCACGGGAGAACTTCAATCTAATTTTCTTACCTGTGTGTGCGTCTTTTTCTATATAAAAAACATCGACAAGCTCAGTTTTTCAATTTTTAGTGAGCATAGAAGATGGACGGAGATGGCATCGGCGTTTTATTAACGAAAGCTGCCCTTCTTTTCGAGAATTTAGCGTTAGTAGCTGCAGAAAAAAAAAAAAAGAAGATATCTGCCTATCTCCTGCTCCCCTTCCCAAAAACACTGACAAGGCTGTCTGACATTTGTAGCCAGGCGGAGGATAATTTACTAATGCGCTCACCGGCTCGGCATATACACCGGAGAAACTTGGGCTGTTTTCCATGCCCTCTTGTGCCCACGTGTAATGGACTCCACGGGAGTGAGAGTGACCATGCAGCTCCTTGACCTAAAATCTCATAATATCTGCTCCCAAGGATTAGGCGAAGTTGGCGACAGAGCTTTCTCGGCACTCATGGTTACAGCGGTGGTCCTCGTGCCGCCCTTGCTCGTCAATCCTTCATTGTCAGAAAGAAGAGGGCATCTTTTTGTTATCTGCGGACGGCACCAGCATCCAAGGGAGCACAACATAGTGCGTAATGTATGCTGCACCTGGAAGAAAGAAACAATATGCACCCCATTTACCAAGCTTAGGTTTGAATAATAACCAATGCGGACGACGCGGAGTGAGTATATAGTTCTTTAAGGGAGCTTCATTCCGTGTGCTACAAAAGGTTTCAAATCTGTAGTCAGGAATCGTAATTCTCTTGGAGCTGTCGATGCATCAAGGAGGTTTCCCGGCATTTACGTCGCAGTTGTTCGCGGTTGGTTTGCCGTGTCGTAAAGCAAATTTTGAGAACACGCCGCTGATCAGTGGATGTAAAGCAGGCATGAGATATAGTAATAAAAACACATCACCTGCTGTTGCGGAATCAAAGCGGCCGGAGGAGAAAGGCTTCATCCCGACTGACGTCGAAGTATCCAGAAGCGTTTTCTCTTGTTTAAAATTTTTGGAGCCTCACATCTATTTTCACACCGCGTCTGTGGGTGATAAGCAGGCCAACCTATTTCTTTTGGTGAGAGGCTAATTTTTCGCTTGCACATTTCAAAATATGCCGCACCTTGGTAATGAAGAGTCCTGAAGGTGCAAGGGCAGCCCAGAAAAAGAGCGCCATAAGTAGCGCACCTGTGTCTGTGGTGTGTTCGTTGGGTCCAAGGACCATTTTTTCCGAACATTCCGCCGCAGGGAACCGCGGCCAACGGAATGTTTTCACCCACTGGAAACCGGTATGTGCCCAACAGCTCTAGTTATCCAAGCCTGTAACACCCATACATGTGAGGTGGATGCCAGGCCTAGATACACGAGGTGGATTTACCGCATTTTTATATCCATCGAGAGCGTAGCGGCAACGAACAATGTGGCGTGTATACTTGCGATAATTTGCATAGAGAATAACTTTTGTTTGAGCTAGTTGGTTTACAGCATACCTGTACTGGTTCTTGAAGGCGCAAAACTCGCGGCTTTATAGACACATGGAAACAACGGGGCCTGGCATTGGTCCCGGTGTTCCCTTGTGCCTCTGTGTCAGTCTTCTACGGCCTGAAGAATCGAAATTGGTTCAGCTTGGCTCAAAAATATCTAAATGTGCTTTTTTTTTTTTTCGGGTCATTACAGTAAATGTCGAGGAGAGGATAGAGCTTTGTGGTTTACAGGCGTAGCGATGGATTAACATGCTTTCTGGATCATCATCATCGCCACCGGCCTCACAACGTACAGTGCCGGACAAAGGCATCTTCCATACACCTCTCCACTTACCCCGGGTGTGTACTAACTGCGACAGCCCTATCCCCGCAGCAGGCTTCCCAATCGTATTTCCATACCTGACTTTCTGCCGCCTTCTGCTACATTTGCCTTCCAAAGCAGTCTACTCCGGTACCCTTAGGCGCCATCTTGTATCTACTGCACCGAACTGTTTGTCCCATCAATGTCCCTTTTATCGTAATTTCAGCTTGAATGTCACTAATACGTGTTTCTTACCTAACCCGTTCATCTCTATTGCCCCCGCTTAACGTTGCACCTATAATTCTTTTTATTGATCCATGTTTTGCTACACCCAGTTTAATTTCAAACGTTTTCGTTAATCCCGAATTTTCTACCCGTAGGCAAGTACTGCAGAAGTAAAACTATTACATAATAATATATCCTCTCAGGGAATGAAGCTAAGCCTCTTTGGCCTCTTCCATAATCAAGTGCACTACACATCATTCTAATTTCTCGGCTGTTTCCCTCTCATGGTCTCATGGCTTAGGTAATATACCCATTAAAACACCGGCGTGGACTTCCTCTACAGTTCATGATGTGCGATTTACTTCGGAAGAAACAATAAATGAGAAACGGGGAATTTTTCTTAGAAACCGATTTTGATGCAAGGCTTATCGCGTAGCAGGAAACATATGCGAAGCCCGGGTTCTGTTCTCCATTCGGATTTAGTGCGAGTTAATGCAAGTCCATGTGATGTCGCAGCCATTGCTGAAGTCAGGCTAGAAGCCAGCATTGGTGATGGGTCCCTAGATAAGTATAGCCGATTACTGATTCATTCTCATCCGTCTGGTCACTTCCGCATTGACTCACTGCGGCCACGAACTTCTTACGCATAATTTTCATCATCATCATCATCATCATCATCATCATCATCAGAAGCAGCCGCTGCAGCCTGACTATAGCTACTGCAGGGCGAAGGCCTCTCCTATATTTCTCCAATTAACCCGGTTCTGTGCTAGCTGCATCCACTTGACCCCTGCGAACTTCTTAACCTCATCAGCCCACCTAACTTTCTGCCACCCCCTGCTACGCTTTCCTTCCCTTGGAATCCAGTTTGTTACCCTAAGCGATATCGGTTATCCTCTCTTCGCATGTCCCACCCATGCCGATTCCTTCTTCTTGATTTCCACTAGAATGTCAGTGACTTGAGTTATTTTTCTGACCCACTCTGCACGTTTCCTATCTCTTAACGTTATCCCTACCATTTTTTGTTCCATAGCCCTCTGCGTTGTCCTCAACGTAAGTAGAACCCTCTTGGTTAGCCTTCACGTTTCAGCCATCCCGCATTTAGCACCTCGAAGATACGCTAATTTCTACCAGAAGCCTAATTTTTAAAGCATAAAGAGAGGGTTCGGCTCTAAAAGGATTGTGTTTTCTTCACATAATCGATATTGATTTGCTAGTAGCCGAGACCAAAAGCGCAAATCGGTGGTACAAAGTAAAGGAGATGCAAGGAAAGATTACGTTGAATGAAGTTGTAAGCTTAGCTGTTACGGACATGCAGAGGGCTCTCCTCTCAGATCACGTAAAATTAGTCGATGTGGAGGACAGAAGCCGTAGATCGAGCATAATTGTTTTTTTAGGGGAATCCCAGCTATACCTGAGGAAACAGAAGCAGACTTGCGAAACAAAGTTATAAAATAAATATTTCAGGATAAAATGGGCGTCACCTGTTCGTCAATCACGCGAATTCACAGACTCGGAAGGCGAAAAGCAAATCGACCAGTTCATCTTCTTTTTTTTTTTTTTTAAGATTGTCGTGAAACGCAAGCCTTCTTGTCAAAAAAAAAAAAAATGGAAGGAACGGATACGTACATTCATCAAGATTATTGCGCAGACAGTTAAGGAAGCGCAAGCTGCTGCGGGATAGTGCTAAATGCGAAAGAGATGCCAAGGAAAAGCTGTCACTTGCTCGCAATAAACTTCGAATCGGCGACCACATTTTTTAAAATTTTTTATTAATACTGTAAGCCTTCTTCAGGCTCATACACGAGTGGGTTAAGTCAATCGTACATGGCAACAGTGCAAACAAAAATGAACACAATGGAACTGAAAATCCCCGACAGTCAAATAACATCATTTTCATCGGTGATGACAAGATGAACACTTGGAAAGAAATCCGCAGTTCGAATGCTGTCTCTGAACGCTTCGAGTATTGTAAATAAATTAGACAAGCTTGAAGATCTTTTGCTGTTGTATTCACCTCTCTTTGCGTTATCACAGAAACCTGAATGAATGAGTCACCCCCCCCCCCCCCCGATTCGTGATGACGAAATATTTCCTCTGGCTTATCAGTTGTATAGAATAGATAGAGGCGCTCGCAGAAGTGGTATAGCAGTCACAGCAAAAAAAAAAAAAAAAAAAAAAAAAAATTAAAATCGACATTTTTAACCGAATCCAAAATCACGAGAGCTTGTTCCTGAGAGGGGCGTGGCCGGGGGTAACATTTTTGTTTTTGTAACGGTTTATCGATGTCCTGATTCTGGCTATCATTACATGATTTATTTATATGATTAAGTTTTAAAGTGGAAATGAATAAACTTAATTATACTGGGCGACTTTAATTTACCAAATATTAATTGGATCAATCTCAATTACGGGTGCTTTATTTTCGAAGATGCGATCCTTGACGTTGTACTTTTTCTTAATCTTGAACAAGTAGTGAAAGTGAACACAAGAGGGAATTCGATTCTCTACCGTTTGTTCGTTATAGTGAATTTTTTTTGCGGTGCAAACGTATCAGTTAAAAACTGAATTTCAGACCATGAAATGGTCTTTTTCGCGTGGAATAGCCCTAGCCCTCTTGATAGCCAGGATGCACTTCGGTAAAGAAAGTAGTTAAGGATTTTGACCAAGCAGATGATGTGGCAATAATAGACTGTTTAGATACATACCTTTGTGGCCATATGTGTACCGTTGAAAAGGCATGGCAATTGTTTCGCAATATTATCACATATTGCGTCGATAACTTTATGCCATCGAAAAATGTCCGGAAACTTCGTTCGAACCCATGAATTATTAGCTATATAATTGACTGAAGACGCAAATTCAAACGACCGAGAAAAAAAAAAAAGCTAAAACAGAAGCAGAGCATATTACTCGTCTCAGGCGTAATTTATTGACAAAGATTAAGCAAGATAGTCATAACTTCATCAATAACAGCTAGGAAAAGGTGATAAAGAGCGATCCTTACAAATTCTGACTATTTCTTGGTCAAACTAAAACAGAAGTATCAAAAATAAAGTTGCTGACGACATACTGAAAGACCCTTGCAGCATAGCAGGAAATGTTTTTATCATCACTTTCGAAGTGTATTTTCGGAGCAGAATAAAACTGAGTATAGCGCCCCTGTGCGTCATTCTTTCCATGAAAGAGCAATCACACGTGAAGGTGCTCTGGCGATGCTTTCAAATATCAATGTAAAAAAAAATCTAGTGGGCCAGATGGTGTTCCTAATTTATTCTTGAGATGCTATGTGCAGCAGATTTCTGGATTCTTTGCAGTTCTTTTTAACTTGTCACTATGATCTTGAGATATACCATGTGATTGGCGAAAGGCTCGCATTGAGCCAACACATAACAAAGGTAGTCGCCTACAAATTAATAACTACCGCGCAATTTCTATCACCACTCAATGGCGCAGGCTGTCGAAACATGTTATTGTAAGATACCTGCAGAAATTCCTTGTCGAACAGCGAAGCCTCTCTATTTGTCAGCATTGCTGTAATAAAGGTCTCTCTACAGTCACACAGCTGGTCACAACAGTTCATGAATTGTTTGGTACTCCTGACGCGTTTGGTCAGTTGGATGTTTTGTTTTTGAATTTTTCTGAGGCCTTTGATAAATTTCCCCATGTTAAACTGTTTTCCAAGTTGTAGTGCATTGTTCTTCCGCACGACCTAATAGGATGGATTACTGTGTATCTTAAAGAGATACAACAATTTGTTCAAGTGCAAAATTCTTCATCAAACATGCTATCAGTTACTTTCGGAGTTCCCGAGGGATACTCGAAACTATACCTGACCCTCAGCACGCACTATACGCAGACATCAAACTATGAACTACTAAGGGTTGCCCTGGCCAAGTTGAACATACTTTGCAACTCGCTACAGATGCCATCCACACATATACGCAGGCTATAGGTGTTGCGTGTGCACCGCAGAAATTTGAGCTCCTAGTCATCAAGCTTTCCCCACGTGCCCCAACCATCACCGTACTCCTTGACAACGCTCCGATTCCCAAAGTACCACGGCTCCGACTGCTGGGTCTCCACATTCAACAGGACACTAGAGCCATCTCCACCATACACCTCCTGCAGCGCCAAATCAACCAGATAACACATCTCATTCGTCGCAATTCAAGCCGCAATCATGGCCTCAAGAAAAAAGACACTTTAAGACTCGTAGACGCCTTTATCGTTAGTCGACTAGCCTACCACCTCCCCTACACTCACATCACCAAAACCCAAATCAATAAACTTAACGTCCTACACCGCTCAGCCGTTAAAGCTGCCCTCCATTTACCTCGTCATACCAGTACGATTCGGCTCCTTCAATTAGGCATTCATAACAATGTTGAGGAGATCATAGGCGCACCTCTCCAGCCAACAACGTCGACTCCGCACAACATCTACAGGCACTCATATCTTGCACTCAATGGGCTACAATACCCCTGATCCCTCACCTCATGCTCATAGAGCCATCCCTCCGCATCTGCGGAGCCTCCTCGAGCTCAAACCCCTCCCACGAAATATGGATCCCGAACACCACGAAGGCCGTGGCGCAGCCCGTGCCTCATATTTTTCCAAACAGTACTCTACACGCCAGGACATCATCTACATGGATGGTTCACACAATCCGGACATTCCTCATATCTGCACTGCTGTATTCACGGACATTCGCCGCTCAACATTCAAAGCCGCCTCCATCCACTGCACTAGCATCGCCGAGGCCGAATGCTTGGCCATTACACTCGCAATTGCCCACAGCAGTCAGTTGCACACACAGCACACCACAATATGCACAGACTCCCAAACAGCATGCAGATATCTACTGCGAGGAACCCTCCCACACTCATCTGCTAAAATATTATCTACTCTACCTACCCCTCCCGATCCCATCACCATCACATGGGTTCCTGGGCACGAGGACGTCCTCGGAAATGAGCGCGCTCATGCGTTTGTCCGAGAACTAAGCTTCCGGGCGCCGGTGGATGTCCTCCCCAAACCTTCAATATACACCCCCATCGAACCTCTTGACTACAATACAATTGTTCACTACTATCGTCGTTGCCGTGCCACGTACCCGCCACCACATCACACGCTTTCTAACATCGACAGCACGTACTGCCGACAACTCCAGACACATTCGTTTCCATCTCCTCAATTTGCCCACATATTTCACCCCACGGACTTCCCACCATACTGCACCACATGCAACGCCACCCCACCTACCCTCTACCATTACTTATGGGAATGCCCACATCCGATCCGCGTTCCTCCCGTCAAACACCCCACCCCCTCCTCCTGGGAGGCTGCCCTTCTAGCCACGCAACCTGCAGATCAGTTGCGGCTGGTCGAGCGGGTTAGAAGGAACAGCCAGAAGGCTCCTGGACTAAGAGGTCCTCCTGGGAGTGTTTACATTTTTTTTTATTAAAGTTTTTTCCTCCTCCTCCTTCTTAATTTATATGAATGATTTAACAGACGTTCTGCCGAATGGCGTTTCAGTCAGATTATTTGCAGACCACTGTATTATGTTTAGAGAGATATCGTGTACGGAGGACCATGATGTTCTAGAGGCGGCTCTCCACGCAATTGATGGCTGGTGTGAAGAGTGGGGCGTCAAACTTAACAGGGAAAAACCTGTTCTTTTACGCATCACCAGAAAGGAACTTCCCACTACTTTTACTTATCGGCTTGACAGGAGTGCGGTTTTCAAAGTTTATAAGTACAAATACCTAAGAGGGATCCTTACAATTAATTTGGCATGGTTTGTACATATTTAAGATATTTGCGCTTCTGCTTTTCAAAAGTTGTGCTTTCTGAAAAAAAAAAAAAACAACAACTTAAAAATGCTCCCGTGGCTACAAAGCTTCTAGCATATGAAACATGTATAAGGCCCAAATTGGAATATGCGTCGGTACTCTGGGATCTCCACACCAAGAAGGACATCGAAAAACGGCAACGCTTTAAAAGAAAAGCGGTAAGGTTTATATACGGAAAATATAATACCTTAGATTCTCCTTCTTCGATCATACAGCAACACCGAATTCCAAAGTTGCAAATGCGTCGGAAAATATGTAAATTTCTGCTCGTACATAATTTTTTTTTTTTTCAGAAAAAATTACGCTACATCTTCGAATTGTATACGGCAAGCTACCACCAGGGGAACAGGGCATACTACTCAATAAACACTTGCTCCGAGTTTTGCTAACAGTAACCCCTATAAGAACAGTTTAGTATAAGTAAGTATAAGAAG
Organism: Amblyomma maculatum; assembly: GCF_055883805.1. Lineage (NCBI taxonomy): Eukaryota > Metazoa > Arthropoda > Arachnida > Ixodida > Ixodidae > Amblyomma > Amblyomma maculatum. The sequence continues at coordinate 126,445,472 of NC_139344.1, forward strand.
TCCTATAAAACAGTGAAAGAATGGAACGAAACACCACCGGCCGTATTTGAATCAAACAGCTTCCTAACAGAGCTGAAATCCCCTTTTTGTTTGCATGCACATGCATGCGCATTGATTTAAATTATACTCTCGATTTGTGAAATTTTATTTTTGTTTTTGCTATATCATAACTAGACAGGAATTCTCAGTCTAGCTCTTTGTATATGTAGTTGCATATATAGCTTATTTGTACTTTTGCCCTTTTGTGTTTTTCACTCATCCTTTTTATAGTCGAGGTTTGTGCCACTTTCCTCGCTAAGATGACGCGAGTTGAATTTGTGGTTTCCAGATTTGTTTCTTTTTTTTTTTGTTATATACAGCCCCATTTTTCAGTCTTATTTTTGTAATGCCTCTCCTGCTAGGGCGAAAGTATTGGCCTGCAGTATGGGTAAATAAAATAATAATAGTTATTATAAATAAAGTAAATAAATAATAAAACTGAATGAACTCACTTCTGGCAAGGACTGAGCTCCTGTTTAGGCCCATCTGAGTGAATTCCGAAGCGTTGGTAAATTTTTTTTTTTTTTACCTAAAAATGCGTACATTCTACCCGTGTTCAGTCACAAAATTTGAAATGAAGACGTTATTCAACTTCTATGTATGCGTTGGTTCTACCGCCGTCTGCCTGTACTTCGTATAATATGGCTGATATTAAGATCGTGCACCCGCCATCGCGAAACAGTCAGTTGACGCTGACGAAGCGCAGAGTTAGTAAAACAGTGGAATGTTGCTGAGGCTTGACCAGCAGCACAGAAACCCAAAAGCAGCAAAAGGTACGACGGGTGCGAAAAGAGAAGCTTTTGGTTTGCCTCGTCCACAACTATACGTTGCGCCAAATATATAAGGTCTTCGGACCTCTACCTGTATACTGTATAGCACCGCATGGCATTACACTGGCTCGCGCCCGGCTGACAAATGCCAAAGAAGCAAATCGGTAAAGACGATGACGGAACAAACTTCTAGATAATGTTCTGACGCTGCTTGCAATGAATGCTGTGGCTAACGTGGTAGTAAGTACTAAAGCAGCGAGAATACCCAGTTCGACAGGATGCAACGAACGAAGTGCACTACTTATTTCAATGGTCTGCCTAACGGTTTATATTCTCAAGGCAGTTACATTGCTATGGAGAACACATGGAACTCAAAATTCTTGCAGCAAGTAGGCCTGCGGGTGGCTAAGTTTATTGGCAATAGTGCTGCCATCAGCCATTTGCCCTCACTTCTCGTATGCCATTGGGATGTCTAAGGTATGAACTCTATCGTAGCGCATGGCGCAGAGTTCTGACGCTTGGCGCAAAACCACTGCCCCTCCCCCCCCCCCCCCCTCCCCCCACCTCTTATGCTGTAGGTCCTCCTTCGACTACCTAATGCTGCGCTCTTTCGCCGTGAATAAAACTTACCCGTGCGCGCCCAAGGAAAGCTATAATAGTGATGCCAAAATAATCCACCCAGTCTTACATGAGCCCTGCACGAATATCCTGTTCTTTCAGGTCCCTACACTTTTTGTACTCTACGAGAGCACAAAGTCAATTAAGCGAAGTGGACGTCACGCTTTCTCTACGCGAGAGTGAGTGAGTGAATCTTTTTATCGCGCGATCCGCGGCCTGGTTGGCTGCATAGATTAGGCACAAGAGCGTCCTTGTGAGGTTGCAGCAAAGCCCTTTCATGAGTGCCGCTTGGATCTCAAGAAAAGCACCTTCAGGTAAGTGGCGGCATACGCATCATTATTCCCAGAGTTAGATTTGAGTGAGGATCAAGAAAGGGGGGAAAGGCGATACGAATAGAGTAGACATAAAATGTTTATTACTGCTGTGCGAGCACTATCACTTGTTCTCTGGTATCGCGGAATTATAAGAGGATAGTGAACTAGTCCGTCGCTGAAGATTATCTAGAACTCTAACTGAAGCCGAAAGACAAAGATCGACCTTAGTACTACTATGACATAAATAGGAGAAAGATATGCTTCTTTCTAAAAATCTCCCCCCCCCCCCCCCTCCCCCCAATTTGATATTTGAATGTAGTCTGCTTCTCATCATCAAAATGGTCCAGCCACACACAGCCAGTCTGCCTTCTTCTCTTGCGTCTGACGTCGTGTCCCACGTTTTACGAACGCTGTTTGCTCGCGATAAGTCCCCGCTTTTCTCACCGACGTTTGTTTACCCGTGATCGCATTTATCGGCTCGATGCCCCGATTTCCACACTGCATGCACTCAGACCACTATCCCTACTTATGCACCGGCAAGGTAGGGATAGTGTTCTAGTGGTCTAGATAGTTTATGTCGGCGAGTAGGGGGCGGGGAGGGGGGGAGTAGGGGGGGCGGGGCACTTCAATTAAAACTATGTGGTCCGTTATCCAACTCTATCACGGTATCGACCTCTTGTGATGGCCGCTGCTGTGGCGGGAGCGGTTCCAATTTATTCGGAAGTCAGTTTCAAACGCGTTACCGTCTTCAGCTGCTCGTCTTGGTCTATGATGCCTAAAATAGCGAGATCTCGTTGACTCTTGCTAATAGTTGCTTCCGTCTTCAAGTTTGTAGCGATCGAAAATATACTTCTGAACAGACACCCGCCTCCTCCTCGGCTTACGAGAATGAGCTTTTTTGCAGCGCGGATCCGTTTCATGGCGTAATGGCATCTCTGTGAAGGAAACCGCTCCCTTATAGCATGGCTCATATCACTTTGCGTGAAGTGCAGTTGGCAGCCAGCGCGCTGGTCGTCGCTATCGCGAGAGTGCCAGCCAACAACGTCCGCTTTCTGTCGCCCGACGTAATGCCATGTGTTCTCAAAATAGGGCCGCGATTCGAGCAAATGTGCGTCCCGCTTATCGTGCTCTTAGGTTGAGTTTGGTGCGCAAAAGCTAGAAGAAGTGGCGTGAAGCCCCATCGAGCGTGTAGAGGGGGGGGGGGGGGGGGTTAGTAAGGAGTAGCGTTGTTTCGGCAGTACGTAGGCCGACGCTTCATCGACACTGCGGAAGCAGGCATTTTTAGAGTTGTAGGGGTGAGACTCCCAGCGTCATTAAACGACTTGATGTGTTTTCTCAAACGCTAAAAAGGGGGGGAAAAGAAAACCGAAAAATGGCTGTCTTTTAACAGCAGCCAATTTCAACAGCAGCTACTTCAGGACGCGTCCATTTCTTCTTTTTCTTTTCTTTTTTGGCTTCACCTAGCGTACTTAGGCGGCTTTATTATAAATCGTCAAATGCCCTAAATAACTGTCGCGCAGCGCAGTGGCTAAGTGGTTAGGGCATTCGGCCACTGATCCCCAGGACGCGTGTTGGAAACCGATCGCGGTGGCCACATTTCGATAGTGGTAGTGAGATGCTAGGTGCCCGCATACTGTGCGACATCAGTGCACTTTAAAGAATCCCGTGTGGTCAAAATTCCTGGAGCTGTCCACAACGCCATCTCCTGTGACCGGTGTTACTTTGGGCCATTAAGCCCTATCGACCAAACCAAAACCCAAACCAAAATGACTGTCAGAAATCTCTGCGATCAGTCAGGAAGTAGTTTCGTGTAGAGACGTCAGATGCAAGGCCTCCCACACATTTTTAAAGAGGCAGAATGAAAACAACTGCATTACAAATCGTTCCTAAAAGAAACAAACCCAGGAATACAGAAGACTACAATGCTCCAATGCCCCACTGAGACGAAAGTGCGCTAGTTTGAAGCGCACGCATAAACACGAAAGAAGACTTCTCCCCTGCCATTAAAGTTCTGACGGGCAGACAACGCTACTCGTTTCCGGATAGTAGCCCCAGCAGAGGCCCCGGCCGTATCGCGGAAAAACTGCAGTCACCTTTTCTCGCTCTAAGTCGCCACGAGCGCAACAAAAAGTGAGGGCGCCTTTTTGACAGCGCTTCACAGTTGGCACTAACTACACATCCTTCCATTGCGCATTTGACGCACCCGACGCATGCTTGGCGTTCCCTGCAATTATCGTGAGAGAAGACAGGCTCGGCATTTTTTCAGCCACTGTGGGAATTCTAGGGAGCGTGAACTTCGTGTTTGGCACGTATAATTCTCGACCTCGGCAGTAGTGTGCGATGCTTGGAATGCGTGGCTTGGAATTTGTGGTCAACTGTAATAAGCGTAGTTTATTTCCGCAAAGAAACGCTGATAAAATCTGTGCACAGTAAAAAAAAAAAAAAATAATTACCGTGCATGGATTTTTACTTTACACCCTGTGAGATATGCATCGGTACTATTTGCCAAAGTGAGGATTGTACAGCAAGCTGGACGTTAAGAGCAAGTGCCCGCAAAAGTTTTCGGAACACTAAAATCACAAGAAAAACCCTTACATTCATCGCAGAGCAGAATGAAAGCTACACAGTGCTTGATCGCGCAGAACAATTCAAAGCCTTCATATTCCGCCTGCATATACTTAAGCTACCAAGTAATTAAGCATTATCTTAATTTCTGTGTTCCGAAACATTCTGTAGGCACCTGTGCGCAACAGAGCTCAATATGTCCGCAATTAAAAAATACCTAATTTTCATTTTGAATTTAGACGACAGCATTATTTTGCGAAATTGGAGGCAGTGGGCACCGAAGTCAAGGCGGGGTTTTAAATTTGAGTAAACGGCAATGTGGTTCGAATTGCGGAGCGTGCAAAATATGCATATTAAACCTTGAGTTGATTTTTGATAATTACGCATTCATATAATGGCCTCTTCTGCATTTGTAGAGGACCAAATACATCCTCTGGGTGCTCGTTTCCTGACAGAAGCAGTTAACATGATTTCGGCGACGATACTACGCGCAGCGGCACCAGTATAGAAATGGGAAATGCGGGAATGGCAACTCAGCGAACTTAAATATGCGTATTTTTCACGTTTGATATGTCGAACAGCGCTATCAACAAAGAAAATCTAAAAACCTTGTGCACCTCTTGTATGACGGTCGCCAATTCTGGAATATATTTTTCTTCTAATATCAAGACGAATAATGTTAACTTTTCTCCAATATTTACCAAATCACAGAGCTCTTACACATGGATAATGTCTGCCTTGCTGTACCATGGAGGAGAGGAGACAACGTGGGAACGAAGAAAGTCAAAGTGAGATAAAAGTGGATATAGGGAGGGAACCAGATTAGAGTTACAATATTTACTTTACCGCGAAAAAAATAAATGAGAAGAGTTCAACGCTGCTGTACCGAATATTGAGCAAAAGCAATAGCTTCGGGTGACCGACCATTCTTCTAATTCTTCTTCTTCTTCTTGTTCTTCTTCTCCAGCCCACACATAAATAAAGCCCCGCTTTAACCAGGCCGTATGAATGTGCCTTAGTGGCCTAGAGGGGTAACGAAATTCCAAGGTCCTGGCAGGCTGATTCTAAAATAAGCGTCCCATGTGAAACGAGAGACCCAAGTTGGCAGCTCCTGCTAGCTTGGGGTCGTCTAAAGGTCAAAGGCCAATGGTGGTCACCGCCGTTCCACGCTGAAGGCTCAAACTGCGAACAGTACTGCTTTCGCAATAAAAAAAAAAAAGAAAAAAACCTTTTTACACGGCGTCGATGTTTTGGCACTCCATTGAATATTCGACCTGACACAGACCCTCAGCGTGCACGTCGTCACAACAAGCTTCCGACATAGTGGCTATTGGGCGCCAGCGCCACTAGAGCGAACGGCGCTAGTGTCGACTTAGGGGAGCAAGTGGGATCACGTGACTACTCTTACTGCTACTGAATTCTACGTTTTAAAAGCTAATAGTCGCGTTTACTTCTTTAGTTTTGGTTGATAAGAGCGCCAGACTTGCACTTTTTGATCTTTCATCGTTACTGAGACTGCGGAGGTATATTTAACCTGTTGCTACGGTCCGTTAGTGCTCTGTACCCGGACGTAAGTGAGGGAATCCGGCGCAAGCTCCTATTGCTACCCAAAACATAAGCTCACGGAATATTTATTCATCAAAATTTGACTGGGCAAGTCAGCGAGTGATCCTTCTCATGATGTGCGAAGCAGACATTTCAGCGAGCGAGATTTCGTCCATGGAGTTGGCGCTAAATGTTCGATTAGCGGCAGAAGAAACAGCGCGCGCGTTTTAATTTGCGCTTATTACTTGTGCAGCTAACGATAATATTACAGGAACGATGGAAAAGATGCTGGTTTCTTCATGGAGCAGTACCCTCTCGAAGAAATGATGGATCGTCTGAAAGCCAGAAGGTCTCAAATTATTCTAAATGAACGCGTTGACACGAAAGTTTCACTGAATTGAACTAGAAGGTTCTGCCGCCTCGGGCAGCGGTATACATGGTGAGTTGTCTCGGGCAGCTTCTCCAGTACTGTAGTAATTGCAAATGACAGAGTCCGCGAATAAACGAAAGATAGAGCATTGCATGGATGTTATGACGTGATCGATGTACGTGTAAAAAATATTAACTACTGGGCGCGGGGAAAACAAATATCCGTTCTAACCAAGAGTGCCAATGACGTTAATCAGCGCAATAGTTCGCTGAGTGAAAAGCGCGCCTTTGCATTTGCTAAAAAATTCATCCATGTCATCCCCACAGTCAAATTCGTCTGCTCTACTACGTTCAAAGCAGCAGGAGAACGGTGCCGCTTTCGCTGGCGCTATGCGAAGGCGCACAGCATCTGTCAGGTTCCTGACAGTCCTCTGCTTTCAGGAATCTCACTACCTGTTAAGTGACCGCTTAAATCTGACTGGTTGTGTGGCAGCTTCAGTTTTTTTTTTTTTTTTTTTTTTTTTTTTTTTTTTTTTTTTTTCACAACAGCAGCAATGCTGCAGCCGGTGCGCGTCGTTGTATCTGTAAAGCTCGCCAACTTCGATAACCCGATTTTATTCGGTGAAGTGCTTTATTGCCGAATGAGTGGGTCTCATACCTCAAAATAAGCTTATACAGGCTCAGACCTAGGTGTATAATAAATAAAATAATGAACGTAATGTTAACGCGCAACTGAAATGCCTAGGAAAGCATCCTAAAGCAGCAGATCAACGTGCGTTATCCCACTTATGTCGTCACGTGGGTGCTTCCGAGCGGGGGCGCCACGACATGTCCTTGCACCCAATAGTCTCGGCGCAGCTTGTAAAACGCACATGCCTGCCCACACACGCACACGAGGTCCAATATTCTGGCATAAGGTTTCATCGTGAGGCACCTGTGGGACAATGTAAGATGCTGTTCTTCACACGCTGATGGGAGTGGTCTAACCTTCCGATACGGGGCAAAATATTGCTTCTCATGTTTTTCTCACATTAGCAGCGAGGCGTCAAAGCTGCCACAAAAACATCTATGCGTTGCGTTTCTGAAAATATGTGTGAGGCAATTGTTTGGTTTGGTTTGGCTTGTGGGGTTTACCGTCCCAAAGCAACTCAGGCTAAGAGTGACGCCGTAGGGCAGGACTCCGGAAATGTCGACCACCTGGGGTTCTTCAACGTGCACTGACATCGCACAGCACATGGGCGCCTTGCTTTTCGCCTGCATCGAAAAGCAGCCGCCGAGGCCGGGATTCGATCCCGCGCCCTTGGGAACAGTAGCCGAGTGCCGTAACCACTGCGCCACCCCGGCGGGGTGTGAGGCAATTGTGGGACGTGGAATTTAATAAACCTATTGATATAATTGGTCTAAGCTTTCCACAAGTAACAGCATTTTGCTTCTGAAGTTTGTCCAGCGGCCGCAACAACGATGTCAGAGTGCCATAGAAAAGCAATGAGGAGCGTTTTTGAAAATAATAACACAACAAAACAAAAACATCAGAGAGTCTGGCGATGAAAAGACCTGCGGATATATTTATTCTTAATGTGGGCTCAAACAATAAGTGAAAATATTTCGTTCGAATGCTTTTTCGAGAGCATGAACGAGATTTGTGGGTATGGCGCCCACATTCATTCATGAGCGCTCGTCCCCACACTCGCGCGTACACACACTGCAGCTGGCAAGTTCTCTGGCTAACGCCTACCGATGTTAAATGAAAGGAACATTGTGCACTGGTAATTTTTAGATCTGGTTAAGTCGGGGTTTAAGTTACACATATCATCACTATGCAAGAAACAGAACAACGAAAAATACAACAGTGAAACAGGCCTCAACGTCTCGTTCATGAGGTCACGTTAATGCTAACGTGCGACAGGATGCGATCATACTAACTGCAGCACTTAATTGTGCAGATGCTCAGACGTCACCAGCCTACAAGAAGTTTGGCTCGATTGGTCAATCTGAAACAGAAAGAAACACTGCGCTTTCCCAGCCCTGTTCGTAACAGAGATGTGGCGTTTGCATTAAAATGGCCGTTGCCAGTGGATCAGACGCAAGGACGCCGCGTGAAGGCACGTGGGCCGAAAATGTGTTGACACTACGCCGCCTGCGGTTCTATATTTAGCCTTCGGGGTCCCCGTTTAAGTGCGCTCTTGGACTTTCTGACATGAAGCATTTCCGAAATCCGTTCATCCCCTTCCCGTTTCATCTGCCGGATAGTGCAGACTTCGCCACTTGCTTAAAAGCTTTCGCTCAGCGTGGGTTTTGGGGTCCTCTCGCTCGAGTTGCGTTCCTCGGAAACGAAAGTCGGATAGATGCAAAATTACCACGCAATCGTCCTCCACAGTTGGCTTCTCTACAGCTTTATTCGCAGGCTGCCCTGAATCGACGACAGTGCGAAGTGCTGCTCTCACGTCTGACGTCCATATAGCCGTTCTTGTCTAACTGCATAAAACATGAATTCAAGTTGTAAAAATCTGCTGTGGATGTAAAATAAATGTGATCACAGGGCACGACAAATAAAAAAAAAACAATTATTGCAGCCTCCCCCCCCCCCCCCCCTCTTACCTCAACAGACGACAGTCGACAGACGACTCTCAAACCGTGATGTACTCATCAACAAAGGTGACGCATTCTCAAGCGCGCCCACGTCTAAGGGGGAAACAGCGCAAGCTAAACACGGACAAAAATGGAGGACGAGACACACACAGCGCTGACTTACAACTGAAGGTTTATTTCAGACACGTCGGTAAATATACAGTACCATCAAGGGATACAACAGTAACCTGGTTGGGAACAGTCATCGCCATCAGAAAACATACAGGTAAACACAGATCATCCAGCTCTCGATAAGAACTGCAATCCTTAATCTATAAGGGCTATGGAGGGGGTGCTGACACAATGCTCTTGAAGATGCGCAATGTTTAAAGCTTCAATAATCTCTCGCGTGGTTTTGTCACCACACCTGCTTATCACGCTCGTGTTGCCCAACTCAGGGGTTCATTTGCAATCTCGGCAATGAATGCCCAGATGGCCCCAGATTCGTTGCGTAACATTGTAATTGTGCTCAGACAATCTCTTGTTGAGGCATCTGCCGGTTTGGCCTACATATGGCTTGGCCTTCAGTTGTAAGTCAGCGCTGTGTGTCTCGTCCTCCCTTTTTGTCCGTGTTTAGCTTGCGCTGTTTCCCCCTTGCGATGAACCAACTAGCCCGCAACGTCTTGCCCACGTCTAAGCCAAATCTCTCTCCAAAGCAGGGGCCGGCAGAGATTCCAGGCCGCTGACAGAAGCCAGTTTCGAATGGCTCAAGACGAGTGCGAAATTTTCCTATTCTACCGAATAAACCAAGCCGACGTTCAAAAGTTTACGCTGGTATTCGTCAACACTCCCTTGTCTAGGCTGCCCAAGATAAGCGCTCGCTGTCTCCCTCTACCCTGCTGAGTTGTGGACACATTACTTGTGCTGAGATCCTCCGTCGCAATGTGCGAAGTTTTATCGTCTTCCCACTCTCTGCTGTTGGGGGAGTCGCTCAGAATAGTTATTTTTCAGAGGTGTTGACTCTAAACCTGATCATAAACAGGTCATAGCTAGCGTACACGTGTAGATCATGCGCTTGTAGCAGAATGCGAATATTTCTTCGCGCAGGAAAGTACTCAACTCACGTCGTCTTGCTAAGCAGTGCTTCGTTTCCCCAAACTGACCAGAAAGCCAGAGTTTGCAAACATTAAGATTTAATTTTCAGAAAAAACAAAAACAAAAAAAAACATACCTCCTCCTAACAAAGCATCTACAACACGCCGCGTCGACCTCTCCTCCTTCAGTTCGGCAGAAAAGCTATATACGTTTCTTCCTATCATTCTAACTTAAAATCAGAGTATATTTTGTTATTAGCTGCAACTATTGACAGATAATACTCCTAAGTATTTCTGTCTCGCTTGAGTGGATTAGCACCTAATTTTGTTTAATTTATGCCACCCCAAAACATTTTCTGCCATAAAAATTCTGGTCTCAGTAGTGTCCAGGTTACCCAAGAAGAAAGAGGACGAATTAAACGGTTGCTGCTCTTCGTGTGCTCTAACGTCGTGTTTCCTGAGCGTTGCTTTCTCAGAACGGACACAGCATCGATTACCTTGGTCTTCGATGTCGTAAGTTCAGAGGAAGCGTTATGAAATGAGGCAGACCTATCCCGACTCATTTCTGCAGACACGTTCAAGGCGTACGCCGATAACGAGCCAAGCTTTTTGTGCACAAATTCCTCCAAGTCATTTCACATACACTCTCTTTTGCTCTAACTGCTCTGAAACTTTAGACAATATCATGGATACCCTAAAGCATCGCCAGAATTTACAGGATTAAAAGAGCCCTAAAATGCCTGGCCTGATTATTCTTTCCACGTGCGAAGTGGTGTGGAAACTTTGAATTTCCCTGTAACACTCTCGGAAGAAAACGCAGAAGACGGGAATGCTAAACGCTATTCAGTTCAGTTCAGTTCAGTCGTTCAGTCGTGTCCGACTCTTCGTGACCCTATGGACCATGTCACGCCACGCTATTCAGATGCCATTAAATGCGGCATATGTCGTGTAGAGTACACTATGCCTAAACTGCAGAGATATGCAAATGCAAGCATAAACTGACTTCGCCATCACAAATCTACGGATTTTTAGGCAGCGATAGAAAGCAGTGCTGTGCATGTTTATATATTACGTGTGCAGCATTCGTTCGCGAACTTCGGAATGCTTTCACGCCGCTAGGTGGCTGGACAACGCAAACCTGCTCCGAGGGAGGGATCAGCGCATGCGCACCGAAGAGGACGCCGAGGACGGACAAAAGGATCGATAAGATGTACCGCGTTCCATTTGCAAAAAGGCCCCTTGAACCAAAACGTATACCTATATAGAACAGACAAAAAAAAAAAAAAAATGAGGCACTGGTATTTTCACCGGTTGATAAACTCGCTAGTAAAAAGCGTGCATTTACATCGAATATATGACAATGAAGGTTGCGCTACACTGCCGTTCACTTGAAGACGATGGCAACCCGTTTTTTCAGGTAAGCCCGTCAATTGCTTGAATAGGCTAGCGAGAAGTTTTTGAATCCAATTTTGTCTGCCGGACAAACGTCAGCATAGCCTGAAAGAAGCTGAGATTTTTTGTTTTTTGTTTTGTTTTACGGAAAACTGTAATTGGATGGCCTGGTTCTCACCGCCTGTCCACTACAATACTTTATTCCGCCATAATGAGCTGAAAGGCTGGTGTCATGAATGAGGCAGGCAGTGAATCGGGGAAATTAGAGTATATTCACGCCTGACGGTAAGGCGTATTATGGAATTTGGCAGTAGGTGTATCGGCACGCCTTTTTTATCTCTTTTGCCCCCCCCCCCTCCCCCCCCCCCCCCCCCCCAATTATAGCTTTTAGATGCTGCTATGTACTAACCGGAATTATTGTTTTGTTGTTATTCCGGTCAGTTTCTTTGCCTCTGCGTTCCTAATGGTCGTTTTTGTTCACCCTCTCTTCCATTCTACCCTTCTTTCCCCTTGAAACTTCACGTTATAAAAGGTACCTCCTGGTTTCAATAAAATTTAGCTGCCAGTAGCGCTTGCCTCTCGTCTTCGTTCTTGTGATTTGCGTGGTTCGGCGCAGTTTCTTCAATAGCTCAAGTATGCACCAACTTGCTCAAGAAGAGGTGTTCAGTAACTCACCAATGAAAGCTTTGGATCCTTAGTCACCGGCCTCGGCCTATCTGTCGTCGTATCTATCGCTTCCAGACTATGTATGACGTTAGCATGAAGATGCGACGCCTCGGCACAACCAAAATAAATATCACGGGAGCATAACGTGCTATGTGTGCAAAACCTACTTGGACCTTATGTGAAAAAAACAAAAACAAAATGACAATGCTATTAAGCTGATTGTCCAACACACCTTGTTTTCAAGTGTGAAATGTTCGGAGTTTGCAGCCTCCTGCGAAAGAAGTTTTTTTTTTTTTTTTTTTGTATTTAAAATGCCGCTTAATTCAGCTTACAATATTTGAAAGGGAAAACAACAAACATGTTCGGAATCATTTTTTGCAGCTCGCACTCTGATATTTAGAGATCAGAAAGGATTAAAGGCCATGAAAGCCTGGCTCGGTATTTACTATTACGCCTCTTTTTAAAATTAAGATTACTTTTCTCTTCACGAACAGCTTCCCTTTTTTGCGTCTCTTTTTGTTAACGTTTGAACTTCTGTCGTAAGTTCTCTTGTTTTTCAATAGCCACGAGACGCTTTCAACTGAAGCACTGAGCTGTGTACGTCTTCACGAGTTAATTTTCTCGTCTTGATAAAAAATGAAGAGGAAGCAGAAAGATACCATAAAATCGCGTCGCCAAAATCTTTCACTACGTGTGAGTGCGCCCCCTGTTCTAAATATCATGCAGCTATCTTCAAAGGCGATTTAAATTGCTCAGGCAGACGAAAACCGCGGAACGACCAGGTGTTCCGGACTCGCGACTTCTCTTTCGTCTGTAGTCAATGTGCTTATTGAATATTTTTTTCCCTTTTTAAACTTATGTTACAAGCTCGGTCGTCCCTTTTTTCAGGCCTTTCTGATTCTTCTGTTGAGCTATCTTTCATTTTTCATCTACCCAACTTGCCAAAACGTCAAAGTGAAAATGCACGTCCTGCTTTAACTGTGGAAGTACAGGAAGTGGTATACAATACAATAAGGTATTCGGAAGTCACCGTCATGTATTTAGGGTCAGAATCACTCATAATCTGCCTTGGCATAAACATATTAATACTGTGTGTTCGACATTTCGAAAACTTTCCTTTTTGAGGAAAAAAAAAAAAAGATAGGAAAGGCACCTGCCGATGTCGAATTAATTGCCCAGAAAAAAAAAAAAATTCCGTTTATCATTCTTAGGAGTACGCCTGTGTTGTCGGAAACTCGCACAAAAAAGTAAACCAGAACAAAATCAAAGGTTAGGCGGTTGTTTTATTTCTTCATGGTGAAGCAGAATTAACTTGCTGGCGAAAATACTAAATCCTTGTGGGCTCGAATTACTTGCAAAGGGAAGGCAGAAATCCAGATTGAAGCTCTCATTTTTGGACACTTAAAAGACATTTAAAAAATAAATGGCTTATACGTTCAGTTTCCGAGAAAACTGTGTGCGAGAACTAACCACACCTGAGAAACCGAGACTTACTTTCTTCTTTTGATGTGAATGAAATTTGAAATTCTTTGCTTGTTGAAGTTGTCGAACGACCGGATGTGCTTACAGTCGAACGCTCTGCTGATATTTTGTGTCCAGGACGTCCATTTTGACGATATGAGATGTAAGTTTTGTTTGTTGTACATTGTATTGCATTTACCTTCGTGTAACAACCCTCTTGCGAGGGCAAACAGCATCAAGAAATACATAAATATTGCTTTCAGAGTATGAGCTTGTACTGCTTTATTACGACCTTGAGACGGGGTTGTTGAGGGCGTCTTGTGCGTGCCTCAAAATTCCAATGTCATCTAACTTGTCGCTAGAGATAGTTCGCTTTTTACCCTAACACTAGCAAGAAGGAATAGAGAAGAAGGCTTTAATGGCGGTCTAATGAAGAAGACGCAGACTCTTGCGAAAAGGTGTTCAGTATGATTTTTGAAGGCGCTCTTTGAACTCACGGCTTCATAAACAACTTAATTCAATCTGAAGTCGGATGTACCTGGGCGGCGGAAATAGGAAACCCATCCTATAGTTTGGCCGCGTGATGACACCCCGCGGTCCTCCCCTAGAGGCAGAATTCTGCGGGGTTTACCTGGCACGACACCTCCGAGGCGCCGTGGATACCCGCGCAGCGCGGTTTGCGCGAGCTTTCTCCACGTGCTGGTCGTGCCCCTTGCGCCAATTATATACAGGGCAATGTATTCAACCGTTCACAAACAGTCACTCTAAAAACTACAAGGTAAGTCTGTGCGGTCAGTGCGGCGGGGGTTTTTTAGAGCAATGCGAACACCTTTTGATTTGAAGGGACACAATTATATTGCGAAGTTGAAGGTCGAAAAAATCGAAGGTGAGTCTGATTTTTAATTCTTTTTTAATCGGCGGTGTGGTTCGCAATTTAAAGCATCAGCAAAAAAAAAAAAAAAAAAAGATTTTAAAGCTGACGTAGTTGGCTTTCTGTCACTAAACGTTCGTAAAATGGCATCTACCGCGTATATCTGATGCATCATATACAGACGCCGTTGCTGTATTGGATAATGTTGACGAAGTTAAATTGCGATTGGTGACATTGCCGTGCGTAATGACATTTTTATATATTTATGCCATGCGAGGAAGCCAGTTCAATGAGCTTCAAATGCGTATTTTTAACAATCAATATTGCTAACCACATTTAAAGTTAGAAAAATTTAAAAATGGCGGGGCTCACCAATAATGTTGATGGTCTTCAACATGCAATATGATGTTGTCCCCTTAATCTCAAAAATAAAAAGTTCATTGTTTAATTTCAAGTAATTGTATAATAATCAAGCTTTGGCCGGTTCTTGATGTCTGCATCGGTGTGAAGCCCACCTGAACAAACCACACTAGCGTACTTATCACTCGTAGTTTTAGAGCGCAGCTCTCAGGCACCCTTTAGTGGCTTGAGCAGCACCATCGTCGTCGTCAACGTAACCACTGGACAGCTATACATTACTAAGGGAGTTACCCAGTGATGGTTAGCGGTAACAAACCTCGGGCGCAAGACATCATGAATAGCGGCACTACGCTTCAAGCGGTTGCTGAAGGGAGCAAACCAACGCCACCGACAGTGTACATCATGAGGAGTTGTTTGGTAGCATCGGATGACGCGTGACAGCATCTGGGCGAAGCGAAGGCAAATCTGAAGCCTCGGCATTAATGACGCTGTAACGAGCTTCTCTGCATTACTCCAGCGCAATGAGGAGAACACGTAACTTTAATCTGTCATCACGCCGTCATTTTAAAATCTGGCGCAAAACCAGCTCGCATGCTTTATCTACAAACTTCATGCATTCGAATCAAAATTTTCAGAATTTTGTTGCACGCTCAGAAAAATATCCGATAGAGTAGCGTAAAAATAACACGAAAAAAAAAAAAGCAGAGCAAGTGGATTCGATATACCGCTTTTCAAAAAACACAGCGCTAAAAAATAAATTGTGCGACGGAACCATCGAGAAGTAGCGCATTTAATTCCGGTCTCAATATTTTTCACAAAATGTCTCCTGATTTGTCGCTAGATGACGCTGCTCAACCGGAAGCTCTGCTCGGGAGCTTCCGAAGCGTCAAATAGATGAGTTCTTTCTTTTATAAACTTGATTTCGTTTACACCTAGTTAGGTTAGGTGCAGCCTAAGGAATAGATTTTAGCTCTTGGTCCTAGCAGCGTGGTTTTTCGTGCCTGCAGCTAGGTTTTCTTGGCGTTCAATCTGTAACTATCTTATTTAGATAAATACTTTTTTTTCTAGGCTATTGGCATTCGCAGAATTGGTTTTTAACGCGTGTTTGCTAGTCGTTTCTTGTGTCTTCCTTTGGCAATTTGTATATTCTGAGAATTCGTAATAGATATAGTTCAGTCGACCAGCGCTTAAGATGTGCAATCAAAAGAAGGTAAAGTGTACTCAGTGTGATGCGCAGGGTCTCAAGGAAACGCGTTTTGACTCTGTAAGTGAAGCGGAAGGCAGCGACTTTTTGTGTCGGTGTTGGGTACTGAGTACGCGTCTAGATAGATTTGATCAAGAAAGGGGCAGTTTAGTGTCTCGTGTGGAGGATTTAGAAAATGAAGTACGTTTGCTAAAGGCAGAAAATCAGAAAATGCTTGGACAGCTTCCTCTAATTGAAAAAGGGGCCGACTTTATCCTTGAAACCAACGAGGACGAACATTCCAATGCGGGCCACGTGGCTGGGGCCAGCACTGGCATGGAAGGCATAAGCAAAGTAGGTCAGGCGGATCCGAACCGTCAGAGTTATTTAGAACCAGCTAAGAAGCCGGAAAAAAAGGAAGAAGTAAGGAAGAATGAAAATCCCAGAGATAAGGACACAGATAACCGAAAGCAGGAGCCAACAGTTGGGAGAGGGAGAAGGCCCAGGTGCTTATCGCCGGAGATTCTAACATGAACAGGTGCAAGCGAGATACCTTGGAACTTGTAAAGGGTGATAAGAGAGTTTTGGTTGGAGCCTTCCCAGGAAGAACAATGAGGGCAGTGCTGAAAGAGAGTAAAAATAGGCTGTTGAAGAATTCCGCAGAGCGCAGTATGGTAATAGTAGCCGCGGGGCTAAACGATGTCCTAAATGCTGACGCTGCAGGAGTGGTGGAAAGTTTACCTAAGGGAGTTGACGAGATCAGGGAGATAGCACAGCAAACACAGATAGTTGTATGCACAGTACCAGAGGTGCTAGGATTGAACGGAAAGCTGGAAAAGGACGTGGTGACAGTTAATCAGGACATAGGAAAGTTAAGCCTGGAGAAGCGTTTCGAAGTGGTTGAGGTAAACAGGGAGGTACATAAAGCAGGGTTTGGTAGGGCTTCACTTCACATCACTTTCACATCACTTTATTTTCCTTAAAGACTCCTTGCGGGGTGTTACATAAGGGGTGGGTTTTTTTGAAGTACAGGTGTTCAATGCAGTCATGAAAGTTCCAGGGCAGGTGATGGCAGCGATATCGTGGGGAAGGCCGTTCCAGTCAGCTGCTACTCGGCAAAAAAATGAATTGAAATGAACGGCTTTTCAGCGAGATGGCATTCCTTTTAACAGAAGGGTGGGAGCAGAGATCGGCTGGCGCCTGGCAGGCAGGGCTGTAGCTTTTTTAGGGGGTCCGCGAGGACTCCGTGCACAGAGGTAGTTAGAAGTGAAGCAGAAGAAAGTGTAATAATGCAGGCTGAACCCCCCAAAATGGCAAAGAGTAGGTCGAGTAAGAAAAGCACAAAAAAGAAATTTAACACTAGGATCAGGTACATAAACATGCAAGGAGGTAGAAAAACAGCAAAATGGCTAGAGATAGAACAGCAGTTGAAGGATGACAAAATAGGTGTGTACGCTCTTTGCGAGACTCATCTCAGGGATCTAGAAGATCCTCCGATTATAGAAGGCTACGTCTGGGAAGGGTGCAACAGAACGAGAACGGAAAAAAAGAGTGGAGGGGTAGGTATGTTGATACACCAGGGAACAAATTTTCAAAGAATTAAATCATCTTGTAAAGAACATATCTGGGTTTCAGGAACAATTGCCGGCCTAAGGACATGGCTAGGGGTAGTTTATTTAGGAACAGGACATCAATGCAGGCAAGAAAACAAGGACCTTTTTGAATGTCACAGTGACGATATAAGCCAGTTTGGAAACGGGGCCAATATTATTCTACTGGGGGACATGAACGGCCACATCGACGATCTGGATGGATACACGGATTGTAACGGGAAGCTAATGCTAGATTTCTGTGAGCGACACGATCTAGTTATAGTAAATAGAGAAACAAAATGTGAAGGCCAAATCACGTGGGAATTCCGCGACAGGCAGACGACCATTGACTATTGTCTAACGTCGCAGGAAATTTATAGCAAGGTGACAAAAATGGAAATAGACGAAGAAGGGGAGTGTAGTCTGGGAAGTGATCATAAACGTATTAGTCTGCAGATGGGGCCCTTGATGAAAAGAGAAATGGAACTTAGACAAAATGTAAACGAAAAATTAAACGACGATCAAATAGCGCAGATAGCAGCAGACATAGAGGAAGCAATAGAGAAAAGCCCCATGGAAGACTGATTATGAACAGGTAGAACTACTCATAAGGAGGAAAATTCAGGAGGTTAAAGTAGCAAACCGCTGGAATGGAAAGAGGAAGTCACGGAGCTGGTGGAATAAGGAAATCAGGAAAGCTATTGAACAACGACGGACTGCTTCAAAGGAACACCGAGTGGCAAAGAAAGCACAGGTATCTCAGGAGGAAATCGACCAAAAATGGGAATCATATCGACTAAAGAAACTTGAGGTGCAGGCCGTCTGCAGAGAGGCTGCAGACTGATATCATTTTGCTGTTCCGTTTTGAAAACATTCGTGTCGGGGAACGCTGGCTCAAGGGTCGGTATATAATTGTCGAAATCGTCACTGTCAGGTCAAGTCGTGGCCATTGGCATCCTAGAAAGACAATCTGCGTCTGCATGACGCCTCCCGATTTTGTACACCACGGCAAAGTCATATTCCTGTAACCGGAGGGCCCAGCATGCGAGGCGACCACATGGGTCTCGAAGGTTCCGCAGCCAACATAGTGAATGATGGTCAGTTACGATAGTAAACGACCGTCCGTACAAATATGAACGGAAACGCTTGTAGGGCTCGTGGCGCGCCGCGCATTCGAAGGCCGCGCCACTTCCCAATGCTCCCTGCGCGCGTGCCTGTTTCCCTCTCCCCGCTCGCGCGGGGATAACCGGTCCCGCGCGAGGGGGCTATAAAAGAAGGCACGCGCCGCCGTCGCGCTCTCCTCTTGGTCCCTGGCGCTTCCTGGTCCCTGGCTCGTCGCTCCCGCTTCGCTTCCGGCTCTCCCCGGAAACGACCCGCAGCCACCCGGACGACAAGATACCTGTGAGATTAAATATGTTTGTTATACGGCCCACTGTGTGTTTGTCGTACGCATCCCTCGGGCAGAGGAATCGCCCACAACTGGCGCCCAACGTGGGGCTGAATTAGCACCCATGTGGACGATTTCTCTGCCAACGTGGCAGCGCACGGCAACACGACGGGCCGGTCCTTTGTATGTTAGGCGCGACGCCATTTTGAGTTTAGGGCTATCGTGTGTGCAGATGACACGGAGTGTAGTATAGTAGTGTTTGTACAGTGTTTTATTTTGTTTTGGGTTATGTGTGTGTTTGTTAGTGTCGGGCGGTTTGTGTTTTAATTTTTTTTTGTGCATATGTTAGTTTTATGAAGTGTTTAGCCTTTGTGACTAGCCTCTTGATGCGGGCTAGGTGGTAGTCGTGCGCGTTCAGACTCCCGGCCGGCCTTAGTTGTTGAGTGCAATGCCTCCGAGAAAAGACGTGCCAGATAGGGCCGCCGCTTCGGACGCTAGTGCGTCCGGAAGTGAGGTAAAGGACGCGGTAGAGTCTGCGCAGGTTACCGATGCGGTCGCCCTGATGAGGCAGATGAACGAAGTGTTGTCGGTGTTCACCCGTCAGCTCGGTTCGGTGGCTAGCGCCAACCAAGCCACAGCTTCGGCGACAGTCTCGCGTCCGCGGATAAATGTAGAGGTTCCCTCCTTTTCCGGCTACACTGACGTGAAGTCAGTCCACGAGTTCTTGCAAGAACTCGAGGATTATCAGACGGCACTGGGTTCCCCAGACGACGTGGTGCTAGCGCAGGTAATCCCCGTGGCACTTGTTGAGAGCGCGGCGCGGTGGAGACGCTGCCAGCCGGCCTTCCAGTCGATGGAAGACTTCACAGATCGCTTCCGCGCCGAGTTCTTGCCGCCCGATTACGAACGCCGGATGCTTGAGGAGCTAGCGTTGCGCACACAGCACCCAGAGGAGAGCCTCCTCGAGTATGTACGCGCAATGCAGGAGCTCTACAAGAGGGCAGATCCCACGGCAACCGATCTAGAACAGGTCACGCGCGTGATGAGGCAATGCCATCCGCGCTTCAAGCCGTATTTGCGGGGACGTGGTTTTGCAAACCTCGAGGCCCTAGCACAGGAAGCGAAGGTAGTACAGGCGGATTTACTCGCTGAATTGCGCTACCAGCCACCCCCCAGGCCAGCCGAATCGCTAGAGCCGCGATGCGCCTGGGCCGGAGGCCAAGACTCCGCGCCGCGCGCCAGAGGCGCAGACGTAATGACGGTAGGGCAGGAAAGGCCAGCGGAAGGCTCCGATATTCCTCGCGCTCTTGACCCGTACGCGTTCGAGCAGCGGCGTCGAGCTGGGCTCGCCAGCGACGTACGCACAGGCGCGGAGAGAGGGGAAAGACGTCCCCAACCGCTTCGTGGAACGCGGCATCCCCCGTCCGCGCGGCAGGTGAACGACCGGCTTTGCTGGAATTGCAACCAGCCGGGCCACGTGGCACGAGAGTGTCAAGCAAGGCGTATGCAGGGAAACGCGGACCGCCGGCGGCCATAATTGGTAACACCAGCCTGTCGCCGTCGGCGGGAGAATTTCGTGGTAGCCACGGCGGAAAATGGGAAATGTACTCCCACGCCGCGTCACCGGGCGCTGAGGCTTTTGTCCCCCTCGCCTGTAGAGCGCAAGGAATGTTGTCGCGCTCGAGCCCTTTTATGCTAGTGCGGTTAGCTGGTCAAAGCTACTCGGCACTCATTGACACGGGCTCAACTCTGTCACTGGTCGGTGATGATGTGTTCGAGGCCTGCCGTAGATGTAACATCCGTGTCAGGCCAGCAGAAACCCCTTTGAGCTTAGCAGCAGGGACGACAAAAGCGGAAGGAGCGGTGCGTCTGGTCCTGCGTTTTGACGGCAGGAAGCGCAGGCATCGCTTCGTCTATCTGCCCGGCTTAACCATACCAGTTATTCTGGGAAGAGATTTTCTTTCGAGCGAAGGCATTGTGCTTGACATGGGGGAGAACGGCTATCGCTACAGCCCCTTCACCCCCCTCATTCCCTTTGTTAGCGCACCCAAGCAGGAATGCGTCGCTGAGCGAGCGAGCGTTCACGCTTTTGTCGCAGAGGGCTCCCCCGCGACACTGAATGGTAGCCCATTAGAAGCAATTATCGCGTCCTTCTCGGGAACCGGTAGTCAGCGCCGAAGGCTCGTAGAAACTTTACTCCCGTTTTCGGATTGTTTCACAGAGAAACCAGGCAGGACCGACTTGCTTCAGCACGAGATCGAAACGGGTGATGCGCGCCCTTTCAGATGTAACCCGCGGCCGTTAAGCGCGCATAAGAGACAGCTTCTCGACAGCGCCCTTGACGAGATGATAGATACCGGCGCGGTGAGACCCTCACAAAGTCCCTGGGCGTCCCCAGTGGTTCTAGCGCCAAAGAAAGATGGTTCGGTCAGGCTGTGTGTTGATTATCGAAAGCTCAACTCACTGACGCCTACGGTTGCGTACCCTTTCCAGTCGATCGAGGCTGTGATGTACGCGTTAGGGAACGCAAGGTTCTTCACAGTCCTGGATGCAAGCAGAGGGTACCTGCAGATTGAGGTGGCGGAAGGTGACATTCAGAAAACCGCATTCACCTGTCACCGCGGGCTCTTCGAATTTACTCGACTCCCGTTTGGTTTGTCTAATGCACCGAGCACGTTCATGCGATTGATGGACATCGTGCTGGGCGATGCAAGGTTCAACTACGCGATGGCGTACCTCGACGACGTCGTGATATTCTCACAGTCGTTCGAAGAGCATCTCATTCACCTGAATTCCGTTCTTGATAGAATGAGACGTGCGGGTATAACGATCAACCCAAAGAAAGTGCAGTTGGCATCGAAGAGAGTTAACCTCTTGGGATTTGTGGTTGATGATGGCACTTTGAGACCGAACGATGACAAACTGCAGGCAATTCTGAACTACCCCTGCCCGACGGACGTGAAAAGCTTGCAGAGGTTTTTGGGAATGGTTGCCTTCTACAGACAATTCATCCCTAGTTGTTCAGAGCTCGCTAGGCCGTTGAACCAGCTGTTGCGGAAAGGCTCGAAGTGGGTCTGGGGCAAGGAACAGAACGACGCTTTTGTTGCCTTGGCTCGCGCGATAGCGAACACCGCTAGTTTGCGCCTCCCCGACCTGAACAAGCCGTTTGTCTTGCAGACAGATGCTAGTGATGCCGGTGTAGGAGCTGTTTTGTTGCAGGAACACGAGGGCAAACTGCGCCCTGTCGCGTTCGCTAGCCGCACGCTCACATCGGCGGAGCGGAATTACTCCGTGACCGAAAAGGAATGCCTGGCGATAATGTTCGCATTGTCAAAGTTCGACATGTACCTAGACGGAGCGGTTTTCACCGTGCAGACAGATCACCAGGCACTTTCGTGGTTAAAGAGGCTGAAAAACCCCGCAGGCAGACTCGCGAGATGGGCGCTGACGTTGCAACGTTACGCGTACGCCATTGAGTACCGCCGGGGCAGCATGAATAAGGTGGCCGATGCTTTATCGCGCGCACCGTTGAAGGCAGGCAGATGCGCAGAAGAGGCGCAGACCAGCATTGCTGAAAGCGGCGTCGCCGCCAGTGGAGAGGAGGAGAGGGCGGACGCGAGTGTCGCGCCCTGCGTAGGTAAAAAGAGAAAGGAGGCGGACAGAGTTGCCGCGCGGTGCTGCGAGAGAGAGAAGGCGCAGCAGCTGGTGGCGGCGACTACTCGCCTGCCAAGAAGTGAGGCAGAGAGAAATCTGTCTTGGGGAGTAGCGGTCAGTAGGGAAGAGCTAATTGAGGCCCAGAAAGCAGATGGTCTATGCCAGCGGGTGCTGACAGAGCTTGCGAGTAGTGCAGCTTGCACCGGGAACGCTGAGGGCAAGTACGACGCGTATCTGCTGGGCGAGGATGGCTTACTGCTCCGCTACATCCCCCAACTTGACGAGGAAGAGGCGATTGCATCCCCCTTCCGAGTCGTGGTCCCGAGGAAGTTGCGGAAACGATTCCTCCAGTACTTCCATGACTCAGCGCTGGCAGGCCATGGCAGCGGCAGTAAGACTTACGATAAGTTATGCCGTGTCGCGACCTGGCCAGGTATGAGAAAGGATGTGCTGGGTTACGCCCGTACATGTCCTGTTTGCCAGGTAGCCAAGCCTCGGGCGGGGAAACCCGCTGGCATGATGAAGCCGGTAGTTAGCAACTATCCGTGGCAAGTGGTCGCGTGCGATATCATGGGACCCCTCCCTCGCTCCGCGCGCGGACACCAATATATCCTGGTAATAACGGACCACTATTCCAAGTGGGTTGAGGTTTTCCCCCTTAGGAAGCTTGTGTCAGAACGGATTTGGGAGAAACTGTTGGAGACATTCACTCGTTTCGGTTTCCCTTCCGACCTCATTACAGACAATGCTTCGTATTTCACAAGCAAAGTCTTTGCTGATTCCTGTCGGGCGCTTCAAATCCGCCACAGGAAAACGAGTCCCTACCACGCTCAGAGCAACATAACCGAGAGAGTGAATCGGAATGTTAAGAGTATGCTGGTCGCGACGACCGAGCAGCACAAAGATTGGGACGCACGGCTGTCCGAACTGGCTTTCGCCACTAGAACAACCGTGAACAGGTCGGTAGGTATGACACCTGCTTACTTGAATTTTGGGAAAGAGATCGCTTTTCCGCTAGAGAACGCCCTACTTGACGCGGCGGGGCCCGCGCCCCCTCCGCTTACACAGTACGCGGCAAAGCTCCGCGAGCGCCTTGGGCAGCGCAGCGCGCGGCTCGTGAAAACCTCGATGTCGCGCGCATGGAGCAAGCGGATCAGTACAACAAAGGTCGTCGTCACGTCGTTTTCAACACGGGCGACTTGGTACTGAAAAGAACGCACCCGCTTAGTAACGCAGCGCGTGGTTTCGCCGCGTCGCTAGCGCACAAGTGGGTTGGACCGTTCGAAGTTACGGCACGGACTACGCCACTCACCTACCAGCTGCGGTTGTTGGCGAGCGGTGAAACCGCTGGTCCGGTGCACGTCGCAGACTTGAAAGCTTACCACCTTCGCAAGGACGATAACTGCGAAGCGGGGGAAGCTCAAAACGATGCAGGTAGCAACCCGGTTCGCAACCGACGCTATAACCTAAGGCCAAGGTAGTGCACTACTTTGTCTAACGTCTTTGCTTCTTTCAGAATGCATTCTGATAAGATTTTGCAGCAGCCAGATGAACCACCGTCGCTGGGGCGGGAAACCGCACCCAGCGCTTGGTTCAAGGAGGGGCCACTTAAACAGGGGGTACCCCCCTAGTTTGTGGCCCATTATTGTGACCAGCGCGGCCATGCTGGCCGTCTTCAACGCGTCTGGAGTGGAGCCCGCTGCCCAGGCCTGGAGTACGGGCCTCAGGAAGCCAGGTGTGCCCGGGGCGAAAACGCCTGCTGCAATGTACATCCAGCACGGCGCCACGTGGAAAGGGGTCAACGATGTAGAGCAGCAGCTCAGGGCCGCTGCCAGGCGTATCCAGGGCCAAGCCCAGCTGCGCTGTGACCCCGAGGATGTGGCCGCTGCTGGAGAGGGACCAGCCGGAACAGCCCCGCCATGCCTGCTGCTTCTCCCGTCCCACGGACCAGCTGAGATGGCATCCCGCCAGAGCCAGGCGACAAGCTTTCATATTTTACGCTGACCCGGGCTCGGACATGGACATGGCCCGGCTGTTGGCGGAGCCCGGGTCGGACGCTGAGGGGGGGGGAAGATGTAGGGCTCGTGGCGCGCCGCGCATTCGAAGGCCGCGCCACTTCCCAATGCTCCCTGCGCGCGTGCCTGTTTCCCTCTCCCCGCTCGCGCGGGGATAACCGGTCCCGCGCGAGGGGGCTATAAAAGAAGGCACGCGCCGCCGTCGCGCTCTCCTCTTGGTCCCTGGCGCTTCCTGGTCCCTGGCTCGTCGCTCCCGCTTCGCTTCCGGCTCTCCCCGGAAACGACCCGCAGCCACCCGGACGACAAGATACCTGTGAGATTAAATATGTTTGTTATACGGCCCACTGTGTGTTTGTCGTACGCATCCCTCGGGCAGAGGAATCGCCCACACGCTGCGCAGCGAAAACTACAGCCAGGCATTCCTGTTCGGTGACTGTGTAGTTTCGCTCCGGCTTGCTCAGGGTACGACTTGCGTACGCGATAACATGCTCTCGTTCATCATGCCGTTGGACAAGGACTGCCCCGAGACCGATTCCACTAGCGTCCGTGTGAACTTCTGTCACTGCAGCAGGATCGAAGTGACGTAGGACGGGTTTCGATATTAAAAGCAATTTCAGTTGACGAAATGACGCGTCGCAGTCTGGTGTCCAGTCAAAAGTGGAGTTTTTGTTGAGAAGGCACTTTAATGGGTAAGCAACGTCAGCAAAGTGATGTATAAAGCGTCTAAAATACGAACACAACACTAGAAAACTGCGCAACTCCTTCACTGTCTGCAGGGGTTTAAAAGACTCAACAGCGGCAGTTTTCTGGGTATCCGGCATTACACCATCACCATTGACAAGGTGTCCTAGCACCAGCGCTTGGCGATCTCCAAAGCGGCACTTTTTCGAGTTTAGAATTAGGGCGGCGTTGTGCAGACAATTCAAGACGCGTACTAGACGGTCATTGTGTTCTTGGAAGGATTTCCCAAATATGACGACATCGTCCAGATAGCAAAGACAAATGTCCCATTTTAAGCCGCGCAAAACTGTGTCTATAAAGCGTTCAAATGTGGCTGGCGCATTACACAGCCCGAATGGCATAACATTAAACTCATAAAGGCTATCTGGCGTTACGAAGGCTGTTTTTTTCTTATCCGCAGGGTCGATTGGAATTTGCCAATCTGAGATGGATCTGAGATCAAGACAAGAAAAATAGGACGCACCAGAGAGGCAGTCGAGGGCATCGTCTATGCGAGGAAGAGGATAGACGTCCTTTTTCGTAACAGAATTTAGACGCCGATAATCGACGCAGAATCGCCACGAATCGTTTTTCTTGCGTACAAGAATAACAGGGGAAGCCCAGGGGCTAGATGACTCCTGTATCACCTTCTTCCGTAGCATGTCCTCCACTTGCTCATGAATGACTTTGCGCTCAGATGGGACACACGACATGGCTTTTGACGAATGGGACGAGCCGAACCAGTATCGATAGTATGATGGGTCCGATGTGCAGGGCGAGAGGTTGGTCCTTCTGTTTGAGAAAAGTCAAACATAGGCGAAAAGGGTAGAAGAATATCCACAAGAGTACGGCGTTGAGGTGAGCTGAGATCGACGCTGATCATGCTGAAGATCGAAGTTTCATCAGCAGGCAGAGGTGCGGTGGCACTCGTAGCATCTGTGACCAAAACAACGATGTGGGGCGCGTCGGGTCCACAGGAGGCAAGCTTCAATCACGTTGGTAAAACTGCGGGCTCGGACGATGGATTGATTGTCCATAACGAGGCACTACCGTGATGCACGGAGATCATACAGTGAGGGATAATAACATTTATCTTCAGGCATGCTGAGTGAACAGGGTGCACCATGGCCTGAAATGAAACCTGGTCAAGAAGTGGAGCGGACTCGGGGACGAACATGGCAGACAAAGGTGGAACTACTGTGTCTTCGGTAATACAAAAAACTGTTTCTTCATTGCGGCGACTTTCAAAAAGAGTCTGCAGATGCGAGCCGTCAAAATGAACCTCTTGACTTCGGCAGTCCACGGCAGCGCCACAAAACTTCAAGAAGTCCATTCCTAAAATTATGTCATGCGTAGAGTGCGGTAGTAAGACTACGAATTCGGCTTGAAAAATTGCACCACCGACAGACACTTGTGCACACACCCAGTGGCCGCAACGCCTCTCCACTCACACCACAAAACGTTAAAGCACGGTCATATTCAAACATCACTTTGCGTCCCAACAAGCGCATAAACTGATTATTCATCACAGACACAGTAGCACCCGTATCCACCAAAGCTAATGTACACACACCATCAATGAACACACGAATTTTGTTTTTGAGCATTATAGTTGGAGGGAGGTTGGCACAGAGCCCATTTCCAGCGGCTTCACCCCCATTGGTCGCGCTGGTTAGTTTTCCTGCTGAGGCGACATGGAGCGCCGCCGCGGTGATGGAGAACGACGCACGCGCACGGAAGGCGGGTGGAGGAGTAACACTTCTATCAGATGCAGGGAAGTGGTCGCGGAGATTTTGGTTATGGATGTTGCGGTAATACCCACGCTGAGTATTTGATTGCTGAAAAACGGGACTGTATTGCCGATTGTTGGGTACTGTTGGAAGCGCCGGACGGTTATAGCGAGATGGGAACCTACTGCGGCAGTATCTTGCGATGTGACCTTCGACGCCGCAGCGGTAGCATATCGGCGGGGAAGGTAGAAAATGCTGTTGTGGATAAGAGCAAGGAACAGCTGGGCGCGTCGTAGGTCTGGCTGAATGCTCATACTGCTCAGGAATCCTGGTAGATCGAATGCACTTGAGGCGACGTCATACCTTGGGGCGTCAGGCATCGACGCATTCCGGTTGGCGAAATGCATAGGAGGATAGTCAATAGAAGCTGCAACTTCAGGAGCTTGTGGGAAAGGCTGCACTGTAATCGCTTGTGGTGGTGAAGCCGGCCGTCTAGATACCCTCTGGACAAAGACCTCAGCAGATTCGTGCAGGGGAAGTGGGTTGAGCCGCAGGAGTTCTTCCCGCATGATTTGCCGGATCGTCGACGGAAGATCTAGTTGGGCATGGTCATCAAGGCTGGCCACGGTAGGCACGTTGGTCAGCCGCCCAAATTTTGGCGCAATACCACGCGTTTTGAGAGCTTGAAAAGCGCGGATGTGTTTAATAACATCGAAGACGGTTTCAAGGGTGTCTTTGGCGATTAAAAAGTTGTACACGTCAGCCGCGATGCCCTTCAAAATGTGGCCGACTCTGTCTTCTTCGGGCATGTTGGAATTCACACATTTGCACAATCTGAGGATCTCTTCCGTATAAGTGGTACAAGTTTCATCCGGCAATTGAGCTCTTTGAGCAAGGATCTGCTCAGCCCGCTTTTTGCTCGGTACAGAGTCACGAAAACGCTGTTTGATCTCGGTGGCAAACCGTTCCCAAGTTGTCAAATTGTCCTCGTTATTATCGAACCAGGTCATAGCCATGCGAGTTAGAAAGAAAACGACATTTGTGAGCATGGTAATAGGGTCCCACCGGTTGTACCGACTAACTCTTTCATAATGAAGTAGCCACTTCTCAACGTCCTCACCTTCTTCGCCTGCAAACGGTCGTGGTTCCCGGTAAGGCTGGCAGGGAATAGAGCTGGAGGGGGCAGGCCTGTGCACCAGCCTGGCTTGCAGCGTCGCGGCTGGCACGGTTAGATTCGATGTGGTCCATGATGGTTGGAAGCGGTGGCAGTCCAGCAAGGCAGCGACTACGTCGAAACTCCAGTTGGTCTTGCAGCGCCGTACTTAGGGATCGAACGGAGCACCTTCCACCAAGTTGTTACGATGAAATAGCAAAGGGGTGTTTGTTTACAGTGATATGGCAGTGGGATAAGGTGAAGCTGTTGCTGTTGTTGTTGTTGTCCAAATAACTTATGGCACATACCCACAGAGGGGGATCGGCCAAGAATTGGGTAGCAAATAATTTTTTTTTTAATATACTTGCATAAAAAAATGATTTGAGGGGTAGAGCAAAGGAAACAAAACGGGAAATAAGTGAAATATAAAATGAAAAGTGGTAACACTCACGGGAGATTGACACTACAATTGTAGAACAAGTGATGTTTAAATATAAGGTGAAGCCTACTAGCCCCCAGGCACCAACGCTTTCTCCTCTTCTCCCAGAACAGCACAATCCTTCCTCGTCGTCAGTGGCGTGACAATATGTTAAATACAATAGCCAAAACCGTGAGGTGGCACCGACCAGGCAACAACGGAAATAGCAGTAATGACAACGCGTTGCCGTTTATCCGTGACTGTGATGACGGAACCCAGGGGTAGCGAGGAACTGAGTCAGTCGTCGGGTTGCAGGCACTCGGACATCGGCTGCGTACTCCGAAGCAGAGACGGTTCATGATTTTGAGATAATTTAGCTGGCATTTATTTACAACGCGACAAAAAAAATACTAAAACTGAGTACTTCGGCCCTCTCTTTAATGGGGTCCCCGGTGCCCAGGTCCCTAGTAGGGGAATTCAGTTATTTGTATAATGTCCAATGATTTCGATTTGCTCCTGTGCACAGGCTTCATGAAACGCTTACCAGAGAGGTCTCCGACGCATTCCCTCCTTCAAAATGCCAACCCGGTAACAGTTGACACATTCAACATACGGTGTACCGTATTACCGCTAGATCTACCGCAGTACAGTTAGCCAGTCTGCGGCCAGAGCGCAATTGTTGATTGGTCCCAACGCGGGCCAGGTGCCACCTTGTGCGTCCAGCTAAGCTCACGCCTGCCAGTCGGCACCAATCAGAGGGTGCGTACTGGCCGCGAGTCGGATGACTGTACTCCAGTATATCTAACGGTAATACAGTACACGCCATGGGGTCTAGTGAAGTCAGGCTCGCTGGGGCGTCTGGTCTTTGGCCAAGGCCGGAAACCACACAATCCTAATGCGCTTAATGTTTGGGCCGGATCATTCCGTTGGAGCCAGAGGCCTAGACGAGGCGTCCTTCCAATTGCGTCCAGTCGTCAGCTAATTAGGTCCGTGTACTATTATTGACGCCATTATTGACGCCATCGACACGCGGAACCTTGACGCCGAGTCCTGGGCCATTCATGCGGCGCGAATTCAGTGGCGGTCGAAATCTTCGATCAGTCCACTACAACTCTACCTGCGTAAGCAGCAACTGGGAAGACTTGCAGACGTCGTCTACTTGCGACATCATGCCGCCATGTCCTGGGTGTTCATGACGGGAACTTATAGGTGGTCTCATCAAAATTTTTTTCAGACCAGTGGAAATAAATGTCTGCACAGCTGCCTCAACCTCCAGAAAAAATTGAGATGTAATAATCTCCAATTCAAACAGCCACCTGGGTTCATCCACGTGCAACGACATCACGATGCGTTTTCGTCTTCCCATGTGTCTTTGAGTACAAGAATGTACGCAACTTATTCCTTTGTGCGTTCGGTTTGCAGCATGATATGGTATGGAGCATTGGTCAACTGTCTTTTTTGATGGACGATTTCTTATCGCCGTGTGTCCACGACATCCGGTCATGACTCGCTCGGTTGCAGGCCTGCAAGCCTGGGTAGGGTGGAATAAATTTAAATTCATCCATTTATTCATTCTTTCATTCATTCATTGTTTATTTGTTTTTCATACGAAAGGGAGGAGCAGGTACAAAACGCTCTAACATAGCTTGACAGAGATCCCTGCCCCTTACAAATTGGCAGTACAGTGCTGCGGATGACAACATAAACAATACAACAGATGCACTATAATCAGAGTTTGCAACTTAAGAACTTAGTTAAAAATACATTACAGACCATAATGCATCTCACACATACATTGAACATACAATAGGTGCGGTGTGAGGATATTTTGCTCCCCGCGTACAATTATTCATAACGAAAACAAAAATATAAAAAGACAAACAACCAACAGGCAATTTACTGTAAGAAAAACACACTGCGTATTTATGGTATGAGAGCTCTTTTTTTTTTTTCATTGTATTAAATTTGGGATGATTTACAGACACATCAGTTTTACCCGACTGAACAAGCTAAGAGACTCTTTTGATTGACGTGCTGAAAGGAAATTTAATGAATTTGTTTAGTAATGTGGGCAGAGTATAGCTTAATGACTGCGTGTTTTAAGATGTACGAGGTGTTGGAGCAAGCCATTTTTGTCTCGTAAGTGGGTGTCGCATGTTTTCTTATAACTGAGCTAAATAAATTATGAAATTGTCTTTTTTTTCCACAAAATATTTATAGCTAACAATAACCTATAATTATATATAGGCAAAAGACCAGAAGGATATTATATTTCTCGAACAGAAGCTGAGAGGGATGTCGAAAGGGCACATTTGCAAAATGTCGGACAGTTTTTTCTGAAGTAAGTGTAGTTTTGTCAATTCCCTCGTACCTGTGCCGTGCTCCAGACAGTATTACAATACTGAAGAAGAGATAGCACTAGCGAATTATAAAGAAGACTTTTAACCTTGGTCGGCAAAATGTCTCTCAATCTCGCAAAAATGTGAATTGCTTTAGACACCTCCGACTGCAGGTACTCTACATGCTTGCTCCAAGTTAAATGCTCAGAAAAATATACACCAAGAATTTTCACTCTATGCAATATGTCCTTAAATACAGATTAAATGCCGTAAGCTGACGCTTTCCTTTTTGGTTAATATAAATCCGCTTGTGTTTTATTCGGGCTTATCTTTAAACAATTTGCCTTCACCCATTGGTGCAAAGCAGTAAGTGCTTTCTTTGAGCGCCTTCCTATCTCTATCTTTCCAGGTAAAAAAATGGTCGTATATCTGCGTATGAGGCACATTTTGCGCAGTCGGTGAAGAGAATAATGTCATTGATGTAAACTATAAATAACAGTCCCCTTCATGGATCACTGCCTTGTCGTGGCGGAGGGGCTTGCGAAACTCGATGAAGTCGTGAGCTCTGCTGTGTAGGGCCACCCAAGATAGGTCACGGCAGAGAGTTCTGACAAAATGTGATTCACTGGAGAAGGTAATGGCAACCCACTCCAGTATTTCCTGCCAAGAAAACCCTATGGCCAGTCACAATACCATTAATGATATGGCGCCGGAAGATGAGCCCCCCAGGTTGGAAGGCGTCCCATATGTTACTGGGGATGAACAAAGGGCGATTCCTAGTAGCTCCAGGACGAATGAAGCGGCTGGGCTAAAGCCAAAAGGACGCTCAGTTGTGGATGTGTCGGGAAGCGACCGGAAAGTCCGATGTTGCAAGGAGATGTATCACATAGCAACATGGAATATAAGATCTATGACGCAAGGTAAACTGGATATCGTCAAGCGAGAAATGGACAGATCGAACATTGATATCTTGGGTATCAGCGAGCTCAAGTGGACCGGAATGGGAGAATTTAACTCCGGCGACCATTATGTCTTTTATTGTGGGCACGAATCCAAGAGAAGGAATGGGGTCGCTCTCATAGTAAACAGAAGAATGGGCAAAGCAGTGCTAGGATACAACCCCAAAAACGACCGAATGATTTCACTTCGGATCCAAGGTCACCCTTTCAACATAACAGTTATCCAAGTCTATGCACCGACCACTACTGCTGAAGAAGCTGACGTTGAGAGATTTTATGCGGACCTACAATGCCTTTTAGACCGCACCCCATCATCAGACGTCGTTTTTCTCATAGGAGACTGGAATGCTAAGGTAGGGAGTGAAGAAATATCCGGAATTACAGGCAAGTTCGGTCTTGGTGAGCCAAATGAAGCTGGGCAGAGGCTAGTAGAGTTTTGTCAAGAAAACAACCTGACAATAGCGAATACTCATTTTCAACAGCACAAGAGGCGCCTGTACACATGGACTTCACCGGACGGTCTGTACAGGAATCAGATCGATTATATTATTTGCCGACAGAGACGGAGAAGCGCTATACAAGCAGTAAAAACAAGGCCTGGGGCCGATTGTGGCACCGATCATCAGCTTCTTGTTGCCAAGATTAAGCTTCGATTGAGGAAAACGCAGAAAACTAGAAGGCCTTTCAGGTATAATCTGGATCAAGTTCCATTAGAATATGCTGTGGAAGTGAGGAATCGATTTCAAGAATTAGATCTAGAAGACAAAGAGCCCGAAGAGATGTGGACTGATGTTCGTGATATAATACAAGAAGTTGCTACTAAGGTAGTTCCAAAGCAAAAGAAATGCAAGAAAGCAAACTGGTTATCTGAAGAGGCTTTGCAAATAGCTGAGGAAAGGAGGATGGCAAAGGTTATGGAGGAAAGAGAAAGATACAAGGTTCTCAATGCGGATTTTCAGAAAATAGCAAGGAGAGATAAGAATGCCTTCCTGAACAAACAGTGCCAAGCAGTTGAGGACAACAGCCAATTAAGGAACACAAGAGCTCTGTATAAGACAATCAAAGATATCAAATGAAGCTTCTGTGCTAAGATGGGCGTGATAAAGGACAAACGAGGCAAGGACCTCACTGAAGCCGCAGAGATAAAGAAGAGGTGGCAGGAATACACAGAACAACTGTACAAGAAGGGCCCGAATGTGCAAACCCAACATAAGACGGTTGTGATCACTGATCTCGAGCCGGGCATCCTGAAGAGTGAAGTTGAATGGGCCTTAGCCAGCCTTGCTAAGAACAAAGCTAGCGGAATTGATAGCATTCCAGCTGAGTTGCTTCAAAACCTCAACCATGACGCTGTTAACATTCTGCATACATTATGTCAGAAGATTTGGACAACCCTGCAGTGGCCACAGGATTGGAGGAGGTCAGTTTACATCCCCATTCCAAAGAAAGGCAGTGCCAAAGATTGTTCCAACTACCGCACGATCGCGCTTATTTCGCATGCTAGCAAGGTGATGTTGAAAATCCTCCAAGGTAGGCTGCAGCAGTATGTGGATCGGGAGCTTCCGGACGTGCAAGCTGGGTTTCGCAAGGGCAGATGAACTAGAGACCAAGTTGCCAACCTTCGCTGGATCATGTAAAAAGCAAGAGAGTTCCAGAAACCCATCTACTTCTGCTTTATTGATTATGCGAAAGCGTTTGACTGCATAGATCACAGCAGATTATGGCAAGCTCTCCAAGAGATGGGAGTTCCAATTCACCTCATCTGTCTCCTCAGGAACCTGTATGAAGGGCAAGAGGCCACAGTCAGAACTGGGCATGGTCTTACTGATTGGTTTCCGATTGAGAAAGGAGTGAGGCAAGGCTGCATACTGTCGCCCTGCCTATTTAACCTATATGCAGAGTGCATCATGAGGAAGGCTGGTCTGGACGAGACTTCAGCTGGAGTGAAGATTGCTGGAAAACATATCAACAACCTTAGATATGCGGATGATACCACTTTAATGGCAGAAAGTGAAGCGGAACTCAAGAGACTTCTGATGCGCGTACAAGAAGACAGTGAGAAGTTAGGGCTTAAACTGAACATTAAAAAGACAAAGATCATGGCGTCTTACCCTATCAAGTCCTGGAGCATCAAGGGACAAGAAGTGGAAGCTGTGACAGTTTTTCTCTTCTTGGGCTCCAAGATTACCTCGGAAGGAGACTGCAGCCATGAAATTAGGAGACGCCTGCTTCTGGGAAAGAGAGCAAAGGTTAGCCTTGACCGCCTAGTAAAGAGCAGAGACATTAGTCTACCAACCAAGATCCGTATAACTCGTGCTATGGTCTTTCCAGTTGTGATGTATGGATGCGAGAGTTGGACTGTGAAAAAGGCTGACCGCCGAAGAATTGACGCGTTTGAATTGTGGTGCTGGCGAAGACTCTTGAGAGTTCCTTGGACTGCCAGAAGATCAAATCAGTCAATATTGTCGACCATAAACCCTGACTGCTCATTGGAGGGTCAAATTCTAAAGTTAAAGCTCAGCTACTTTGGTCATCTGATGAGAAGAGAGGAGTCGCTGGAGAAAGATTTGATGTTGGGAAAGGTTGAGGGTCGCCGGAGAAGGGGTAGGCAGCGAACGCGATGGTTAGATGGCATCCTCGAGGCACTGCAGATGAAGTTATGTGATGTTAGGAAGATAGTGAGAGACCGGAAAGCGTGGAGTGACATGGTCAATAGGGTCACGAAGAGTCGGACACTACTTAACGACTGAACTGAACTGATAAATAACAGTGGTCCCAGAAAGCTGCCTTGTACAACGTCAGTAGATATAGTCAATAAATATGATTAATTTCCATTTATGTCAACGTACTGTCTTCTATTTTCGAGATAGGATTTCGGAAGTTTATGAGCAATGCCTCCGTATGCATGCAAAGTAGAATAAAAAATTGAATTATTTACAGAATCAAATGCTTTTGAAAAATCAATAATATTTTCCTTCACGTTGAAAGCTTCCAGTATGATTTCTTATTGCGTGATAAGAGCTGCCTCCAGGGTCGGTATCGTCTGAAGCGATGTTGAAAGCCAGAAAATAAATTGCGTTGCGCGAAAAATGTTGAAATTCGATTGCGTAATATTTTCCGATCCCTTTCTAAACAATGAGCAGTATGGAGAGTGGGCGATAATTTCTGAGTGCGCTTCTGTCTTCGTGTTTAAACACAGGTATTACACGAGTGACCTGCATTTCTTTAGGAAATATGCCTGTAGATAGAATCAGGTTAGAAATGTGAATATAACCCTACCTATTAAATCAAGAGGATATTTTACCGGGATCAGCTGCATGTCTGTTGCATCCTGAGCTTTACTTTTTCTTTTTATTGCAATTACGGAAAAAAAAAACTTCGGAGGTGTTTGTGGGAGCAAGAAAGATTGCTTGACTGCTGTTAGATACCGACCAAAACTGCCCAGAATGCAATCGCTACCAACATTAAACTTAGATTTTCGAATAAAAAAAAATACTGAATGCGTTCGCTTGTTCGTAACCAGAAATGTACACAACCTTATGTTGCAGCTCTTTAGGAATAGCTTCCGGAACACCCATACACAGTAATGGTTTCAGTTTACGCCAGACTACATCTGATTTCAGTGTAGCCTCACTCCAGATAATGTTAAAAAAATTAAATTTTGGCAGCGTTCAGCTTTGAGTTCAGATTATTTCTGTATGCCTTAAAAGCAGAAAAAACATTGGTATATTACGTTCTCATGAATTCAGCATATACCGCCGTCCTATACCTAATCATGCTCAATAGCTCATACATAAGCAAAGGCTTTCGCGCCCTGGATAGTCTCTTTACACGACGCAGCGGGAAATGTGCACGATAAATGGAACTGAACACTTTATTGAAATTACAATATGCGAGAAAACTATCATTTGTTTTGTAGACGGGATTCCAGTTTTAATCATTAATGGTAGAGTGGAAACGTCAAGGATAGTTAGAGAGATAAGCTGAAAGAAATGTGCTTCTTTTCAACGATTTACTATATATATATATATATATATATATATATATATATATATATATATATATATATATATATATATACATAGTAAATTGTTGAAAAGTCTCACAGTCACTAGCACAGTCTCACTAAAGCTTGTCCCCGGACGAGTCTACGCGCCACACCACATCGTCTTCCTGTTCCACTTGCCCAACCGTCCACTTTGTCCTTCTTTTGCACATGCGCAACACCGCGCGGCGCTGCGTAAATATTGATACGTGGCAAGGAAGGTTAGTCCACGAAGGTTAGTCCAAGATGACACAGCACACAAAACACAGAAGCACAGCAGCGTCAACCTTCTAGCACCAACCGTTGCTACCACTTTGTCTTCTCCTGTGTCACTGTTGCTGATCGTTGTCTTCTTCAACGTCCAGCGACGCAGGGAATATGTCACATTCCCCCCCCCCTCCCCCACGAAAAGCACTGTCCCGGTGCGCACTAGGGTGAACTACTGCAGGTGTAGTAGGGCTTCATTCGGGCGACGTAAAACACGGTAGGGTCCTGCGTAGCGTGGCAAGAGCTTCTCACACAGTCCAACTACAAGCGGGAGTCCAGAGCAAGACGAGAGAGCCCGGAGAGTAGTGGACATCCCGGTGGCGAGAACCATGGCGCCGCTTTTAAGAATTTTGGGAGAAAGCGAGTCGGCGGAGAGCAATAACGCGGGCGGCGGCAGCTCGGGAAATGACGTCACGAACGTAGGAACTGGCGTTAGTGGTGGGAGGCAGTGCGCTGTCATACGGAAGGGGAGGGTCGCGGCCGCATAGAAGATAAAAGGGTTAGTAGCCCATTGTGTCGTGACGGTAGGAATTGTACGCGAACGTTAGAAACGGCAAAGTAATATCCCAGTCACGGCGATCATCCGAGACATACATTAGAGAGATTTAGCTTACCGTGATCCGCGATCCGCCACCGTGACCCGCTACCGTGCGTGGGAGGGGCGCACAAGCTGATAGGTCCCGACGCGGCAGGTCTATGTGCCGGATGGATGGGATGGATGGAATATAGGAGCGTCCCCTTTGAAACGGGGTGGTAGCAGTAGCTATCATGCTCATTTTTCTCCATATATCTTAATGATTGATTTGGAATGGTTAACTAAACCATCATTCTATTTATTAAATTTTGCTCCTACATTACTAACATTATGTCACTTCTCTGCTTTTAAGCCACCAATCTTCCAGCCGTTTTTTGCTAGTTTCCACCGCCGGTTTATTCACCCGGCCACTGTTATCTCTAAACCCCAGAGCTTCAGGAACAGTGATTGCGCCTGCATCAACTTCCGGATGGATACCATTGCATTCGAGTATAATATGGTCAATTGTTTCACTGGAGTTTCCACATACAGCACATGCGTCATCTCCATTGTAAAACTTCTTTTTGTAGCTGCGTGTTCTAAGGCACCCTGATCTAGCTTCAAAAAGTAGGGCACTGCCTCTTGAGTTATCAAAGAAACCTTCCTTCCTGATCTGCATTTTCCACTTTCGGTATAATTCCACACTCTGTTTTTTTTTTCATCGAATTTATCCAATTTTTACCTTCTGTGTTTTTCACCTGTTGCTTAATGCTCTTTATTTCTCCGTCC
The DNA here is from genome assembly GCF_055883805.1 of Amblyomma maculatum. Taxonomy (NCBI): domain Eukaryota; kingdom Metazoa; phylum Arthropoda; class Arachnida; order Ixodida; family Ixodidae; genus Amblyomma; species Amblyomma maculatum. Next base: position 126,482,869 of record NC_139344.1, read on the forward strand.
TTGTTACTAGCATACTTACTATTTAGTTTCCTAGTTCTTTTCCTCCATTGTGAGTCAACGCTTTTTAGGTACAGGTATTTAAATATTTTAGCTGCCCATCTGTTACTGTCCAAATTCCTCAGGCGTTCCTCATATAATATTTTACTCTGAGCTTCCCGTACTTCGAAAGATGCCCAGCGCATATCTCACTGTACCGCCTCATTTGTAGTTTTGCCGTGGGCACCTAGTGCTAATCGTCCAACGGATCTCTGATTTGTTTCTAATGTCGACTGTACCTCTGATTTTAGGCACAAAACCGCATTTCCGAAAGTAAGTCCGGGCACCATAGTTCCTTTCCAAATACCCCTCAATACCTCATACCTATTGTATCCCCACAATGCCTTATGCTTCATTATCCCGGCATTCTTTCGCCCTTTGGCCTTAAGTGATTGCTCATGCTTTCCAATGTATACCAATCCTTCGTTTACCCATACCCCCAGATATTTATATTCTCCTACTCTAGGTATTTCAAGGCCTTGAATTTTAAGACCCTGATCAGTTGAGCCGTTGAAAATCATCAGACCCGACTTAACTGCGCTAAAACTGAAGCCTAGAGCGTCCCCTTCCTCTCCGCAATAGTTAACTAGAGTTTGCAATTCTTCCAGACTCTCAGCTAGCAGCACAATATCGTCTGTATACATTAAACCGGGGAGGCACTGCTCTACCGCCTTTCCGCCTAATCTATATGACAGGTTAAAACTTAGGTTACTTTCTTGTATCCTCCGTTCCATATTTATCACATAAAGCATGAACAGCAGCGGTGATAGAGGACAACCTTTGTCTTAATCCTTTGCATACTTTGACATCTTCCGTACTTCTTATCCCTTCCCTCGTAATGTCTACTTTGCACGATGTTATGAGGGAGAGCGATCCTACGCTGCAGTGTCACGTCGGTTATGGGGAAAACAACGTAGTCGCCATCAGGAACGGAGCGGAAAGGCGACATGAGCACATACACTGCAGCTTCTGGTGGCAGACGAGTAAATGTGGAGGAGCGGAGACGGAGCGTTGAAGTATCAGAGGCCTGTTTGTCAGGACAGAGTGGCAGGTCTAGATGAAGCAGTCCAGAAGAAGTCAATGAGCGCGGAATGTGCAGTTAAAAAGTCGAGTCCTAATATAACGTCATGAGAGCAACTGGTGAGGACTGTAAATAGCACAGGAATGTGGCGGGCGGCAATGGTGATTCGCGCAGTACACATACCAATCACAGCAGCTGTGTTGCCATCGGCAACACGAACGGTAGATGAGGAGATGAGGAAGCGGGTGTGAGGACTTTGTTGAGGCGTTGACGGAGCGAAGAACTGAGGACGGAAATGTGGGCGCCAGTGTCAATAAGGGCAGAAATTGAGACTCCGTTCACAAGAATGTCAATGACGTTACGTCTAGCTGCGAGGGTCAGTTCCGAGTTAACAGTCCGGGCCGCTAATGCAGCGTCACTCCCGGGCGCTGCACTCGCTAGTGTCCCGAGTAGGTGCGGGCGTATGATGGGGAGGAGCTGCGACGAGGCACCGGTGAATGGGATCGACGAGGCCGTGGAGATGGAGATCGGCTGGAGTGACGGACACTTGAGACAGCTTCGGTGTGAGGTTCATCTAGGTGAGCAGGGAAGGGTCCAAGTCCATCATATGCGAGGCGGAGCTCTTCAGGTTGGGCAGGGAAGCGTCGAGGTCCGTAGTAGTTCCGACGGTCAGCGTTATAATAAGAACGAGGGGTGGGGAAGGTACGACTGCGGCAATAACGTGAAGTGTGGCCGGCTCAGCAGCAAATAAAGCATATTGGCCTGTTGTCTGAGGTGCACAACTCTGCAGGATTGCGACTAACGCAGCGACGTGGGGAAGCTTGGCTAGTGGTTGCAGCAGCCACTACAGAAGCAGGATACTATGGAGACGAGGGCGATACGGGGTTGGAGTAAAGACCTACGTTAGCAAGTTCCTGGCGGACAACAGCCTGTATCATGGCCATGGTGTCGGGCAGTGGAGATGGTAGTGGTGCAGGAGTTAAGGCCTCGAGTTCTCGCCTGACTATCCGAGTTATGGCTGTGGAATAAGAAGGCTGTTGCAGAGGAGCCAGATCATCGCTGGATGATGTAGCTGCCGTGTGCGGAAGGCGCTCAAAGCGATGTGCAAGGCGTCGTTGGTTAGCCTGCTCGAATCTTCGGCAGACTTGAAGGACCGACTCAACGGTAGAGCAATCCATGCAGAAGATGATGTTGAACGCGTTATCTGCGATGCCCTTGAGGATGTGTCCTACCTTTTCACTTTCCAGCATGGAGCTGTTCGCCTTGCGACACAACGCGAGCACGTCTTGAATGTAGGCAAGGTAGGACTCCGTGATGGATCAGACGTGAGACGAAAGTTCGGTTTTGGCTGTGAGAGCCCGTCCAATGAGCTTTCCGAACAAGTTGTGAAGCTTTTACTTGCAAATTTCCCAGGTCTCCAGATCATGCTAGTGATTTTGGAATCACGTGCGAGCGGTTCCCGCCAATAGAAAATGAGATTCGCCAGCATGATGGTCGCGTCCCAGTGATTGTTCCTGCTGCAGCGCTCGTATTCATCCAGCCAATCGTCAACATCTGTCTTGTCTTCGCCATTAAAGATGGGAGGGTAACGAATTTTTGTGAGGACGAGTGGCTGCACCGATGTTGCTGCGGTGGTAGGAGCTGCCTCATAGGTCATAGTGGCCAGTGTTGACGTTGTCATCCCAGGTAGGTGGCGGCCACTGCGCAAATCCAGCTTTTGGCTGCCTAAATGGATTTATCTGTGGAAAGGGGGATCTTTAGTCATCTCCACCAAGATGATACGTGGCAAGGTTAGTCCACGAAGGTTAGTCCAAGATGACACAGCATACAAAACACAGAAGCGTCAACCTTCTTCTAGCACCAACCGTTGCTACCACTGTGTCTTCTTCTGTGTCACTGTTGCTGATCGTTGTCTTCTTTAACGTCCAGCGACGCAGGGCATATATGTCACAGTACACACACACACACACACACACACACACACACACACACACACACACACACACACACACACACACACACACACACACACACACACACACACACACACACACACACACACACACACACACACACACACACACACACACACACACACACACACACACACACACACACACACACACACACACACACACACACACACACACACACACATATATATATATATATATATATATATATATATATATATATATATATATATATATATATATATATATATATATATATATATATATATATATATATATTGTGAAAAACCAGTTTCCTCCCCCTTCGCTGCGACCGACCACCACCACCCCAACGAGCTTCATGGCAGCGCCGGCTGGGAGAGGAGGTAAATGCCTCCCCTTGGGGGAAGGAGACCAGCGATGGGTGCGCCACTGAGACGTCTACGCGGGTTCATGCGAGAAGACGAGAGAGAGATTCTGGATCCAGCCGGCAACGAGAGCGGTTGCCTCCCGCCGCCTCTCCCGGCAAATGCCGGGGGATAGCGGGCACGGAGTACGCAGCGCACACGGGAGGACCCGTCGTGCACGACCGCCCATCTTCTGGTTCCCAACGGCGAAGCGACCGGTAAATACCGCACGCTCTCGCCGCCTCCCGCGGCAAACGCCGTGGTATGGCTTCGTCCGAAGGATGCGGCGCGCACGGGAGATCCCGGCCGCCATATTCACGGCGTGTTCAAATGTCCGCCGCCGAAGTCGCACCCCCATTCCCCAGCCGGTGAGTCAAAAGTCCTTCTTACGTAGCCTTGCCCTTCCAAGGAAAACCTTGTTGATGTATAGCTAGCCGGCATGCTCTGTATTATTTGCAAGTGCAATAAATAGCATTCGAGTAGTAACTATGTGTCGTGCCCGTCCTTTGTCCCCTTTGTTCCCTCCGCGGGTCGCCAGCAAGGACGCAGCACCTGCGGAGTTAGGAGCGAGGCGGAATACCGTCCCCCTCTTAAACCCCACAATATATATATATATATATATATATATATATATATATATATATATATATATATATATATATATATATATATATATATATATACTACAGCTTTGTACACGGCAGCGTAATGCTTAAGGCGGACTGTTCCCAAACCATGACGATCTCATCACAAGCTTAAGAATGAGACAGCATGACCTGAAAAGGAAGCTGTACTTTACGTATGTGCGACCAGTGCTTGAATACGCCTGAGTTTGCTGGGACCCATATACAAAGGACCATATCAGTGCGCTGAAAAAACTCCAAAATAAGGCAGCTGGGTTTGCAATTGGCAATTACGACAGGTGCCTAAGTATGATTAATAATAAACGATCGCTCGGGTTGCCTGATTTAGAATATCGGCCAACAATATTGATCTCAAGTTTTTTCATACCATTCTTCATTGCCAAATTGGTGTAGAAGAAGAGGAGTATTTAAACCACCCACATCTTCAAAGTAAAGGACTGATGGTTTCCGGCGTACATTTTTTTTTTTTTGGGGGGGGGGGGGACAATTCACCAGTGGAATGAGTTGTCGCGTGAATCGTTTCACTCTCATCAAACGAAGAATTTTACTATGCTCCGAGTGCATGAATTTGCTGTCTGTGTGTATGTTTTCTGTTGTATCATGTACATTGTACCTGCAAGCGTTTTAGTGATTACCCCCCCCCCCCCCTCTTACTGCAGTGCTACGAAAGCGATGCAGTATTAGATAAATAAATTAAAATGAAAGACATTTAATGATAGGGAAGATAAGACCTCGGCCAGCGGTAAAAGGACGCTTGCCTGCTACTCCAAAACAGCTATAGAATGAGCAGTTGCGGACACCAAGGCGACATTCGTGAGAATTGAAGTCTCATCTTTGCATGCACTGCAAGTTTCTGTTAAAAAAAATTCCAGGTCTGCATTAAAGTCTGCTTACATGCAGCAATGAGAAAACATTTAGAGTTTTGTCACGCCACCTGGCGGATTCACCCGACACTCACTTTGCTAGAAGACGGTGCCCTTAGTCTGTCAGATGGTATATGTGTATGATGTATTTACCTAGGTTAACGAAGGAGCTGAGAATATGTAAGACGTCGACGACGATATTTACTGCATAGCGCGGGAAGCGTTATGCAGTTATATACCGTTTTTAACACGAAGGGTTTACTACACAGCCCGAGATTGTGTTGCAGTTTTAAACGAAGCGTGATCGGTTCCGGCAATAGTATACAGTGCTCTCGTGCTTGGATCAAGGGAGGTGATCTGTTTGTATGGTGGTTCGATTCCTGGCGGTGACAAGATTTGTTTGCATTAAATGTCAGTTCGTACGGACATGCTCTGATGACAGTCTCTGCCCACGCCACTGATGAGCCAATAAATGCTTTCAGATTAAAATTGATAGGGCTAAGCTTAGCGGCTTATCAAATCTGTCAGCGTCAGGTGATTGACGTTTGCCACTGTATGATGTGGAGAGGAGACTCCGGATCAGCCCATAAGCGCAGACGGTAGGCTTTGATCTTTAGGTCTGCTCCTTACAACAACGACGCATACATTCTGGAAAGTCGTTAGCGCTTGCGGCGCGGAACGGCTGTCCAATCTATTGCAGTCCCGCGTTAAAATTTTGACTTTCACGTGCAAGCACCTGCATGGTCTGGCTTTGGTATACTGCCTTAAGCACGAATGACAGTTAATGATGATGGCGAAGCAGAGCGCGAGATAGTGTCTGCCTAACACGGGCGATGTCAGGCTGCATCTAGCAGGTTAACTTCATGACTCTATATGCTTCCGAACACAATGGTTTCTTCAAATTTTAGCCTCGCCACTGCAGCTCAGTGGCTAAAAAAGAAAAAAAAACTGTAGCTCAATAGTTACGGTACTCGATTGCTGAACCGAAGGATACGGGAGCGAATCTCGGTAGCAATAGCCGCTTATCAATGGAGGTGAAATGCAAGGTGCCCTGTGTAGTGTGCGATGTCAGTGCACATTAAAGCGGCGCCTTGACCATGCTGGATGAAATACTTCTTCCGAATCCTGCTCCCTCCACTCTCGTGTGCACTGACCAATTAGTTCGTGACACAGAAGCTCCACGCCATCTTGCTCGATAGCGCATCCAGCTCCAACAGGAACACGACGACAGCCTGCGTCACAGAGAGATGACTTACACCCCCGGTGACCAAGTCTGGGTGTGGAGCCCGATCCGTTTGCGAGGGCACCCTGAAAATCTTCTTCGCCGTTACTTTGGCCCATACGAGCTTCTAAGCCGCCTCAGCCATGAGAACTACGAGGTGCTCCCACAAGGAGCAGTTCCGCTGCTCTCGACACCACAAGCCTGAAGTAGTTCATGTCGAGAAAATGAGGCTTATTAAGGCGAAAGCCTTTAATGGCTCATGACTCGCCAGCGTGTCCGTCCGTCCGTGCGTCCACGAGAAGTGTCCCACTTCTTATCAGTCATCCTGATGATGTCATCACAAAAATAAAAATCTTTTCTCCACCGGGAATCGAACCTCCATCCCTCGTTTCCCCAGTCAAGCGCCTTAAACAACTGCGCCACGCCCGGGATCGTGAAACGCACATCATAATTCTCCTTGCCTGCAGTGAGAATGATAGTAGCAATGAAAATGACGGTGCAATTAGTGATAATCACAATGATGACAGTAGCAATGATAATGACGGTACATTTAGTTGATAATGACAATGAGAGCAAATGTGATGCACCTTGTGCAACAGTAACACTCCAGCTTTCGCATTTCTGCAGTGTAGGTTCCACAGTGCTCTTGGAATTTTTCTTTACACCCGTTATACTGTTTCCGGGGTCCCAACCACCGTGATTCGCGCCGTAATATTTGCCCCACTTACCCATTGCTCTCCTGCACATGCGGCGCCGGTGTGATGCCTCTTGGAAAGGAGTGAAGGGGGGGGGGGGGCAATGCCACACTGCTGTCACTCTTCTGATGCCACCATGTGACCGAACTATATCTTGGAGCGTAGCCGAGCGTTGTCTTCGTCTGAGTCGATTTGAGTTGAGTTGTTGTACGCTACAGCTGGGTTTAGCCTTGCTTATTCTGCCGGCAATTGCTCCACAGTATCATCATTTATGTGTTAAAAATATCCTAATATCCGTGCAATCTGCCCCACTATATACGCACTGTCACTTATAACAGTGCATATTGCACTCCAGCAGTTACCATCTATGCACGCATTCACTCACAGTATAACACAGTCCACTCCAGAAGTCACCATCTATGCGCACAGTCACTCACAGTAAAACACAGTTATTCCAGCTGCCACTATCTATACACACATTCACTCACAGTATAACATAGTCCACTCCACAAGTCACCCTCTGCGCACACATTCACTCACAGTAGAACATATAGTCCATTCTAGCTGTCACCATCTAGAGTCAAGATCAGTGTCCGGCAGAAATTGTAAAAGGCGTGAAGCCCCACTTCTAAATAAGTGTTTTTCACTCGGGAAGATGATGTCCTGTAGTGCAGTGTGAAGGGCTCCTGTCACACCTTTCCGCGTTGTACTCTGCACAGTACATAATATAATACTCTATATCCCTGCAGACACCGCATACAGAACATAGCGGAGACGATACCATGCCCGTCTTATGCATCCAGACAGGAGTGCGAGCAGAGCCCGTGCGAATTCAATATATGATTCGATGATGTACGATGTAGTCTCGTATGATTGAGCGGGCGGTTCAGCGAGCTTCGCCTCATTAGAGACCAGCTGTGTGACTTTGTTTCTTGCCACGTTTGTCGGTGGCAATATGCACAGTGCTGCATTTGTACAAGAATATACATGCACGATTACTCGGCAATGAGGAAGTAAGTATTTACTTATCGGATCTATCAAAACGAATCCATGCCTTTATAGGACAGCTGTACAGCATTTCATTTAGCTATGCGGCCTAATTTGGTTGGTGCTAATGATAATTATTTGGTTATTATAGATTTACTCTATCCTCAGAGATTCCCTTAAAACATTTATTGGTTGCCTGCCTTTGGCACAAACATCTGGAAGCCTAACTAGTTCCAATCTATCGGTATGACAGAGTTTGATGGGGAAACGAACTGGTACGGCACGGCATCGCACGGCAGGCTACTTATTTAAACATACCGTGGCCACAGCAAAAAATGGTTAAACACAACGTCAGTAACCATAATGTGCAAACAACAACCATTAAAACGAAATTGGCCTCAAGTACGGCAGACCTGAAGAAATCAGTAAAAGTGAAAACACGTGGTATATTAAAGACGCAGAAACATGAAATAAGTAGGAGCAAGACATGACATGACGCTTTCCTTCGAAGAGAAGGAAAGCGTAGCAGGGGGCGGCAGGAAGTTAGGTGGGCGGATGAGGTTAAGAAGTTCGCAGCGGTCAAGTGGATGCAGCTAGCACAGAACAAGGTTAATTGGAGAAATTGGGGAGAGGCCTTCGCCCTGCAGTGGGTATAGTCAGGCTGATGATGATGAAGACATGACATGTTACGCTATGGTACAGTACGATACGGTACAATACGGTGTGCTATGGTATGGTACGGGATGATGGTATGATATGGTGTGCTGTGGTATGTATGGTAAGGTATAGTATGGTACTGTGTGCTATGGAATGGTGTTGTATAGTATGGTATGGTATGGTATGGTATGGTATGGAAGATTGTGGTGTGCTGTGGTATAGAATGGTATGTTATGTTATGATGTGCAATGGCATGTTATGATGTGCTGTGATATGGTATGGTATGGTATGGTACGGTATGGTATGGTATGGTGTGGTATGATATGGAAGAATGTGGTGTGGTGTGCTGTGGTATAGTATGGTATGGTATGGTATGATGTGTAATGGCATGTTATGATGTGCTGTGATATGGTATGGTATGGTATGGTATGGTATGGTACGTGGAGCTTACTTCCACGTTTCACGCAGAACATGAGAAACACCATATGTAGGGTATGCTGCGGGCTAGTTGGGGTGGTTGTCAAACAATATGGTGTCGCAGCGCTGGCAGACAAGGACAAAAGGACTAGGGAGACACACAACTGCGCTGACTGCACATGCGGCAAACGGTTCTTTATATTTTGTTGTGCATTCTTTCCTTCGTCCGGTTGGCTTGCAAAACCCGCTTACAGAGTCTGGAAGGGCGGTGAGGTGCAGAAAAAAAACTACCTCTACTCCTACTTTTTTCCCAATTCTTTCCAAATTGTGGGATACCTGGTGAATGTACGGAATGACGGTGAATTTCTTATGTCGGTTTTTTTCTTTCGATGAAATGGACTTTTGGTTTGGTTTTGCATGGCGCTGAGCATTTTCTCGGCTATTCAAGAAAGAAATATTGCCGGGTATCCGGATTGAAGCAATCTGTGGGCTTTATTCTGAAAACTTTCTTCTAAAGACTGCTTACAGGATTTAGCTAACGCGCTATTAAAGGTGGCTTGCACTATGCTTCTCTTAATTAGCTTACAATGCGCGGAATCGTAAGGCAAGACTGGCTTGTTGGCTCTTGGCTCAAAGGGCCAGCACACGCGCTCTGGATAAAACCGCAACCTGAGCTCAAGAAAGCGAATGAAGCCGTCCTCCGGGATTTCATGCGTTATAGTCAATGGACATAAGCATTGATTGAAATTTGCCAAAACACTGCCAACTTGGGGTAAGAATTCATAATCGTGGCTGCCTAAAAGTACTAGATAATCATCCACGTCTTTGAAGATTTTGAGAACCGGTGAATTATTTAGCTTTGTGCTGAGTGCTCTATCGTGTTTGACAAGGTACAGATCGCTCAAGATGGAGGCGATACACGAACCGATACAGATACCCTGTTTTTGTATGAAGAGCGAGCCGTTCCACTCAGTGTGGGTGGATACGAGATAATTAAACAGTAGTTCGAGAAAGCCGCTAACTGAAATGCCGCTGGCGTTTTGAAAAGCTACGCTGCCATGCTGGTCGACGCACTCGCTAACACATTGGAGCAATTCAGCATGAGGGATTGAATAATACTGATCTTTTACGTCGACGGAGAAACCTAGAAAGGCTCTAATCTGGTTATTTTGCAGGAAGGGAATGACGTCTTTTGAATTTTTAACTAGAAACGTGTCATCTATGGCCAGCAGCTTTAGTTTTTCTTGTAGAAATAAGGATACGGATTTTTGCCAATTCTCTTTTTCTGAGACAATCACTCGGAACGGGCATTCATCTTTGTGCGTTTTTGCTGTGAAAAAGATATCGAGGGATAACCTGCTGCTTTCACTGATGGAGCGAGAGAGCCTGTCTAAATTTAAGCGCTCACACAACGTTTTGGCTACACTTGTGGCTTTGGATACATTAACATCGCATTTCTTGAAACAAGAATCAATTGCTGCGCTAGCTTTTCTGGAATATAAGTTATTTGGCATGACGACAAAGCCTCCTTCCTTGTCAGCGGTGAGCAATGAGAGTTTATCAGCGCCGTTGTGTGTGACCCTAGTCCTTTTGTCCTTGTATGCCAGCGCTGCGACACCATAATGTTTGACAAATACCATGACATTGGATACTAGAATTATTTATATTATATGGTACTTTGACCTGCACTTACTGGCGCTTTCGCATTGCGCTTCCTTTGAAATGCTGCATTCACGTCCGGAATGTGTTTCAGAATGTATCACGCACAAAGAAACGGTTTTAGTTTTTTTTTTTTTTTTTTTTTTTGTACGGTTTCATCACATGCGTTCATGTCGACTTCATATGGACATGAAGATTAATACTTTCTACTCTCCCGCATGGCTGCAGTGTTTTAAATTCTGGCAAGAATTGTTTATCCTTAACCATATGAGTTTTAGATGCACTAAACAAATGTGAAATGGTTATCTAGAAAACGGTGTAATCATCTTCTTTACGAATCCCAATGACCCGGCAAGTTTAGTTCTGTACTTTTCTTTTTACGGGTCAGACAATCTGACTTAACCTGCTGCATATATTGTTTATGCTTCCGCGTGTTATCTGTGCCATTTCTTGCCATCACCTTTATTGGTTAGCTGCGTTCATCTCTCTTCAATATGCTGGTACTTGCGTTTCAATGGTCCCTCTGCTATTATTTCCCTTTCAGTGCCGCGTTCATTTTACCGTCCTCATTTCTTTATCTCATTCAGACTATTCAGTAACTTCGCTTGTGTTTTTGTGTCGTCTGGTTTCGTTCCTGTGCACTCATCGTCTTAGGCAATCGCCTATACCCGAGCTTGCCCATACCTAACTTCCTGTCTGTGAGTCTCGCACGATAAGGCCGTTACTGCCGTATAAGAGCAATGCCTATACTGATTTAAATATTTCCCTAATGGCACCTTGGTTGTGCCTTTCAATCCTTCTTTAGATTGATAGTATTTCTGCTGCTTGTCCTCTCATTTGTTTCCCTTAGGAAGCTATTGTGTTCTTCCGTATATTTTTCTCCATCTGCCTTGATTTTCTTTAGGCATGCCAAACCAATTATATCTTATCAGTTTCGTTGTTAGCTTCTATTCGAGAAAGTTCTGCGCAAGCGCAGTTTTTTTGCTTTTTCGCTGGTCAATTGTTTTTTTTTTTTTTTTGTAATTTATCTGCCAATCCAGTTATCTTCTACCACGAAGTCTCGCTCGTCTGGTCTCCCTGGGATCTCCTTTCAATGCCTTTCGATGTTTTTTTTTTTTTATAGTTTACCTTCTTTCCGGACTCTTCCAACGTCGCTATTCTCTCGTTTTGATTTTTAAAAATTCCTAAACTTTTTCTCTATTGTTGTCGCCCAGTATTTGAAAGATCGATGTACTCTGCCTTTAACTTTTTTTCACTCCTTGGTCTTGAGCGTCTGTTGCTACGCCTGCTATTCAAGGGCGGTTTAAGTTCGGGTTTCAGGGAGTACCTCTACAGTTTCCTTTCTCGGTGAGGCCTGCGATGACGAGGTATAAGTAATGACGATAATTTCTTGAGCCGTAGTGATTGTGCTGAACTATTTCCCACATATTAATTATCCATAAAATGCCCTTTGGCTGCCCTGAAAAAGCAAAGCTCATCCACCAGAATGAGAAGATCGTGCCGCAAAAACCCCGTAGTTACAAGCTTGAAGGAATATCGGAGGCGCTACTCCCCCACGCCCTGCTTTTCTCAAGGAAATAACCGATCTGGAGCTAGATTCATAATGCTAGGACAAAAAAAAAAAAAAAAAAAAGAGTCGCGTTATTTTCCTTTTCTACCAAGTTGGAGCCGAGATTACAGAATGTAATTTTAGAGGGCTATCTTTTTTGCAAAAAACAACAGACGCGCTCCGTTTTAGAAGGGCCTTGTGGATTTTAAACTAAACAGTTTTACCAGCAAGGGTGCCTCAAATTATGAGTAGTTTTGTTTTTTGGATTCAACTCCCAGTGGTACTAAAGCTATGAGATACGTAGCAGTGGAGGGCGCCAAATATTTCGAACCCCTGAGGTTCTTTAACGTGCACTGACATCGCACAGCACACGGGCGCCTTGCTTTTCGTCTCCATCGAAAAGCGTTCGCCGCGAGCGAGATTTGATCCGGCGTTCTTGGGTTCAGCAGTCGAGCGCCATAACCACTGAGCCACTGCGGCGGGTGCTCAAAATATTAATATATTGCTAGAAAAACAGTCTTTGAACATATACTGCTATGGAAATATTCAACAGGGACAGAAACGTGTTGTTGTGCATAGAGATGTTTATTAAATCGTGCGAATAATCGGTTGGTGTAAAACTTGAAAACTAATTCAAACTCGTAAAGCGGCGGAGAAAAAGACGGTGGCAGATTGCGGCATTAATAAGGCTCCCAGTAACTCGCAGAAAGTACGACTATCACACCGCCGTCAGTATTTTCGACATGCCAGCTGAGCATTATATATGTGCGCGCAAATGACGACTACTTCGTGGCTAGGAGCATTTTTTTTTTCCCCCTTGAACCAGCGTCTAATGGAAACCGTTCAATACCACACGCACGTGCTGGTTAAAACGTTGGAGCAGGCATGTAGTTTTCCCCGCGCCGAAGTGATTTCTCAAGCCATCCTCTTTAATTTGCTGCATTGTGCGAAACTGACACGTGCCGGAGGGAGTCCTGTGAATGAATGAGCTTATTGCAAGTGTAGATTTGCATGCTTAGTAGAACTGCCGCAGACCTTTCCAAAATATTCATGAGTTAAATGTCAGGTGAAACGCGACAAGCCATGAATGCTCTTTCTTGGTAAACTTAAACAGGCGGTTTCGTAATAAATAATGAAGCCTTTGCTGTAGCGAAGCGAATTTTGACTTATTTAACGCAATCAGAGAGAAAGCTGTGGTTTCGCACAAGCAACTGCAGTAAGCAAAAATCTCCGACGTGCGTCTCTGAATACCAATAAACACATATTACTGAAACAGAAGCTAAGCTATAGCAAAGCGGCTGACTCCGGTCGATATCCATATGACAATTCCCCGACCCATGTGGTTCTTGTAGCATTCGATTCGTAGAAGTACAGTCGTCAGCACCCCTGCCTAGAGCACCAAGACACCGTCCTGTCGCCCAAAGAAGGTGGAATACTTGAGGAGGCGCAACGTTGCAGAAACGATATGGTGCTAGACCGAAGGTATGTAGGCATCTTATTAGCCCTGACAACTGCATTGTACCGGATACAAAGTAGCCTAACCAAAATTTCATTTCACCTGCTTCGCTGCATTCCGCTCCAACGCTCTAGACAGGCATGCTGACGACTGTACTTGTTAAGTGGGTGGTGAGAACAATACCTCCCTTACAGAAAATCAAGCACGTGGCAAAGAATAACGAGTCACACAGCATAGTGCAGAAATGAATTCCTTTGACAATGTACCTTTGACAAAGACAGTGTTTCGGGATGGGAACACGTTTTCTAAAAAAAAAAAAATAAAGACACTGAATGACGGTTCTCTATCTGGTAATGCGGAAAATCAGCACTAATTATTTTGCCGTAGCTGCACATAAAAAGATGAAGCTTGCGCGATATGCCCGTGCGGGATCCCATTCATGCAATCCTTTTCACTGGCAGTGTCTTACATAAGGCTTATTTAAGGCTGCAACGAATGTGAAAATATGTGGGCACCTCCAAAGAGGTTTTCGTGTTTTCACCATTCCCGAAAACTTTCATTATTCTGAATCAGTACGGTGCAGCCTCGCCAGAGAAGCACGGCGCATGCGCCAGCGTTCTATACGGGACCATACTTACTGCATACGGTAAGTATGTGTTAAGTGTTATCATGCCACGACGCCCACGTCTTGTTTAACCGAGATAAAGGCAGCATTGGTTACATATATATATATATAGAATAAGTAAATAGACGTACTTGGTTGCTAGAGGTTACATACAAGTGAAAAATTGCTTCATACTGTTTCCAAGTTTATTTGGAGTCGACGTTTCGGCAGGAGCCCTGCCTTTCTCAAGACTCTGAGAAAGGCAGGGCTCCTGCCGGAACGTCGACTCCAAATAAACTTGGAAACAGTATGAAGCGATATATATATATATATATGAAGGAAAGAAGCCAACAGTCGGCGAGGCCAAGGAAAGCGTTGGGGATGGCACTTTTATGTCTTTTTTTTTTATGTTTACTTGGATAAGCACAGAAATTAGTAATGTAATCTGTTTAGGGGAAAGATAATTAGACACAAAGTAGAAGAAAAAACAACGTGCCGATGGTGGGATCCGAACCCACGACCTCCGAATAACGCGTCCGGTGCTCTACCAACTGAGCTACATCGGCCGCTGTCCCCCCTACTACTTTCTTGGGTATTTATGTTGTCTGTATACGAACCTTGAGAGTGTTCACCAGCGCCACCCTCAGCCATAGCGGCGGACGTGGGACGTCCTTTGTTACCGCCAGCGTCACGTAGAACGTGATCAACGTGATATATATATATATATATATATATATATATATATATATATATATATATATATATATATATATATATATATATATATATTTATACACTGACACGTAAGGCGTACATATGCGCACGCGCAACAAACCAGAAGAAGTATACAGTCCCATTTGTCTTCCCGATTAATCCTTGCTTTCAGGCATCACTCGTCTCTGCAACCTCTACCGTACAGACTGATACATCATATGAAATCAACTATATTTAGCAGCTTTTGACATCAAAGACAGAACTTAGCCGACGTCTAGACGTAATATAATGAATTCTGAAGGAAAAAAAAAAAACTTAAGTTGTGGCCTCGGGTGGGAACTTTTCCCGTCAAAGCCTTTACATAAAAAGTGTACTACGCGAAAGTAATAATAAAATTTTATTAGAAACTCGAACACAAGATATTTAGCGCTATCCATGCACACAGACAACGCCAACACTTCACCATAACTTCGCTTCTCTTTTGCACAAGCGAATAAAGATCGGTTCTTTTGTCTACATTAAAGGTTCGCTATAATACGCACCGATCTTACGCAACGCACGACGAAGAAAGCCCGGGATGAAGCAATTTCGAGACGCTCAGCGAAAAAAAAAAAAAAAAAAAAAAAAAAAAAGAAATAACGCAAAAATTCTATTCCTGCGAACATAATGGCGTAGCCTCAGAGCGACGCTCTTTGACAAAGCGTAAGAGTTGCAGCATTTTTCACAAACGCTTCGTCTTACCTCCAAATCAGCAAAATGGACGTTCGTGGACACCGGATAGGCGTCTCATCATTCAGGCCTTAGAGCTCCGCATAATGCTACAGAAAGCTGGAGTGACGTGCGAGAAGTTATGGCTGTGGCAGGACGTTTTTTTTTCCCCTTTCTTCTCCGATTATCACTTTTCTTTTACTAATGCTAATATTGCTTAACTCGCATTATTCGTTACCCGAGCCTGACAACGTTATGACTCTAACAGCTGCCGGTGCTTGTTGGGTGATGCTTACAGTTTGTGTAGCTGGCGGCCTTGAGCTCGTCACTTTACAAAGCATATGTCAATACTATGGCACACTAAACTTTGCGTTCAGAAGCTGTTTTTTGAATGGGCTCGTATGGCGGAACCTTGCTCATGATTGCCTCGTCTACCATAACTGCCGATACCATGGGGCAGTAGCCAGCCATGAGCAACTGTTTTAGGCGAGGAGCTCAGACCAAGAACATCCCAAACTAATTTTGGGGGCTGGGCCACTCCACATTTGGAAGTGGGCTAAGTAGGTTTTTAATGCGAGTCTACTCGGTTTTTTAATTGCACAAAATCAATTTTGGATGTGGGCCACCTAAATTTTACGGGTGGGCCAAGTCCACTAGACAAACCTGTACATTACCTTTAACGCACCATAAAAGGATAATGCGATCGCAGTGGGTTTAGATCCATTGCGCACGGATGGAAGTTGAAGAGCACAAGATGGAAACCTGCAGCACGAAACAGTGCCATTCTGATGAAAAGGCAGCAACAACAGTGGAGGTAAAACGCGCGGTATGGCGGTCTTTGTTGAATACTCGAAGCACATCACCCAACACGTTTTACTTCCACTGTTGCATCATACACAAATCCCTTACTTCGACAGTGCCAGTTGATTAATTCATTAGTAAGGGAAAGGTATCCCATTCCTCCGTTGCTTTTTGTCGTATTGCGCGCCGCCACGGTGACTCGATGTTAGGACGTTCTACTGCTGAAACCAAATATGCGGGATTAAATCCTGGCCGCGATTACAGCTTTTTGATAGAGGCGAAACGAAAGGCACCCGTGTGCTGTGAACGTTAAAGAACCAGTGCTCGTTAAAGAACCCCAGGGTGTGGAAATTTTCGGAGGCCTTCACTATGGCGTCTCTCATAGCCTGAGACGTTTAGAGACGCTAAGCCCCATAAGAAAATCAACTTTCTTGCCGTATACCTCGAACCTTTTTGTATGGTAGTTATCTGAGATGCTAACCTCCGTGGTTTTAAGCTGAATGTCGTAGAAGTGAAAATGCTGCTTATGCAGACGGTCTTTCGACCTTCCATGATGACAGGAAAAGCTTGCTCAACGCTGTTCGTCTGCTAAAGCTTACTGTAGCACACGAGAGCGGAAATGAACTTTGAAAAGCGCCGTAGCGGCTTATGACGTAGAAGATGGGACGTAGCACCCGCACATTTCGCCGGTGTGCAGTGGATCAAAGTAGGCTACCGTGGTGCCTATAGCGATGCGTTGGCGTTCGTTCCCGAAGTTCGTAATCAGCACGTGCGAACGCCGGAAAGACGTCCCTATCAAAGTTCTTGCGATAAAGATGGGATGCGTTTCTTCTGTTTATGTTTTTTCCTTGCACGATATATGCCTGGGACGATCTGAGGCATTACCTGCCGTCTATAGGGGTGCCTTTTTAACACTATCTGGATTCGAAGCTTTTCTGAAGCGAACAAACTGAGGTGATGAAACATAAAAGAAAGGCGTGGAAAGGCCCTGGATCATTAGTGATCGCGCAAGCTGCCAGTTGCAGTTTTTCTCCAAGGTTTGGTATATTGCAAATGTTGTTCACGTCTCGCACAAAGCGTTTAAAGGATCCATCGTGTGATTGCTCTTTTTATCTGGGATTCCAGATAGGAGCGAACTAGTCATACAAATTGGTTTCGCAGAGTTCGTGAAGGAGGCCTTGGGCTCTCTCACTTGTTAATAATGCAGATTGTTACGCCCTTCTTTCTTCCTGCATGATGAATGGAATAAGTTTCTCCGTACTATCATTCAGGCGACAATGGCAAGAGCACAGCGAGCATTTATCATATCTACATCCAGTGTTATCAGTCTGCAAGTGACTGGGGACTATCAATAAGTTATTGTGTCCTTTATTAGAATACTGGGCGCGCCTTTTGCATTTGCGCGTTTGGTCTCTGCATGAGGAAAAAACAAATGTATGTACACAGGCTTAGTGGACCACATGGCGTCTATAGACCAACACCGTGTTTACAAACAAAGGGGGCGCTCGCGGCGTCGCAGCCTGCTGGGGGTGAAAAATAGGGTTAGCGCCCATAGGAATACATGGAACCGAAATATTTCTAAGCAGTTTTCTCATTTCACGGGGCACCTGTGATGTCGTTATTCGGTATACAGCAACTATTAACATCCTAGAACATGTAACAAAAGTATGAAATCTCATTAACGAGGCGAAGTATTTTTAAACTACCGCGAAACGTATGGGGGTGCAAGTTGGGAGGGCGACCCGTAGAAATACATGCAAACACAACTTACCGGAACATTTTTCTCATTTCGCAGAGCATCATCAGAAGTGGTGGCCGGCCGTTAAACGTTGAGCAGCGCTTTGAAGAAGTGTGTGATAAAGTATAGTGCGTCATTACGGAGGCAGTCGACTTTTAAAACTCCCCGAATAACCTGCGTTATGAAACCAGACACCGCCAAAAGGCAAGCTGGGTGTAGCGAATCGCGCAGTTTTGCTTACAATCTGATATGCTGCCGCATAGGGTAAATAAGCTTGATAATACTGTCGCTCCAGTGATACGTGCTAGACAGAATTACATTTTAAAAGCAGTTGTCGAACGCCATACGACAATATTGTCACATTAGGCGGTGCATGCGCATAAGGAAAGAAGAAAAAGACTCTCGAGAGTTTTTTTTTCTTCTTTCCTTATGCGCATGCACCGCCTAATATGACAGCTTCGAGATTCGCGCGTTGCAGCAGACGACAGCGCAGCTGGCGATACCCACCGCGGCCGCCTCCAGCTCCGGAGCGTCTGCTAGCGACAGCGCCGGTGGTGCATTGCCGTCTGCAATTGTGCGCGGTCAGTTTATCGTGCTGTGAACGGTCCCGCAAGTCGTCAGACTTGCAGTACTTGCAGGGGAATGTAGTGTGCCATGCAACATGATGTCGGGGCGTGATACAAGACGTTCATCAAAAAATGAGAAGGGTTCAACGCTGCTGAACCGAGTAAAATGTTGCGGTAAGTTGTGTTTACATGTGTTTCTATGGGTCGCCCTCCCAACTCGCACCCGCATACGTTTCGCGATGTTTTAAAAATACTTCGCCTCGGTAATGAGATTTCATACTTTCGTGATCTGTTCTAGGATGTTCATGGTTGCTCTGTACCGAATAACGACATCATAGATGACCCGTGAAATTAGAGAACTGCTTTGGAATATTTCGCATCAATGTATTCTTATGGGCACTAAGCCTATTTTTCATCCTCCGTCGGACCACGCTGGCGATAGAAGCGCCACCGCATGGTGCTTACGTCACAGATCGGTGTTGGTTTACACATAGGCTGGTGCACTATGGAGGCGCAGGCAACGAGTCAACGAGCCACAAGCATACCTGCAACGAGTTAAAAGGATGTCTGCGATACCCATTGTTAACACATATAGCTGGGTCCTAACATCATTCCTGTTAAACATTGCTTGAACGGAAAGGAACCTTTGTACCGTGGGCTGCTAACCTCCCTTTGTGTAAAAAACTCGAAACAGTTGAACATGCTTTCATTGCTTGTTGGGAAGCCATCTTTCATTGGGATATTCTACATCGCACTCTCAATAGAGAACTTCGTATAATCCCATGTGAGATTTGATAACTTCCGGTTGAATGTAAGGTAGGTATACCATTTCATATGTTTATGGTCCCGGGCCTTCGCAGTCTTTTTGAAGACGAGAATGACTTTTCATCATGCAGATTTTAATGCGAGTTTGGCACGGGATAACTTGATTGAAAGTGCTTCGTTCATGAGAGAACTAAATCGAGTCCAAAGTGAACTTCTAAGAGAGTGAGCATCCCTGGGGACTTGGAACGCTTGAGAAAAGTTTAATATAATTTTGTATCCTCGCGCGGCGCTGATGCATTGTACATATTGATCTGCATTCTTGCGGTTGCCTAAACAGGCGAAAAAGTAGGAAAAAAAGCGGGATGATGGGCATGCGGCGATATGTACGCGATTCAGTCCTAGCTTCTCACGAGAAGTTCCTGAGTTCAAATCCTCCCCACTCAGACCATGTTTGCTACTCCCCCTTACCTCGGCAGAGGCTTCACACAATATTCGCGGTTGTGTTTGACCATGTGTAGTAGCGCTTTCGCACTAAAAACTTTTCCAGTACGCCCGCAAAAGGGGTGGTTCGTTCACATTACGGTTTAGTAACCTCAAAAGGCCAATCCATCATTTGCTATACGATAGTGCAACCAACAGTGGAAAAGCAACATCCCAACAGCAACATTAGAATGCAGAATGCGTTTTAATCTAGACCCGCCGGTAAAAGTAAATTATAATTGCGTGCATCGTAATCAGCTGTCAAAGACTAGAAAACATTTTTATTGACCTCATTTTTGGAAGTGTGAAACTGCACACCGTTTTTTTGTGCCGAGTCTAGCTTGACGACTCAATAAACGAGCATGAAATATTTTTAACGAATTGTGCTGGGAGGAGGGTTCATCGGAGAGACAGATATAAACATGGAGGTAACGTTTTTGCATTGCACGATTCACAGCAGTATCAGTAGCGTTTGTGTGAATCTGGATACCTACGCATTTGAAACTGTTTGGTGCAAACTAAGTTTGATAAATGGCTGTATTGTGACCATTAATAGCTTTTACAGGCCGCTCTGTGCAAGCGCTGTGCAGCCCTTTTCTGAAATTAAGCCCTATTTTATTATCTTTGAAAACCACATATATAATGTTTGGTGGGGATTTCAACTTGCGAGATGTAAATCGTTTTCGTCATCACCATCATCATTATCATCACCAGCCTGGCTACACCCAGTGCTGGGCAAATGACTCTATCATACCCCCTTGCATACCTAGAGTTTGGGCATGCATACGGGTATGCCTAGAGTTTGGCCGCTCGACGCCGGCATGGCGCGGTCAGCAGTGTCCATGAGTCACTGATTGGTGTGCGCGGCCTCGTGCACGTGCACGAGCCGTCACATCCGCTTCTTCTATAAAAGACTGTTTGCTGAACATTAGAGGTTCACCGTACGCACGCACGCGCACTCACAACCTTTCGAGTATGTTTTCACGAATGTCACTATTTTTTTTTTTTTGTCACGAGCACTGAGCCAGGGCACGATTTCCAAACTATTCTTCACTCTAAATACCCTTCGAGTGCACAATGACATAATAATGAACGCTATATACAAAAACTTCGAAAACGATCAAACAAAAATGTAACCAAAATTAATGCGAGTGTTAGGTACAAAACCAAATATTTTTTTCTGCTTCAAGAGAGAGTTTAGCGGTTTTATCATTTCTAGCTGTTAGCTAGAGACTTCCGCGCCAACTACTCGGTTACGGAGGTGGTACCTAGCATCTGATAGGTGAGAGGGAGTGGGAACCGGGTAAGCTGGCATTGCTTGTTGCAATGTTATCTACGTTGGAGTTTCGGCATATTGCAATGCCTCCTCCTCGAGGAGGGCGACACCGAGCTGCGACTGCAGAAATTGTTCCAGTTCATCACAGGGACTAAAGTTTTCGCACCGGCTGCTCTTTCCCCTGTGCTGCAATGCAGGGTTGTTAATAATGGCGGCGACTGTGCGCTGTTCGTTCTCCCCCTCTTGTTCCCGTGTGGCAACCGTGCCGGCAAGAGACGAGTAGGCTAGCTGGTGCTTGCTTTAGTCGGTTAGCGTAAACGACAGCCGTCGAAGCCCCTGCGATCTCCCGAAACCTGAAATTGACTGCCCAGAGCTGCTCTACTATGCAGTATGGTCCTTTCCACTTAGGGGTCAACTTATGGGCCAGTCCTGCCTTTAAATGCACGCACTCTAGGTATACGCGGTCTCCCACCCTGAATTAAACCACCCTAGTCCTGGTGTATTGCCTTTTCCTCCTGTCGGCTGCTTCCCGTAATACTTCCGCTGTCACGTCATGGGACACCTGCAACCTGGGTGTCAGTTCTGCTCGATAATCCTCCAACGACCCGTGTGGTATCCGTCGCTCTCCGTCAACCACCGCAGTTGGCATGTCTGGGTCGCGGCCAAATAAAGGGTAAAAGAGGCGAGTCACCGGAGCTCTCATGTAACGCCGCGTTATACACAAAGACAGCAAACGGTATCCATAAATCCCAATCACGTTGATCTCGCGAAACGCAGTTGGATAGTTGGCTTATGGTTTGGTTGGAAATAAAAGAGCATAGCGCGGGAACAAAAACGAGGACAATGAAAAAACAGGTTGAGCCTCTCCACAGCTCCATTACAATCCGGGTCGCAAGGGGTTGCCTGCCTTTTGTCAATCCCAAGAAACCGATAGACATCTTTCATCAATTTCGAAAGAAAGTTTCACCCTTCATTCGTTAACAGCTGTCTTGGAACGCCATGCCGCAGAACTGCAGCTTCTACAAAGGTGCGCGCCACGGTTTCTGCTTTTTGGTCAGGCAGTGCCATTATTTCAGCGTATTTCGTCAAGTGATCAACACGCACTAGTACATATTCGTTTCCTGTCGTCTTCGTTGGAAATGGGTTCATGATATCCATTCCCACCCTTTCAAAAGGCGTCGAGACCTCAAATTCCTGAAGGGGAGCTGGCCAGCGGTTTTTTAATGTCTTCCTTTCTAGGCAAGATTGGCAGTTAGCGCAGTAGTCTCGCATGCCAGAACACATGCCTCGCCAATAGTAGTAGCGCTCCAACCTTCTCCGTATCTTTGCTACTCCCCAGTGGCCCGCGTACTGAGCGTCATCAAAACTCCCAATATGCGTGGTACTATAGTGACCTCGGGACCACAACTCACTCCCATACCTGGCCAGCCTTTCTTCCTAACCGAATAGGGCTAGGGCGTGTGCGCTTTCGAGAGAAAGCGCACACACAAGCATATTTTCCCTTGGTTTTGTTGTCCACTAAATAAGCATTGCCAGGGCCCTGGGTGATCCCCCTCGAAGCAGCTCTAAATAATTTCTCCAGTGCATTATCGTTTCGCTGTTCAGTGCGCAGATCTTAAATCTCTATGGCCGGACAAAACTCATTGATAGTGCGCACCAAATTTCTACTTAACGCTTCCGCGTTATTATTCGCCTTGCCTGGTTTGTGCTTCCTGAAGCTGCAGGTTCCGCCGCGCGAGGCGTGATCTTGGGTCTTTCACCTTCAACAGCCATTTAAGGGGCTGGCAGTCGGCCACTAGCGTGAACCTGCGACCGTAGAGATAGCACCGAAAGTGCCGCACGGCCCAAACTACCGCAAGACACTCGCGCTTAGTGGCACTAACGCTACTCGACTGGGCTGAATTGCCGGCTTGCGAGCGCAACTCGGAGCTCCCTGTCGTCAAAGTTTTGAGATAGCACTACACCTGCAGCAAACTTGGAAGGCTTTGGTCGCCACAATAAAGGGTCTACTAAAGTCAGGGTATCTAAGCAAAGGGGCCGTTACTAGACCTTCTTTTAGCTCCTCGAACGCCGTCTGTGTCTCGTCCGACCATAGAAACTGTGTTTTTTGAAGTTAATGCAGTCAATGGCTTCGCGATTCGGGCAAAGTCTCGAACATGCCTTCTGTAAATTCAGACTATGTCAAGAGACTCGCGCACACCTCGAGCTCCGGTTGGCCTCGGGAAGTCACGGACGCTACTTAGTTTACCTGGTTCGGGATTTACTCCGTGCGCAGAAACGATATGTCCAAGGTATCCGACCTGTTGCTGGAGAAGTTGGCAATTCGAAGGTTTCAATTTTAAGCCAGTGGCTCGAACTCTGATCAGCACCTCCTCGACTACCTGCAAGTGCTCAGCAAATGTACTGAGCACTTGCCAGTGGCTCGAACTCTGATCAGCACCTCCTCGACTACCTGCAAGTACTCAGCAAATGTGCTGAGAACTTCTGAATATAGATCCATATCGCTGACTAGCATGCCTTGAAAAAAATTTAGACCATATCATTTACACGAATCTGGTAACCCATTTTAACAGCAAGAACTTTTACCCCGTGTCGAAATATTGTTTCAGAGCCGGATTTTTATGTGACACATAGAGGAAATTATATGCGTCATTCCCTCTTCCGTTAACTCTCGTACGCCGATAAATTGTATACTTTTGGATTTAAGCAGGGCGCTTCATACGATCTCGCCCACATTGCTTTTACAGAAGCTCTATTTTTTTAGCATGGTACTGAATATATTGCTACGAAGATGACGAAGCGGGCAGTGGCGCGGGGCGGAGCGCTCGCGCCAGGCCCGCTGGCCATTAAAGCATATTTCATCGTCACGTCACACGTCGTTCTGTTTCTGTTGTGTCGCCGTGTTCCATCGCTTGTCCTACCACCACGTAACATTTAGTTGGAGGTGCGGTTCATCCCCATCCTCGCCTTGCACCGTTCAAGCCAACCGTAAGGCGGGTCCATCGGCCGAGAGCCCGTGGAGATTGCCGCCCAGCTTTGCCCCAGCGCTTTGTGCTGAGACCCGACCAGCCGCTCTCCTCAGCCCTGTCCCCAGCCCTGACCACAACACACGACGACCAACAAGAGCCCAAAGCCGACCCGACCGAACCCACGACGAAGCGACCTCACGACCACTAGAGCGAAGACAGCACCCCCGCCCAAGCCGTTCGGCGTGTCCATGAGCCTTGGCCTTTGACAAACGGTGAAGATTGGACTTGATGCTCCGGGGCAAGCATTCATCCCATCTTCGCATTCATTGTGGTGTCCAGCGGTTCATGTCCTAATCCTGTGTCTGTGCTCATCGTCACTTCATGCAATGGATTTTTAGCAATCGATCGGGACGATCGCTCGGTGGCCCCGGGTAGTGCTACGAAGATGACGAAGCGGGCAGTGGCGCGGGGCGAAGCTCTCGCGCAGGCCCGCTGGCCATTAAAGCATATTTCATCGTCACGTCACACGTCGTTCTGTTTCTGTTGTGTCTCCGTGTTCCATCGCTTGTCATACCACCACGTAACGATATGATCTGGATTGATGCTCGTCTACATGATACAAAGAGCGAGTGGCTCTCCATGGCCTATCCTCATCTTTCGCGGATATCTTATCTGACGTACCGCAAGGACCTGTTTTGGGTGCTCATCAATGACCTTGCTCAAGCGTTTCTAGCCTACGCTAGACAACATGCCGGCTATTGCTGCCTCTATCGAGATGTTGACTGCTAAACTTATCCCGACTGCTTGCAGGATGATCTCAATTTTCCTCTATCATGGGGCAGCATGTAGAACATGAAACACAATATTTCCAGATGCACTCTTAGTAGACTCACAAAGAAAAAAATTGCCTTTTCAATAAACATTATTTCATCGATTGTATTTATTCGTCCGCTGCGATTGAGTTCAGACTGCTAGGCGTCAGTTTGTCGAGCACGGCGTAACTGAATGATCATGTAGAGTTTTTACCGGCAAAGCCTAGATGGGAGCTGAACTTCTTGCGCCACATCAGGTATCGTGCGCTAAATTCAAAACAAAACTTTCATATCGCAGAAGTGCCGAGTCGTCTACTATAAGCACGACCACTGCTCAGCGTGTTCCCATTCGACGGAGAGTATGTATACGCGCACCTGGCACAGCCGCACATCTAAGTTACGAGTTACACGAAGGCTCGAAACGGCGTTTCGTGTCACCTTCTACAGCACGGGAGTGCATCGCGCTTGCTTTGCTGTGAAGCGTAGCTAAAACTGCGCATTGACAGCGTCCGAGTGAGCCGACACAGTGTTGTGCAAAACCGTACTTCACTCACAGCACCTCGTTGTTGCTGGTTCCTCCTACGTACGCCCTTTCAGCGGCCTGTGTTCTCAGTACCACACACCCTGTTGAATGCATATATTCTTGCTAATTTCTCAGTTCTGGTTTGGTTTAGTTTGGTTTGTGGGGTTCGAGGTTCCAAAGTGACTCACGCTACGAGGGATGCTGGGAGTTTGCTGCGGGTAATCCCGAGCACTTCAATGTTACCCAGGTGTACTGACATCGAATATAACACAGGCGCATTGTTGCGTATTGTCTCCATCAAAATGTGGTCTCCAAGACTCGGGGCCGATCCGCGATGCGACTTTAGCTTTTGTGGCTGTTGGCTTCTTTCGTGTATACCATATATGCTTTCGTTGATGTCTCTGGCTGTTCGCTCACTTCGTATATATCCCATAACAAGCCCTCCATTCCAATACATTTGCTCGGTGATTATCCTGGGGGTGGGGGGGAGAGGGGTCGAGTATGACAAGCGTGGCGTCGTAGGTAGGTAACAGAGTTATGGAAATGCGTACCCCCCCCCTTCCGCGCTCGCACACACACACACACACACCCACACACACACACACACACACACACACACACACACACACACACACACACACACACACACACACACACACACACACACACACACACACACACACACACACACACACACACACACACACACACACACACACACACACACACACACACACACACACACACACACACACACACACACACACACACACACACACACACACACACACACACACACACACACACACACACACACACACACACACACACACACACACACACACACACACACACACACACACACACACACACACACACACACGCACGCACGCACGCGCACACACACGCACGCGCACACACACAGAGATTTTTGATAGAATACGTTCCACGTGACACTCGTGGTAAAACATCGTATTCCACATCAGCCGCTATGAATAAGAGAGGCGCTGATGAACGTTCTCGAGGATAGATTTCATACAACACAAATAACATCGAAAGTATAAGATTCAACAATCGCCGCCATCGCTCAATTCGTAAGAGCGCAAGACGCGAAATTCGGAGGTCGTGGATTCAGGTTCCACCAGCGAAATGGGCTTGTTTTTCTGCTTTCTAGCAAATTACCGTCATGACTGCTCTACTTCACCTTTATCAAGAGCAAAAAAAAAAAAGAATCCTTGTCTTCCTTGGTGTGACGGCTGTTGGCCCCCTTAATATATACCGGGTATCCCAAAAAAAAATTTCCAAGGGTAAAAAAAATTACGGCCTATTTGCATTGTTAATCAAATGCGAAGTGGGTGCGTAGCATTCCTTAACCGTTGTACTCCAGCACATCAAGCAAGGCGAATCTGCGCCGCAGTGCCTAACGGTCCGGCTTCATACATTGCATTGCAAAGCAAACGCGCGGCGCAGCCGCGTCATCAGCTTTCCTTACACCATCTTCAGATATGAACGAAAACAGACACAATGCACCTCGTTACAATGCACTGCTCTGCGGCTGAAAGGTCTGTGGTGGGATGATAGAGGGAGAGAAAGAGAGAAGAGAGAGGGAAACACATTTGAAGGCGAGCGCCAGTTAAGGCGCGGTGGTAAGCACAAGCAGCTTCACGACGCAGCGAGCGGAGGACCAGGGAACACCGGGCGTGTACGTGGGCTGTCCGTGAAGGCTGACGAGTGACTGATGCGAGGAGAGAGATGATGAAGTTGAGGACGCGCGAGCGAAACACGACTGCTCACTATGGAGAAACACACGCTTGTGAAACGCTGCCCAGTGACGGCTGCCACGTCTGCAACTGACCCGTCCCTCTCTCCCTGTCTTACTCTCTCACTGGGTGCATCGATGCGGCCACTCTTCCCCCTCAGTGTTAAGTTGCGTGATGTGGGCGTGGCCACTTTCCCTTCCTCCTCTTCACGTTCACGGAGAGACGGATGGACAGAGAGAGAGAGAGTGAGTGGCTTCTGCTGTAGCTATGCGGCTGCTCCGCCTCCTCATGCTGAACCGCGCGACGCGCGCGTCGCCACCTTGCCTTTCTCCACTTCAAGTTCACGAGAGAGAGAGTGAGCGGCTTCGGACAGACATCGGCGAAATCAGTGATTGCAGCTAGTAGTGCTAAGCACAAAAACAACTACATGTTTTTCAGATAGGCCAGGGAAACCGTTGCATACAGCTCCCGTCCGTCTTGCCCACTACAGATTTTTTCTTTTGCAAATAATTAATTAATCACGTCCATTTTACAATTTACTAAATATGGACTTCGGACCATAAATACCATTTGAAAATTTGGAGAGCGCCTTCAGGAACCCCCAATTCCATTATTTGCGATAGTCTCACGTGTATGCTTTTTACTGGGCTCGAAAGAAAGCCCATGAAAAACAAATAAAATCACGTGACTAGCGCATTCGCCTGCCACGGTTGTGATGCTCTCATGCGTGGTTTTAGTGAACGAAATCAGCTGCGGCCGTGGCTCGCCGACCCCCGTTTCAGAGGCAGGCCGATATGCCTGTGAGGGTTTCGTCGCCCACGTCAGCCAGCCGGTGCACGTGACGGTGTAAGTATATCAACAATAATACGTATAGAATATACAGCAGGATATTAGCCACGTATATTAAATATATCTTCTATTCAGTAATGCGGTTAAAATATATTACTAATGGGTTAATTTCCTAATGAGTATTCGAAATATATGTTTAAAATTTGTCACAAATACCACATCTGAAACTACAACACTTCGAAATCCTTGCGCAGTATTCGAAATATGCTTTTAAAATCACTCGAGAATGCTAGACTTGAAAGTCTGCTTGAGCGTATTTCGAATACTTGAAAAATACAAATGCATTTTAACGCATTTTCGATGCACCCCGCCGGGGTGGCGCGGTGTCACGTAGGAAACAAAACCTTAAAACTATCTGCCGCACATATAGATGCATTAGAGACAACCCTCCGTCTTTAACTCGCCGAAAGAGATTATCTCTGTTAATTCGTTCCCAGTTGGACGACCAAATGAAGACCGCAAATACACGATGGAACCTTTGTATATTGATTCGAGCACAATACAATACTTGAAGTAAATACATTATTCTTGCCACTAAAAAGGTATTGCATACAGTCGCACGGGCGAAAATAGAGAGGTTACGTCCCATCCATCCTTTCGTCCTTTCCCGTATTTCTAACGCTTTTTCATTCCAGTAATTCGTATTTTCCCCGTATTTGTCCAATGGGACTCCGAAATAAACTCCGGGCTTTGTAGCCCATCTTACTCCACAGAAAATTTCCGGTTCCTCTTCCCATTCCCCGTGCCAGACTCCGAGACTTTTCTTTAAATTAACAGCACTACCAGTCTACCTGCAATACCTTTGTGTTACTTTCAAAGCTTCCAAAACGCTTTCGCGGTCTTCACAAAAAAGCGCCACATCATCAGCGTATGCCAATATTTTCGCTTCACATACTCCCAACTTAAAACCACGGATGTATTCATTAGCAGTTACCATTCTACACAATGGTTCCAAATATATGCAAAGAGGAGAGGAGACAGTGGACATCCCTGCCGCACAGATGCTCTTACATCAATCCTTTCAGATACTAACACTTTGTTATTCATAAGGCGTGTAGAACAACATGCATAAGCCATTTTAACTCCTTTCAATACAACGGCACCAACACCAATATGTTCCAACAAACAGTACAATATTTCATGAGACACACGATCAAATGCTTTTTCAAAATCAACTTGAATCATGGCCACTCTCCTGTTTAGAGCATCGCAGCACTCGAACACACTACGCGCTACATGAATATTAATAAATATGCTTCTGGTCTTTAATCCTCAAGTTTGATGAGGTCCAACAATATATTTTATAATGTATTGCAATCTCTTAGTTAACACCTTCATCAGAATTTTATAATCAACATTTGTTAACGTGATCGGTCTATAGCTTGTAGCTTTTAAAAGCATGGCTGGCTCATTAGTCTTGGGAACCAATACCGTATGCGCGTTGCTAAACGACGGTGGCAGATAACCCACATCAAAGCACTCCTTGAAAAGCCTATAGAGCATGATAGATAACTCCCTTTTAAGGCTCTTGTAAAAGGCCGCACTCAAACCATCTGGTCCCGGGGACTTTCCGACATTCAATTCATCAATGGCTCTTTCTACTTCCTCCACACTTATTTCGTTCTCTAACTCTTCAGTAACTTCTTTGCCTAATATTGGCATCAGGGGCAAAAAGTTATCTCTAAACCCTTCTTCACTTGGTGCTTTGCTCGAAAACAGCTCACGGTAATGCTCCACGAAGGCGCTCGTAATTCCGTCTTGATCATCATGCCTCTGCCCCTTGTATTCAATAACCGTTATCTCGTTCGCGCGCGCATATCGCTTTTCATCAGTAAGGGTGCGTTTTGTTGGCGTCTCGCCACCGAGCAATTTTTCTGTGCGCGCTCTTGTGGCAGCGCCTCTGTACTTCTGGGCATCCAAAGCTTCTAGCCTAACTTTGATGCCTTTTATATCATGCATGAACATACCCGGCATTCGTTCTTCTTCACGCCCTAAATATTTTAAGAGCTCTTGCAGTTGCTTTTCTTATTTCTTTTCCCCATACTTAATAATGGAAGAGCGCTCAATTGCATTCATTTTAACCTCCTGTTTAAATCGTTCCCAGGATTCAATACAGCCTGTTTCGCTCTCATAAAAAATATCAATGCTTTCCTTAACTTTTCTCAAAAATAGTTCGTCTTCTGTAAGCCTCGAGTTTATTTTCCATAAGTCCCAGTTCATTTTTGATTTACACTGCTTCGTTCCGCCCAGCGTGACCGTAACTAAGCAATGGTCACTAAATGACACTTGCTTCACTTCATACTGTTCACAGGTAGGCGAAAACTCCGGCGACACATATATTCTGTCAAGTCGCGCGTGACTACTACCTTAGAAATGTGTGAAATGCACACGTTTCTCACCATTCACCAGGACTGTTACGTCCTCTAAGCTGCACTCATTGAGGACACACTTCAGCAATTCGGCACTTTGGTCTTTTCCAACATTTCTATTCGAACGATCCTTAGAGTCTACAACACAGTTGAAATCTCCCAAGAATATAAGCGCACGACTGAATTCAAGGAAAGGCACCAACTGCTCAAAAAAGTCGCGCCGTTCTTTCTGTGTCGTTGGTGCATACAGGACCACCACCCTCACCGCACAGGTTTCGTACTTGATGTCACACATGACGAAACGCCCCCTTGCACAAGTTATTGCTTGCTCCACTTCTATGCCTACACTTTTCCTCAGGAAAAGACAGCAACCTGCCAACGAACTGACTGCATAGCTTACGCAAACATTGAAGCGTGACCGAAAACCAAACACCATATTATCTGTTTGCTGCTCATCCTCAACCTCTGTTTCTTGTATGGCTACGATGTTTAAATCTAGTTCGCTCACCAAACGGTTCAACTGCAATTGCTTCCGTCTCGAGGCGAGCCCTCGGACGTTTAGAGTGCCCACTTTTAGCGGTTTTTTCCAATAAGCCATACTCTAAACCCAGCTAACAAACAATGACTACAGGTTTACTTCTTCAGTCTCTCGTCGCGAGTGAGCGACGAGGACCGCAACGAGGTTTGCAATAAGACTAACTTACCTTTCTTAGCGCCTTCCACCCTCCACTGCTTTTCTAGTCGACGCAGTTCCCGTTCTGTAGCTGGTATGTACCTTTTCGTAGTCTCGTGGTCTCTTCATGGAGGAGGTTGTCATATCCATCGGGGACTCAGCAACGCTGCCTTCCGAAGTGCCTTTCGCTGTTGGCTGATCCGACGACAGCAGCCTCCGCCCCCTTTCTAGTCGTTTCTGCAGCGGGTTCGCCAACTTGCGTCTTCCCTCCACCGGTGGTGTGCTCTGGCTGTTGGACAGCCGGTCCCTCTGCGGATCCTGTAGGAGGCAGAGCTCCAGCGCTCTCGAGTTCCTCCTGGTCCATGATCAACTAGCTCCCGTCGTCTTGAGGGGGCACAATACCCGTGGCCACACGGGCATACGTGCGGACGCATCCCTCCCGGTCGTGCCCGAAGATATGACACGAACTACATCTCGGAGTGCGGCAATCACGTCGAATGTGGCCTGTCTTCTTACATCTTAAGCATATTGGTGGCCGTCCAGGCACCACCACTAACACAAGCCCTCCGTAAAACTTCTACATGTGGGGCAAATCATCGATCGAAAGCCCCTTTTTTAGCACTATTTTTACTAGCCGAGTTGTCGATTCGGCCTCTTCAAAACCCGGGCTGTTCCACTGCTCGTAAGTGACTTCTTTCACATCTCCAAAGTCTTCAAACGTCCTCTGCACCGCTTCACTCGAAACGTAGAAAGGCACCCTGTGCACCCTGAAACCCAACTCACGCTTGTTCGAGTCAATGACCGCACAGTAGCGTCTCTTCACTTCCAGCGCGCCTTCTTTCAGCAGGCGTTCCTTCGCTTCCTCAGTCTTCATCTTCAGCATCCAGATATGGGACATTTGGAAGGGTCCAATTCCAGCCACGTAGGGTAGTACACCGGCCTTTTCCAACGGCTCACGAAACTCCTGTATGCGATAAGGCCAGCCAGCAATATCACAGTGAAGTAAAACCGTTGTCTTCATTGCTTCTCCCGAAGGAAATGTAGGTAGAACCATGCGATAGCCCAGTGGTGGGCGTCGTTCGCCGCATCCTCGGCCAGACATGACCGATAACGAAGCACGCTCAGAGCTTGCATTTATGCAAATCATGCTGTCCAGTGCAATTCCAGAG
>NC_139344.1:126520209-126542709 GCF_055883805.1 Amblyomma maculatum
AGAAGGCCACCTGCGCCTGTATGTTTGCGGTCAGACCGGTAGACAACGCGGATATTACATTCTTGAAGGCGTAGAGCCCAATGACCAAGCCGGGCGGGAGTATCTTTCAATGATGATAACCAGCACGAGTGATGGCTTCTGACAATGTCGAAGGCCCGGGCGCACATGTAGGGCGAAATTTTTGATGTGCGCAGACGATGGCGAAATTCTTTTTAGGTGACAGCACTTGGAACGGCCCTCTACGGCATATATGAGCCACCCAATGCTCCCATAAAAAAAGGGCGAAGCCGTTTTGAGAATTGTTTCTTAGAAGTTGTATTACTATAAAAAATTTATTTATTATAGTAATATGGGCTATAGTTTAAGGGCAGGGTGCGTCGGGTCCTCAGTCTAGGACTCCATTGGCTGAAGCCGGCTCCCAAGCTCTCGCAAGCAAGGTCCTTAGTGCCGTGAGGTCGGAGCGGGACAGGGCCACCTCCCAACCCACCCACGTTGCGGTTTCTTTTCATGGTATGGCTTGGTTTTTTGGCAAGCCCATACCTTGTGGTAAAGGTGTGCTTTCTGGCCGCAAAACGTGCATTCAGCTGAGAAAGTACCCGGTCACTGAGTAAATACTCCCTTATTAGAAATTTACTCCACCTTGTGAGATTCACCTAAATATTTGACCAGCCTGGACTATTTGCGCACAATCATGCTGGGATGTTGTAGGGTAATGTCTGTAAACGCCTGCGGAGACCCTCCTCTGATTTATCGAGTCCTTAGCAGGTACTGGGAATGTTTTTCTCGCTAAGCAGACGTGTTGCAGTATCTCGCGATATGTAGTGAGGGTCTGGGGGTAGTCATGTGAGGGTTGTGATGAGGAATCCCGGGAGAGGAATGCTAGAGCTCCGGCGTGTGCACACTCGTTTCCATTCACCCCGTGATGACCAGACAACCATATTACTTCTTTATTTGAGGTCTGGTGTTTGGCTTGGGATAAGACTTTGCAGGCCAAGGGAGAAACCCGACTTCATCTGTAGTTACACATGTAGTTTCTATAGGCCGTTTAGGAGTCGGTAACTATGTATACGGAATCGGTGTGTGTTGCGACTAATGTAATCACTGCCTTCATTTGTGCGGCGTCTGAAATTCTGGCCATCAGCCCCGCTATCGTATGGCGTAGTCTTATTTTCTTTTTGGGGCGAAAGCTGCACTGGGCTAGCTGCGGTGCGTTTTGCACACGCCGCAGTTTGACCTTCAGCCGACTTTCAGCCGCGTGCCTTGTGGCGCAGGCCTGCTCGCGTCCCGCTTCTTCTTCGTACCTTAGGTGCACAGCGCGGGCGGCACTCCATTTCTCTTCTGCTGCTGCTTCGCTTTTTGTACATCGCACAACTGCTTCTTCTTCACACATTTGAAAAAATTCATTCTTACCGGTACACATCACCGGTCTCCGCGTAGCGCCGCACGTGACGCCATCACTTAGCTATGCGGCTCACTACGCATGCGCGGTGCTCCTCAGCTGCTGCGCCGCAGCGGGGTATATAAGCCGTGGAGCAGCCGCTCACTTGTTTAAGCGTAATATACGCTGAGAATTGCCGCGAGTCTGTAGTGCTGCCATGGGTGAGGCAACTACGTTTAGTGCGAGCGCTCTCTACGGCTCGCCTACAAGCCTAATCTACTCATCCTGCCGATATTGCTCGCCGTGAAGCGGCAAGTAGGAAAAATGAAGCAGAGAGAGCTAAATGGCCGATTGAAACTCCCGAAGAGGGCGAAGAAATGCTTGCAAAGCGATGACTCAAGGCGACGGGAAAGAAGATTCCACAAGAAGAACAAGAGAAAAACGATTCGGTCTCATCCGCGACTACTACCGCTTTCGCTTTGTATATCCCGGCTTAGCTGAGCTAAGCCACTGGCAATGTTTTCCCGTTTCGTAGCTTCTCCTGTGTGAGCATTAGTTTTGTGGCGTTGGGAAATGATCTAGATGCCCGGAATTACCGTTATTTTAATCATTACCGCAGAAAGCCTCCATTCCATTCAGTATTCGAATATTTTATATATAAATAAGGCATAACAAGTTCATTCTCGATGGCCTGTGTATGCGATTACGGTGCGAGCTGGTTCAGTCGTGTGCGATGCCTCCCTGCAGGCTATTGCGTCAAAAGAAGACGAAATGCCGAAAACTACACTGCCAGGGAGGCTGCATAGCAACCATTTCAAGGAACGTAAGCCGAGAATAAAGCGGCGTCCAACAATATCGCCGCTTTGTGAGCACGATTCCCATTGGAATGGGTAAAGAAAGCGAACGTGAACCTATGCGGACGGCGACGTTTCTTCAACTCGGCCTGAAATGCGTTCTTTTCTCAGAAAAGAAGAAAACAATACAAATGCACATGTCCTGTGAGACCGCTCAATAATTTGTTTAAGTTAATTAGTTTCAGACTCATAATTACCCAAATACTCTACATCTTGTCCACAAGTCTTTTGTGTCTGAAATGCACCCTGGCAGATCTCCCCCCTTGAATATGTGCCATTGGAACTGAGAATATCATCATCGTCATCGTCGTCGTACCACCACTACAAACCAATATTCTCACAACTGAGAATGAGAATTGGCCTTTACGACACACTGCACCCCCAAACCGTGAGAAAGTCCTTACTACGCGTGACATTCTAAACGGAAACTTCATTAGCATCGCTGTGACAGGCAATTTTGCAAATTTTAATGTTTTCCAGAATTCATGATTGTGTCCATAATACTAAATTTGGACTTACAAAATTTTGCCAGCATTCTTAACCTAATGAATTAACTCATGAACAAGAGCTCTTGTCGGTCAAAGCGTTAAGAGCTTTCGAAAACATGTGTCCTCGTGACCATGCTTGAAGCGTCTAGTGTTGTTTACAAAGGAACATAGCTACTGGGGTATTTGGTCGGTAGAAGATCTAGTGAAAGCCTTCCGCACACAATATTCTAACTCTACCGCTGGAAACCCACCGCAGGCAGCTGCATGTTTACCAAAGGTCTTAACTCTGTCAAGAGGGCAAACAAAAGTAACAGTTTCGAAAGAAAGAAGCGACTCATGCTCATGCTCACATCCGAGTAATGACGCCAGCATCGCGGCCCTGTAGGGAAGATAGTACGCTTCGGAGAAATTTCTGTTCCCGTGTTTTTCGTGTGGCTGCAGTAAGACTCTCCGGGGAATTAATTTCGTTTTCGTTTTTTTCTTTCGTGACACGTACGACGCGCCCCAGCTGGGCAACACATGGTGATGTATGGACGCCCTGGACATCGCCTGTCGTTTTCGTGCTGTCAGGTGCCCAAAAGCGCAAAGAGCTTAGTATTAAGCTTAGAAGCGCTCAGCCTTGGGGAGAAGCTACTGCTTGAAGCGTTTACCATGGCTGCAAGAAAGGCGAATGCACACTTCACGCAGTTCACCCACTTCGCGACTCTTGCTTCGACCAATTCGATTGAGACATTTTTATAGTCATTTGTTTGCGCACTGCTTCGTAGCTTCTTCGGGGTGCTTGCCGCCGAGTCCGCCTACACTGTGATACAGTAACAGTCGGCAAACAAAAATTTATTAGAGTATAATGCGACTGTCATCTCGGCCTCGACGAGAACAGAAAATTTGGCGCTAGCCGGTTATTAAAGGAGAAATTATTTATGCTATACGCTTTACGTGTCAGGTTGTTTGCCGTCAGAATTTAGCGTGGTGCACTAAAGCCTCCCTGAAAAAAAGAAGTTCTCGATATCTTATAATCGTACACGCGGAGGAGCTCTTGGTGGACTTTGCCCGGTTCTTGCTCCCTCACCTTATATTACGAAGATCGCGTTAAATTAAATAGAATATCAACTGCTATCGCGCAATGCCGGAGGTATCACATGGAAATAACGATGGCTTATGCAGATTTCAGAGAACTCTTTCCCCGAGCGGTTGAAAATAGGCCCGAAATATTCGGATTGACGCCGAAGTATTCAACAAGCTTCTTGTAACCAAATGAAGGTAATTGGGCTGAAAATATTTTTCTTTTTGTACGGGGCGGGAATCGAACCTTGCACATTCATTCGGATTGCGAAAGAGGCCACCAAGGCTAATTGGTCTGAAGTGAATAAAGTTGGACTTAGTGAATGCGCCATGCAGTGAGTAATTGCGATAGTTAGCGCAACTACAAAAAATAAAAGCAAACCTTTGCCAGCAAACAAAACAACGAGACATTTATGCTTTCGCCTTCCCTGCATGCAAGCAGTTTTAAGAGTTGTGCCTCATTTTAGAACGGCTAAAAATAAATGAATTATTTCATATGGAAAAGAGTAACTTGGTGTAGCCTTCTATTCGTATGCGTCCTGTCCACCGCCTATGGGGGTGCCACTGAAGAGAGTCGTAAGATACCATTTAATGTGAAAGACCACGTACCGGACGTTCATATGAATCCTGACTTTAACTAGACCGTACGAACGTGTCCCCGCGCGGCCGGCTCAGCCGGAGTGCGCCTAATCCGAGATCTAAGGGTCCTAGAGGGCTGCATTACAATCTTATACTCTTATCTTAAAGGCGAAGCCCAAATTAGTAGCGCCTCCCGACTCGCTCGCGTCACATGGCTTCGTAACGTCACCGCATAACCCGATGGCCATTGAGCGCCTAGCCATGCCACCTGCCGAATACCACCTGCCAGAGCCATGCCACTTGTTCTTTCCTCACAGTGACGACCCCTAGCTTCGACGCCAAATGTTCGGGAGAGCGGGGCTGTTACAGCTCTCGAGTTAATCGATAATAGAGACGTTTAGTTTAGCGCTACCGCTTACCGCTACCGCTTACCGCTACTGCTTACCGCTACTGCTTACCGCTACCGCCTACCGCTACCGCGTGAGCTTCAGTACGCATGCTCAAATCACCCCGATGACGACAGATGGCGCCACGTTCCTGTCAAATTTTGGCGAACGCCGCACGCGGGGACCAGTCAGCGCTTGCTGTGCTGACGGCGTGCGGTAGCGGTAGACGGCCGCGGTAAGCGGCAGCGCTAAACTAAAGGTATCTAATTTTAGTTTACGACGGCCACTTACCGCGGCCGTCTACCGCTT
Organism: Amblyomma maculatum; assembly: GCF_055883805.1. Lineage (NCBI taxonomy): Eukaryota > Metazoa > Arthropoda > Arachnida > Ixodida > Ixodidae > Amblyomma > Amblyomma maculatum. The sequence continues at coordinate 126,525,266 of NC_139344.1, forward strand.
CCGCGCGCCGTCAGCATAGCACACGCTGATTGATCTATGGATGCCAAGTCCACCGGCATTTGACGGAAACGTAGCGCCATCTGTCGCCCTCAGGATGATCTGCGCATGCGTACTGATGCTCACGCGGTAGCGGTAGGCAGCAGTGCACAGTCGCATCGCCCGAGAAGGCACTCACGCAGTGGCAATTACAATTATCAACATGCACTCACAGCCTTCGCCTTGTTGTAAAGCTTTATTACGACTAGCACAATACCAAAAATTTGACTCGGATAGCCCTTGTTGCACGAAGACGCTTGCAAACGGCAACACGTTGATGCTGAATCAACGCCACTGCCACAGCCCCCCTGCATGCAAAAATTTCCGTCTGAACCTAGGTCGCGTACGTAGCGGGTACTAAATAACTGAGAGAGGGCGCCAAAAACCAGGTTTAGATATTATTACAAATGTGACGCTTTCTTGTTCAAGCGAACAACCTACTGCATTTATTTATGGGCATGAAAATATTTGTCTTTCTGCTTTTCTTCGATAGCATGTTTTTGGTTCATGTTGTTTTAAGAAATTTCTCATCGCTTACAACCTCAGAAAAACTTTTGATCAGTCGTTTTAATTAAAACTTTCTGCTGGGCGAGTTGGTAGTTCATCTTGATGTAGGGTGTTTTTAGCGCAAACAAAGACAAAGACAAGAAAGGCGATACGTACACACACAAGCGCTAGTGTGTGTACGTATCGCCTTTCTTGTCTTTGTCTTTGTTTGCGCTAAAAAAACCCTACATCAAGTCGTTTTAACTTCTTTTGCTGGTGATAGGCGTCGGCAGGCTTTTGGCCTCTGGTAATGCAACCACATTGAATTCGTCTTAGCTTACTCTCCTCTGCCTCTCGTTCACTTCTGGAAAGCGAGCGCCTCGCGCCCGTAGCTTCTTCTGAATATAGAGCCACAGAAAGCTTTCCACGGCCGTAACAAGTTTTACTTTCCTTGAATCTCAGCGCTTCGCGATTGCACTCGGAGGTAGTGACCACGAGCCGCATGTGGTATAGGGAGGAGGAGGTAGCTATGGCCGCGGCCCCACTCTATAGCCCTGTCACTCCTGCTGGAGAAAAAGAACGAGAAACGTGTGGCACACACAGCCAACGTGAAAAGTATTGCTTTGAGCAAAGTCAGCCTCTGGGCGTAGCTCTGCAGCCACCGGGCGCTTAGTGTGCGCGCCAGGAGAGCAGGAATTTTGAGCACCGTAGAGCCGCGGGAAAATACTTTTTCTCAGATCTAATGTGGATATAGATGCCTCGATGATCCCCGATCATTTCCTCTCCACAACCATACACCAAACTGCCATCATCAAAAATTTATCAGATGCTGGATAATTAGCCAGCTAATGAACATTTAAAACTCGCCTAATAACATCTACTGTGGACACAGTTATGATCAGTCAAGAAGCGCAAGTTTGCTTCCACAGAACCTACCACTTAAGTTTACTGGGACCTTCCCAAAATACCTCCTAAGCCTTGCACTGATATAAACCGGTGTTTTGGGGGCAGCAGCAACTCCACCGTTCTGTTTCCCTTCCGTCCGTGTTTTCGGTCGTGTTGTCCCTTGTGTTCGGCCCTCTGAGCATGGTCTAGTGTCCGCGCTCTAAAAGAAAAGCATGTACGAAGTGCTTACACTGAATGGTGGTCGGCTTACCTACAGCTAGATAATGAACTCCAAGTCATAGCATTCGGCTTCTATGACAACGAGATCGCTCATGCATGTACGCTTTTGTTCCTGTTAGAGAAGTTTCAGTGCTCGACCGATAGAACGCGCTGCAATGACAGCCCTGGTTTCGAAGGTGCATGACTACCACTTGACCTAGCTGATGTTCAGAGAAGAGTGGCAGCGTTCCTGGTAGCACGTGTGTGACGTGCTCCCCAACATCACTGTAACAAGAGTGGAAATGATCATGACCGCAAAATTCGTCTGGGTATGGAATAACCGGTGTCTATAATTTATAAAGTTGATACCCCGTGCCCCATGATCTTTACTGGCTCGTATCAATGCAATAAATACTGCCTTAGTAGTATCTATGAAAAATCAAGGGCCTGTGAGATAAAAGAAAAAAGTGCACGTGTTAGGTGAAAACAGAAGAAACCGTTAGGCCGGTTTTGAAAAGTCATGATGACGCCAATGTAACTTCATTTGCGAAGAGTGTTATGTAAAACGAGTTTTCGAACCTTACTCAAAATATCAGCAAATTCAGAGCTCAAGTGCCGCGGTTCACAACCTTTGAAAAATGAATGAAACAAATATCAAGCATTGGTCGCATTTGCTTTGAATTTTGTCCATTTGTCTCTTTTGAGATTGCAAAAGGGAAGCTCTCCATCGACATTACGTTTCCTTAAAATTCTCATTTTCTGGAAATCAAATTAACAGTTATTATACTCTCGCCATTGATGGTTCTTACATAGTTGGATGGATATAAATGGGTCTTACATAGTTCGACAGCCACGTGATAAACGTTTTTGTGTAAGGCAAGCATGCTAATTAGTTAGCTCTAACTAGCATTTAGTAAATGAAAGACAGGAAAAGAAGGGAGGATAGCGGGGGCTTTCGAAATGAAAGTAAAAAGAAATTAAAGAACAAGCAAGAGATTAAAAAAGTTTATAAACTGATTGTTCGTGTAGACAATTAGTCATGCCTGTTTTTCTAGAATATAAAGGAATATGCCTTACGCTTTTCTGAAATAATGACTGCCCCGTCCACGTCTCGAGAGGAGGATGACAAATACATATAAGGGGAAATGCAGAGATTATCGACACCGAATTTTCTGTAGTGCTGCGTGTTTTATGGTTGGAAGAATCCCGCTTGACGTAGAATATGCAGCAGTTAAACAGGAGAGGTTTGACAGGTCCACAATATCCCTTTAGTCAACTGTTTAAAGTTCTGCTTGCAAATGCGCATTCGTGAAGGAACTCGAGTAGACGAAGTAGGGTTGTACAGCCGAGCTAAATTTGTAGCCGTAATTGTCGAAGGATAAGGCTTCTATATATTGTAAGGTAACGCGAAGGTCGGACTCGGGGATTCAGGCTTTATTGTAGACCTGAAGCCTTGGTCGCACACTGCAGCCAAACACACTGCGCGATGACGATGGGTATCTACAAGAGGGAGCAGGATGAAGATGAAGTAGCACGTTCAGCCGTGTGGAAGATGAAGCGCCACACAGTGCTCACAATATATATTGTTCTGCATCTTTATCGGGACCGTTTTGTAAAATCATCCCTCCTCAACCGGACGTACGTTCGCGGTGAAACCGTGCAGAAAGCTTCCGCGGGGTGGACCCTTTTGTTGTGTAGTAGGTCTGGTGCTTGCTTGGTTTGGCCGCTGAAAATGAGAAACCAAAATCGTCTTTGACGAGATTGAAAGAGCGGAAGACACGAAAGCCAATTTTACAGCGAAGGGCAGAGTTGGCGCCATCTAATCTTTATAAAAGCGTGCCGCGCTTGCTTTAGCGCTTTAGAACCGCGGCGCTTTCCTCCAGAGATGCCATATGGCGCCACAGCTGCATTTTCCCGGAAACTCAGCGTTGCCATCTTTTGTTCCTCAATCTCGCCACAGACGTTTCTGATTTTTCATCATGCGCGACCGAACCAGACCAGTACCGTGGTGAAACTTGCTGCGCAACGAAAGGATAATCGATGCGCAAGCTTTGTGCGCAGTTTTAGTGCAAATGAGTCCCCAGATGATGCGGGATAATTTTTCAAAACGGTTCTGATAAAGTTGCAGAACACTGTATATGCGGCAGCGGGAGGCTGCTGGATTGTACCAAGAGGGCAGTAATACATTCCGTTCAAGGGCATAGAGTGTCCTTCCAACGCTTTTTAACGCGGTAGTTTGGTTTGGTTTGTGGGGTTAATATCCCAAAGCAGCTCAGGCTATGAGAGACGCCGTAGTGGAAGACTCCGGAAATTTCGACCACCTGGGGTTCTTTAACGTGCACTGACATCGCACAGCACACGGGCGCCTTGCTTTTTACCTCCATCGAAAAGCGGCCGCCGAGGCCGGGATTCGATCCCGCGTCCTTGGGAACAGCAGCCGAGCGCCGTAACCACTGCGCCACCCCGGCGGGGTATTTAACGCGGTAGTGTTAAAGGGCATGTGAGGCAGAAAATACAGCGTCGGCGTTGATGATCGGCGTCGGCATTGTGAGCGAAAATTCACAGGCATGGCACTATCAGATGGTAGCTGGCAGCTGACATGGCCGAATACTTATTCTTTAATGGTTTATGCAACAAAACGCAGGCTACATATCAGAAAGTTGAGAGGACCTACCAAATGAGGTTGCTGATTCTAGATGGGAAGGTGGATTAAGAATTAACCTTCCAGTGCTCCTGGATGCCGAGTAAGGCGCGCTGCATCTAGGCCACGCAGTCCCGTTCATACGGCTGGGTTAAAGCGATGATTTATATTACCGCACAACGTTCAAATCTGTATTTGTTATTTGTTACAGCTGCGGGCATGCGGTCTTATCAGCGTGATTGTAGCGCACAAATCAATTCGTATTATTTGTTTGTTCATACTCGTCGTCGCGAGTAGCAGCTTTACACTTTCTTTGTCTCGAAAGATGCGCCGAGATGTGTCTCGAAGATTCTGGCCGCTCGCATATGTTTGTGCAATGTTCTAGGTTGCGCTAGTCACTGTTTGCGGCTTTATCTAGATGTTTCTGTGCCACCTTTAAATTTAGCGTTGACGGGTGCGACGGGCATCCTTTGTTCGACGACCAGCGAGCACGTTTGCGGTTATCACCGCCGCCGAATCGCTTAGTTCTTTTACGGGCACAAGTCAGCCCAATAAAGAGTTGATTCCAGGGAATTTCAAACCTCCGCATTTGTCGCCATCGACCTTGTCACCACTACATATGACATCTGGTGGAGGCGCTTAATTCCGTCAGCATGGAATACCCTCGAATATGCCGGAAGAACAGAACCCACCCTGGCCTCCGTGCAACCCCGGGAGCCCCTGTCTTCCAAGGTATGCCCACTGAAGATGCAGAAGTATGGCTGGACCTCTTCGACCACGTGGCAGGGATCAATGGCTGGAATGACGCTGCGAAACTAAGGCACGTCTACAAGGATCTGCCAGAGTATGGTTAAAAAATTATGATATCATTTTAGGAGACATTAAAAAAAATGGGAGACATTCAAGACGCAGTTCTTGACGGCCTATGTAAGTGTCGTCCAAAAGGAAAGAGTCCAGGCCTACTTCATTCGAGACTTCAACTCCCAAATGGGCATGTCCTGGCTTACGTTGAGGAAATGAAGCGCCTCTTTCGCTTCGCCGACCCTAACATGATCGAAGGGGAGAAGGTGAATTTTTTTTTTTATAAGAGGCGTTAAATAGTCACTTTTCGCAGGACTTGTCAGAAATCAGCCAAACACTGTGGCCGAATTCGAAAACGAAGCGTTCACAATGGAGACGACGACGTACACCTGGATGCGCCTCTTTGATCGACCACTATAAACGGCCTCTGCAAGGCCTGAGCGCATCCGCGAGCGGTGACAGTCTTCGGGACTGTATACGTGAAGCCGCCCGGGAAGAGCTTCGCCGGCTGCTACCACCACCTCAACAACCCTAGTAGCGCTTCATGCGGACATCGTCCGCGAAGAGGTACAGCAGGCCCTTGGTACAACGCCAACCCAGACGGCCGCTCCTGAGCAATCACCCGCTGTGAGCAAAGCCGACGCGCCACGTAGCTCACCTTCACGACGTGTGACGCCAAGCCCCTGTCGCTGCCATTCTGTTTCCGAATGCCGCCCCTTAGCCCCCATCCGCCAAGCCTAGGACCATCGCCAAAGCCCCAAGAAAGCAACACCTGGATGACTTCCAGCAACCGCCCAATATGCTTTCATTGCAGTGAGGCTGGCCATACCATTCGGCATTGCCCGTACGGACGAATTGGGCTACGCGGTTATGCCCTTGACGCCCCGCGACCTCGTCCTGGCAAAACACCACAGTAAATTGACCACTACTTGCGCTGCGAAGAGTCACCAAACTGTCGGTATCGCTCCGCATCGATGTTCAGCGCCCGCTTTGCGTCGCCGGGCCGCGTCACTACAATGAAACTTCGCAAGGAAGGTCCCCAAGCAAGCCCCCAAAGGGGAACGGAAGATAGCAACATTGATGAGGTCACTCAACGGCTATAAAACGAAGATACTCTGCCGCCGATGACAAGTAAGGACGACGCAGCTATTACGCCAACGCTCCTTACGAAGACGCCCTCGACGATCACGCGCCCAGAGTTCAAAGTGGAACCCCCGCTGCTCAGGACGGCAACATCGACAACACGGCCAGACTTCAAGTTGACGCCGCCGCCCATCGATGTGACAACGGTGTGCCCTGAACGCGACCTCAGCACACGACGAAGCAGAGATCGAACACCAAATCCAACATGCAATACGAGGGCACGAGCGAGTGACCTCGAAGTTGCTGTCGACGGTCGCACGGTTACCGCCTTAGTGGACACCGGAGCTGACTATTTTGTCATCAATGAAGCGTTCGCCGCCCAGCTCAAGAAGATGACGACCACTTTGGTAGGCCCGCTAATCCATGCCGCTGGCGGTAACCTTACTACGCCGCTGGGGCGATGCATCGCAATGGTTACAGTAAAAGGACGTACAGGCACCCAAATCTTTAACAGGCGTGCGCGAGCGGCGACTTTTCTTTGCGTCAGCGCCATATGACGGAGCGAAGTTGGAAACAGGATGAGGCTAAGCGCATGCTCACGAAGCACGCTCAGCTGGGCGCGTCGTCTGCCAGGCTGTTCCTTCTTAAGGACGTCACCCCTCCTTATCGCGTTTCGACGAGCAGCCAGCGTGAGTAGGCGAATGGTTTTGCTCGTATTTTACGTTCCGAAGACCAGCGTCGCAGAAGCCAAGAGAGGAAAGAAAAATGGCTGCTCGCCGAAACGCGATAAGTAGGGGTGACATCCTTAAGAAGGAACAGCCTGGCAGACGACGCGCCCAGCTGAGCGTGCTTTGTGAGCATGCGCTTAGCCTCATCCTGTTTCCAACTTCGCTCCGTCATAGGGCGCTGAAGCACAGAAAAGTCGCCGCTCGCGCACGCCAGTTAAAGATTTGGGCGCCTGTACCTACCCTACTAGCTTCGTCGTTCTACAGCAGCGCTCGCGCGACGTGATTTTAGGCATGGACTTCTTAATCACAAAGCGATCATCAACCTCCAATCCAAGCTCACCAAGCGGTCGGCGGACAAAGCCATACCTACTACGACGACTTTGACGCAACGCGTTTCTCTAAATGTCCCCTACGGAGGCTTGACCATGCCGGCCCGAACAAGCGTCATTGCCTGCGTGGGTAACGCAGACATCGAAACCGCCGAAGGAAACACTCAGTTGCTCTTGGAGCGTGGACTGGGAATCACAAGAGGCATCGCCCATTTCCGTCATGGACAAGCTCAAGTGCTGATGATGAACTTCACTGAAAAATACCGGCACCTGAACAAGGGCACGGCGATCGCTTTGCTAGAGGAGCTAGCGGGCACCTGAGATATCTTCGCTTTCCCCGGCCAACCTGAAGACCATGTACCCAACCGAGCAAAACAGCCCACGTTCGATGTCAAAGCAGATCTACCCCAAGACAGATAAGACCAGATTCGCACTCTTCTTGAAAGCTACAGCGAGTGTTTTTCTTCAGCGTCGAAGGTGCGGCAAACTCTGTTAGCAAAGCACCGCATCATCATGGAAGAACACTCTCGACCGCTATGTTAAAGCCCCTACCGTGTATCGCCGCGAAAACGCAAGGCCAGCGATCAAGTTGAGAAAATGCTTCGTGATGACGTCGTTGTTGTTGTGGCTGTAGGAAGAAGGAAAAGAAAATGCACGGGCCTGCTACTGGTTCTGTAGCTGAGCCATCTCCGCTGCCTCGTGCAGACAGAAGAGAAAATAGAGAAGAAAGAAAAGGAAGAGGGAGAGAAAGACGCGCGCCGCAACAACAGCCGCCGTCCAGCCCCGAAACAGTGGCGGGTGCAATTACGGCCTACAACAGATAAACATTCGGTGGCAGGCTAGCCCCCGTCGCAAGCGGCGGTGACCTACCTGCCCCAGCCCCATCAACGGAGGACCATCGTGATGACGTGATCCACCCATAAAAGAGCCCCTAGGCGGCACTAGTCGTTTTGGTGAAGAATAAAGACGGGATGCTTCGTTTCTGCATCGATTACCGCCGCCTAAACAACAGCATAACGAAGAAGGATGTGTAACCTCTCCCTCGCATCGATGACACACTGGACTGGCACTGCAATGTACTTCTCATCAACGGACCTGAAGAGCGGCTATTGACAAATTGTAGTCGACGAGAGAGATCGCGAGATGACCGCATTCATCACACCGGACGGCCTATTCGAGCTCAAGGTGATGCCATTTGGCCTCTGCTCCGCACCAGCCCCGTTTCAACAAGTAATGGACACAGTCCTGGCTTGCGTGAAGTGGCAAATTTGTTTGGTATACTTCGACGACGTCGTTGTCTTCTCGTAAACCTTAGAAGACCACCTAAAACGGCTGCAGACAATGCTCGATGCCACCAAGTCCTCGGGACTAACGTTAAAACCAGAGAAGTACCACTTCGTTTACGGGAAAGTGCGGTTCCTGGGTCACATCGTTAGCAAGGATAGTGTTCGCTCAGACCCGGGAAAAACAGCTGCAATCGCACAGTTTCCACCGCCTGCCGACAAGAAAGCTGTGCGCTTATCGACGATTTGTCAGAAACTTTTCGCACATCGCCGAACCGTTGACGCAGCTTGCAAAGGCTGACGTACCTTTCAAATGGGAAGCGCTGCCAGGAGAAGCCTTCGGCGAACTTAAGCGCCACCTGCAGTCCCCTCCTGTCCTTGGCCACTGATGAAAACACCAAAACCGAAATTCATACAGACGGCAGCGGTGTGCGCCTAGGAGCCGTTTTCATCCAGAAGAGTACCGGACAGGAGAAAGTAATCGCCTACGCTCGCAGGTCCGTCACAACAGCCGACGTAAATACTCGACGACCGAGAAGGAGTGCTTCGTGATCACCTGGGCCACTTCTACGTTCCGTCCATACCTATACGGTCGACCATTCAAGGTGGTAAGTGACCACCACGCGCTCTGCTAGCTGGCTAATTTGAAACACCCCTCCGGCCGCCTTGCTCGATGGAGCCCACGAAAGAATTTGACGTGACTGTAGTCTATAAGTCGGGCCGCAAGAATTCCGACGCAGACTGCTTATCCCGCATTCCCTTCGACGCTCCCCATAAGGACGATGACGACGATGCCTTTCTGGGGCCAGTAAGCGCCAGTAGTTTTGCACAGCAGTAGCGACCAGATCCTAGGCTAAAAGACCTAGCCGATTACTTGGAAGGCAAGACCGCTTCCCCTCCTGCTGTGTTTAGGCGTCAGTTGTCGTCGTTCGCTTAAGCAATGACGTCCTCGTAAAGAAGAACTTCGTTCCCAACAAGACCGCACAGCTTCTTGCCGTGCCGGCCTAAAAGCCTCAGGCAGGAACTTCTTCATGCGTTACACGACGAGCCAACAGCAGGGCATTCTCGGGTTTGCGCGCACGTTACATCACATCCAGGAGAAGTACTACTGGCCACGACTGCTTGCCGATGTTGCCGATTTCGTAAAAACGTGCCCTGAGTTCCGGCGACGCAAGACGCCGCCGATGAGACCAGCTGGACTACTGAAGCCGATACCACCCCCAAACCTGCCCTTTCAACAAATGGGGATGGATCTCCTCGGCCCTTTTCATCTTCATCTGCGGGTAACGAGTGGATCTTCATGGCCACTGACTACCTTACCCGCTACACCAAAGCAAAAGCACGTCCAATGGTACTGCGGCAGAAGTCTCTAAGTTTCTTTTTTTTCCGAACAAATTTTCTTGCGAGACGGCTCCCCAGAAGTGCTCATCACACACAGGATAACGGCATTTACGGCAGAGTTGACGCAAGCCATCCTGGAATACATTCATACAAGCCATCAACCAATTACCGCGTACCATTCTCAGAAAAATGAACTTACTGAGCGTCTAAACAAAACGATTGCGAACATGACTACAATGTACTGTACGTTGACGCCGAACACAAGACATAGGATGCCATTCTACCCTACGTCATCTTCGCTTATAATACCACCGTCCAGGAGACAACGAAGTCGACCCCGTTCAGCCTTGTGTAGTACAGCAGAGAGCCCACGACGACGCTCGACGCAATGTTGCCGCACTTAACCGACGAGGAGAACCTGGACGTCGCCGCCTACCTTCAACGTGCAGAGGAAGCCCGAAGACTCGCCTGAATACGCATTAAAGATCAGCAACGAACCGACGCCCGATGTTACAACTTACGACGACGCGATGCTGAATACAAGTCGAAAGTTGAAGCATGAGTTTGGACGCCGATTCGCCGCCGCGGACTGAACGAAAACCTTTTACATCAATACTTAGGCCCGTACAAGGGCTTCGTCGGCTAGGACAATTGAACTACAAGGTCGTTCTCGACGGCGCGACAGCATCTCAGCGGCGCCGAGCGCACCCAGAAACTGTGCATGTTGTACGACTTAAGCCACGCAACGCGCGTTAAAGGCTATTCATGTTTGCCTCGCAATGTTAATAATAATTCATGTCTTATTTTGCAACACAGAGGTAATGTTTTTAAGAGGGAGTAATGTCTCGAGCTATTCAAAACTTTATTCTTTTTCCGACAGCCGCAGGCATGCGGCCTTATCACTGCGATTCCGGCGCACGCATCGATTATGTATTCGTTTTGGTAATTTATTTTGTCGCGAGAAGTAGCCTTATCATTGTATTTGTCACGAAAGATGTGCTGACATATATCTCGAAGGTTTTAGCCATTCGCGTGTGTTTCTACAATGTTCGAGGGTCTGCTAGTCCCCCGTTGTAGTTTTGTCTCGATCTTTCTTCGTAGCCTTTATAACGAGCGCAAAACGGGAATTCGTAGATCGACGGCCGCTGAGCACGTTTGTTGCTATCGCAGCCGCCGATTGCTTAGTTCTTTTGCGGGCCAAGTCATCCCAAATAAAGAATTTGTTTCAGTGAATCTCAAGCCTCCTCATTTGTTGCCAACGTCATTGTCATCACTACGTGACAATATTAAAGGCAGCGAAAACGTGGGAGCAGATTACATGAGCTGGTGGGAATAGTCGTTCAGCTTGCACCACTGCCTAGCTACATTGTGTTGATTGACGTAATGAAATCGTACACGATGTTAGTATATTTGTGCTTGCTTGATTGTTATTGATGATCGATGACTTGTGACATGTGCTGAGGACATGACTGGCGAACTAGAGTGTTGTGGTGATGTACAGGTTCCTATTATAGTGCGTATATCGTGCCCGTCATGGACCATAGTAAGTGGCGAACGATCTTCAGTGCATCAGACGGACCCAATCTACTGCACTCCTTTACGGGGCGCAATAACGTCGTTCTCGGCGCTTGTGGATGTCTAGAATATTCCGAGACAATATTCTCGAGGAGAGGGGGCAGTATCACAAGCTGCCTCACCTATAGAATGGAAGTTACGGGATCTCCTGCCTCACATATAGAGAGGAACTTACGGGATCTCCCCGCTCCTCCGAGCAGGCTACGACATGACGTTCGGGGCAGTTACCGCGCATCCTTGCTGCGGCCGCAGCGCAAACAGCCGAGAGTATAAAAAGGCAGACCGCAGCACGCCCGCGGTAGTGCACTCTGGGAATATTCAGTCTTCCGGAAATCTCTCGCGGCCGCTCGCTCTGGGAAAGTAGAGACCTTTAGTATAGGGCGTGGACGCTAACGTACAAGAAACGCCAGCAATTTTCGGAACGTCGCTCCATGTGTTGGATCGGCGCTTTTAGTTGACCGTAAAAAAACACGAACGTAAACTGCAGTGTTGACATCTAGAGTCGAAATGAGCAAAAACATTGAGGCTTTCTTCTTCTTACTCGGAAGCTAGATCCAGCCAAGTCGCTCCTCCGGGACGGCAGCCATTTGAAAGCAATCCATGCATGGCGCTGCAATGTCAACAAAACGATGCACCCTGCTATGGTTAGGAACCTGCAGAGTCGTGGCACAGAATCGAAAATAGGGCTAGTTTATCTGTCATTTGTTCGGCTGTTGGCGAGAGGAAGTAAAGCGAATGTCATAGACATAATTTAAAGGCAGTGAATAGGACAAAAAAAAAAAAAAAAAAACTAAATAACATTGACGAATTCTCTCCAAGGCGGGGGACTTAGACGCCGCCATGTTGAGGACGCTATTCTTCCTCGCGTCAGCAAGAGTGCTCACGCTAAATGGGACAACGACATACGTGACGCGGTCGTACGTGAATGCTCGAGCTGAAATAGCCCTAGGCGCATACGCACAATGAAGCACGCTGTTTTACAAGCGTTCCCTGTCCCTTAGCGTATGTCGGCGTACACTCTGCTAAAAGTCTCTAGTGTCTTTTTTTACCGAACCCACGCGATCAACTCATTGTTCTCTTCATCTGTACGGCCGCCGCTACCGATCAACTCTGCGACGTCGACGCCTCATCTAACAAGAAAGCCGTGAGAATTCCTTTTTATCACAGACTTTCGGTCGATTGACTATTGTTTTCGCCTCTGTTTAACCTTAATCTGACTTAGTATTTTTACGCTGTGTTTTCTGTGTAACTCTTGCCCACACTTACTATATCCGGAATACTTGCTTTGTTATATTTATAGTCTTCTTTTTTCGTGGCGTTTTGTTCATTGTTGGGTTTTCCTCTTGTCATTTACCGAGTCGTCTTTCATCACTATTGTGTCGTGGCGTTTTATTTTTATTTTTTAATGCAGTGTAATTTGGACTACTGTCGATAAATACTCAATTGTTTGTTAAAGAAAGTGACCTTCTTGAACTCATTCCTCAATCCCACACCGACACACGTACTTCACGGGTTGACCGGCCCAACTTTTAACTGTGTTATCAAACCTCATAGAGGGACAACGGGTAACCGTGAATGGGATCCCGCACCGCTTTTCACCTTTAAGGCGGATGTTTGTGACAGAGAGACAAGCCAAACTCCGTGGGGAGTCAGGCAGCGTCAAGAGTTAAAATAAAAGACTTCTTGCTACCGCACAAACTAGGAGAAGACAAGGCTTTTTCTCGTAAAATTTCAACGGGAGTGTGAAGATATTGAGTTATCGTCTGAGTTTTGACCCCAGAATTTTCTGACCGTCCTCCTATGCGAGGCAGCCCAAGTGCTCGCTCGTCTGACAAAAGAGGAAGCGGTCGACTATACTAAAGGCAGCGCTTCTCAAACAGTACTGCCTATTCACAGACGAGTTTCGCCGCCATTTCAAGGAAACCGGGAGATCAGTCGATTCCAGATTTCGCTTATATCTGAAGCCAGACCTGACATAATGGCTAAAAGGAGAACAGGCTTTCGGAACTATTGACAAAGTGATAGACGTGATCTGCCTGGAATAGTTCTATACCTGTCTAGGAGAAGCAACACGTGTGTGGGTGCAGGACCGGTCGGGAAATAAAAGCTTACAACGTGCCGCAGAGCTGGCCAAAGAATTTCATGCTAGGCGGGAGACAGAGGGATCGCGTTCTCGGGTAAACCCTAAAGCAAATGGAAAGTTTCCGCAAATCCAGATTGGAAACCTAACAAGCAGCACCTTGGAGCGAGACGACAGCCACAGGGCTTGGTCGTTTAACTCCCCTTAAAGTGACAGCCGATAAAGAGAAGGCTAAAGCTTTTGAAACCAAGAAAAAAACTCGATGTGTTTCCAATACAACGAGACCGGTCACTTTGTCAACACACGCAGGACACCAAAGGTTTTTTTTTTCTCTTTGGCGGATGCAGATGATAAAACATGCGCCTGCTAGAGCAGTACCTAAAATAGATGAAGGTTAATGGGAGGCATTGTCGGGTTCTGAGAGATTCCGCGGCCACCATGGGTGTAATCACCCCTCATATGTGAAGGCAGCTGACTTAGCGGGGTAATGTGCGTGGATTAAACAGGTAGCCGCAGCGAATAGCACATGTCTGCCGGTCGCATGTTCAGAATAGAAGACCCATTTGGCGTTCTGGAAACAGAGACACCGGTATCGCGGAACCTGCCAGAGAGGTTACCGTACCTCTTTTCAAACAGGCCAGAGCAGATGCTGCAGGAAGAAGATCGTAGTTTCGGTTACCGAACCATACAAGCGCTCACTTGATTGAAAGCCTGTGAAATTGCAGCTGAACGAAGCCGAAGGAAAGATGAGCTTTCGCTCAGGATGGGCCAGGGAGTGGCAAACCAAGGTAGCGATCCGTCAGATTCTGGCGGAGTGACTAAGGTCAGCGACAGAGAGGACTAAGGCAGCGAATCGGGCGCCTTTTCCCTGGATGGATAAAGGGAGATCGCGTCAGTTGTAATGCAGCCATGCGTGGAACCATTGTTGGCTCTGACAAAAGTCGATAGAGAGATGATGGCAGCCGAGCAGGCAGCGGACGTAACCCTCAAAGATTTAGCCAGCCACACAGGTAAAGGTGTAGCAAAGAGAAACATCACTCTTCGTATCCGTTCAGGGTATTGTACCACCAGTACAAGGACTCAAAAGTGGGCCAGTTTGATCAGCTCGTAGTCCCGCTGAAATATCGGGTAGGCATCCTGAAATTCTGTCACCATGGAGGTTGGTCTTGCCACCTTTCGTGAAAAGCACTAAAGCTTGGCTTCTAAAGGATCTTTATCGGCCCGGATGCATTAGGAATATTGAGCAGTTCGTGAAATCCTGCTAACTTATTAGCGAGTCGGAAAGCCGGGTGACTTGAGGAAGGCTCCGGTGGTGGCTCCGGTGGTGGTGGCAATTTTCAACAGATATAGGGTAGGCGTCAACCTACCCGCCTACACGACGGCCTGGAGCCCTTGGACCCGGGCGGCGAGTACGGTCAGTCGGATAACACCTAGCTGAGTCTCAGGATGTCAGCTCAACAGTAGAGCCTCCCAAAATTCTTCCGTTTTTGTCTGTTCATTTAAATTTTTTATTTCTGGACACGTCCATATCATATGTACCAGATCCGCCTTATCCCGACATAGTTAGCACCTATCTGAGAATTGTTCCGGGTACCACTAACTTAAAGTAGCTGGGTTCGGAAAAGTCCTTGTTTGTAAGCGCCTGCAAATGCTTTCTTGGATCTTATTGAGTGTGCTATCTGCCGGTGGGTATTCTAACCTGTTTAGTCGATAGTGCTCTGTAATCTCTTTGTAGCTGACTAGCCTGTCCCTGCTAAGAGTGTACTGAGGATCAGAGCCTACCCGGAAGGTGAGACCGCGGGCAAGCTTATGAACTCCCTAATTTCCCTGAAGCTGGGAGTGGGCTGGTGCCCATATTAGCCGGATTATTCTATAATTCTGACATGCTTTCAGTATCCTTTTTGCCTGTGGAGAGACCCTTCCCTTGAGAAAGTTGCATATTGCTGTTTTGGAATAACTTATAATTGTAGTAGCCTTTGTCCCTGCTATTGCAAGTGCAATCGCCACCTCTTCAGCCGTGTGGGCTCAACGCGTCCTAACGGAGCCGCTTATTCTTAGATTTTGTTCATCTGATACTACTGCCACCATAACATGCCTTTCCTCATACTCGGCGGCGTCGACATAGACCACGTCCTGTCTTCCTTGATATATCTTCTGCAGCGTTTCCGCCCGTTTCTTCCTTCTTTCCTGGTGATGCTCTGGATGCATGTTTCGTGGCAGCGGGGGAATGTTGAATCGCTTCCTGACTTCTATCGGGACATCCGTCTTCTGGTCCTCTTGACTTTTGTATCGAATACCTAGTTTTAGCAGTATGCTTTTTCCTGTCCGGGTCTTCGCCAGTATTTCGTACTGGGAAATTTGGTTGGCCTCTATCACCTCTTTCAGCGTATTGTGCACGCCCAGCTTCATCAGCCGATTCGTAGACGTACTGATGGGGAGACCAAGGGCTGTCTTTATGCTCTTCCTGATGATTGTTTCAATCTTAGCCTTCTCGCAGTAGGCAAGGTGTAAATACGGGACTGCATAGGCGACCTTGCTTATGACAAAAGAATTTACAAGTCGTAGGAGGTTTGCTTCTCTCATGCCCGACTTCTGTACTCCGTTTCATACTTAGCTGTCAACGCAGCCAAGGCTACGGTGCCTGTTTGCGATCCTTGTCCGCATCATAAGGTATTGCGTCAAAAATGAAAATAGAACTAAATTGACAACCAAAGTGATCATTTATTGGCATTATAGTAGACCGATGCTAAATATTCGTTTTTTCCGCGGACAATTTCCCAACCTTGGTATGGCACTTTCATAGTTTCGCAACACTGTCTGCTCATTTTTATGCATATTTCTTTTAATTGTGCTGTCTATCTTTTGAATTTTTAAAATAATATATGCCTGTCCTGCTTGGACTCTGAAAAGGGTCTGCAGTATGTACTAAATAAATAAAAATAAATAAAAAAGTGCTTTATTTTACAAATAGAATAACTTTTTTTACGTTTTGTACAATCGAGTGAAGAAGATTTTTCGTTTTCTCCGGCGCCTGCTGTATCAGGTTTTCGCAGCTGAGCGGGCAGGTCACTTTGATTTTTGAGTTTGTGAAAATAGCGTCACTGTCACCTACTCGCTTGTTCTTTTCCCCCGCTGCAACTTCGAAAACATCTCCTGCTCGCCTCTTTTCCAAGGTGAAGTCTCCATGGGTTTCTAAAGACTGCAAGGTGGTGATTGTTAATATCTATGCAAGCACAAGGAAGCGCTGCCCTGAGAAGACTGTTTGTGACGTTCTCGCAATTTTTGTGCGAAATGACCGGGGTGAGCCTTCGGGCAGTTGCGAGGTTTAAGAAAGAAGGTCTCTCTGGCGGAGTAAAATCACCGCAAGAGATACCGAAAAGGGTAGCAAATATTTTGCTCACGCAGTGTGAAGTACGACAGCTTTACGGTCAACGCCATTCGGCTAAGTAGCATCGTATGTATGCCGAAAGGCAAATACCGACTTTGGACAGTATCCTGCATGAAGTGAACGAAGGTGCCGATTTGCCGGATATGAGCAAAGCCACCTTGTGGAGGTTGCTGAAAGAGATGGCTTCAAGTTCGAAAAAAAGGAAGCCAACTCTCGCAATCATCGAGCTATCCGACATAGTAGCCTGGCGGCGCCGGTCTCTCAGAGCTATCGAAGCGTTCGGGAGCCAAGGGAGGTAAGCGCTTCGTTTTTAATTATTGTTCAGAGAGCGACTTTTACATTATTTGCCTACCTTCATAGCGCCTGTGTACGCCATGCACTCGTTTTGTGAACTCATTAATACTGTTTTTAAAATAACATAAAATACGGATCAACAGCGATGGCACTGAATCGCGTATGTTCCAAAGAAGAATTAGGTTCTCGCTCTTTTTGTTCCGTTCTCCGGGTCCCTGCACCTTGGCCCCGACTATTCGAAGTCATCAAAAGTATAATTTGTGTTTTGAATATTT
>NC_139344.1:126547709-126675209 GCF_055883805.1 Amblyomma maculatum
TGACGTGGAGATTACGCAAAGAGCTTATACGCGCCTTCAAGTAGGCAGCCATATCGCGTAGTGCGGCTTCGTAAACCCGCTTCCTTTTATATGTAATGTAAGGAGGCAACTATTTCTTTATGTCTGAGCCTAACGTTCCATGTAAAGGGGAAAGATTGATAGAGCGGTGTAATTAAAGCAAGGCCACGCGAGTCGCTGTTCAGAAGAATGGCAACGGCGATCTCAAGAATGCACTATTCAACCACCGCTAATCCCGTTCGTCGCACTTTGAGGCTTGGCTGTCACTACGATGTTGCGCTGTTTCATCAACATGGAAACTTTTCTTTGCGCTGTCTTTAAGAATTTCGACTGTCCAAGCAGTCACCTAGTTTATATCCGCCCACGGCAACATTACGATTCCATCATCCTTAACCCCTTCTGTTATGCCGTAAAGTAAGCTTTCAGCAATATGCGTCACTTTGTGTTATCTTTTTCCCATTATCTGAAGCTTGAAATGACGACTTGAGGCTATATATGTAGTGTAATATTGCAAATATGCACACTGACTTTTAAGGCACGCTGCCGTCTCCTAGCCGTGAGCTGTAACTCCTTTTTTTAGCACTGTAGTTGGTTTACGTCTCGTCATAACCACATTCAGTCTGCTGCGGTGCACGCTGCTTCGATTTGATTTCTCTGCATGAGCCGGTACAGAAAGTTAAAATTGCGTGCTTCAGATACTTCTATGTGAACAAAACTATAGCTACGGTTTAGCGTCGGTAAAACCCTGTGAGAAATCGTAGCTTCACGTGGCTACGCCTGGCAAAGCTTTGTTTGTTTCTCGGCTTGTTTAACTATTGTTGTTTCTTTGGACCTAGCCAGGCGTAGCCACGTAAAGCTACCGCTTCGCACAATGTTTAACCGAAGCTCCCCCGTTTCACATATGGCTGGTGGCGTGACGTAACGGCTACACCGACACCACGGCAAGTTACGCTCAGTGGCTGTGCACTTCACCTTTGACCTTGAGCCTTCACCTTTTCCGAATCCGCTTGTAGTGTAAATTAAGGTGGCTAAACCTTGAAGGCCGTTGTGACACGGCGATCTCCTGGTTTACCCGTCGTAGTGAAGCTACTGCTTCAAAAGAGCAGCTCGGGTACTTCGATCTATTTTGGCAATGTTGTCGCTTTCACGGGACACTGTCATGAAAATAGCGTCACACATTTGTTTGGTTTGTGAGGTTTAACGTCCCAAAGCTACTCCGGCTATGACAGACATTGTAGTTGAGGGCTCCGGAAATTTCTACCCCCCTGGGGCTCTGCACCGTGCAGAGACGTCGCACAGCACACGGTCACCTTGCTTTTCGCCTCCATCAAAAAGCTGCCACCGCTGCCGCGGTTCGTTCCCGCATCCATGGGGACAGTAGTCGAGCGCCCTAAACATTGCGCCACCCCGACGAGGCTGTATATCTTTCAATCAATGCCGTGAATATGCTTAAAAATCGTGCTGACAGCAAGAATGACTGGTTGCATAAACCACCCACCCCATTTTCCTTTTGAAAAGCAGAATAACAGCTGATCAAGTTTATTGTTAACTCGATTAAATCAGAAGTGTTAATACAGAAAACGAGTTTTACTGCCAGACACAGCAGATACAGTAGAGATAGTTTTTTTTTCTTTTTTTTTTCCCCCTAAGCTATCATGGTAAGTGCAGCACCAAGTTCACGCAACTGATTTCTAAGAAAACGCGAGGTAAGTATTATTATTTATATTGGACTCCATTACGTTGGAATCGGGTACACGTTTCTTGCATGCTAGCTTGATCTGATATGAAACTCTAGCGATTGAGCCCCTTATGCTGAAACATGGCTTTTTTTTCGTGATGGCTTGTAGCACGCGAAGTTTCCAGAAAAGGTGTCAATAACATAACAATATAGAACTCCACTCAGGTCAAAAAAGGAAAAGATTTATTTTCACAGTCTCGCACCTAATAAGTAGGATGATCTGTCTCTTGCTTGCACGAACCTTGCCTCGAGCGCCCGTTTGAAAAAGGAGCTATCGAATTTCAAAGACGACAGTGCATTGGCCAATGATCTGTCTCGTTTCCCGCGGGCCAAATTTTCCTCTTGCACCGATGGCGGATTTTAAGCACCAAATGCATTTAGCTTCCATCCTCGGCGAGCTAAGGCGAACATTCTGCAAACGTAGAGAGATACCGTCCCGAGCTGAGTTCGAATCGAGATCGGCGCATTGAGCGAGAGAAAGAGAGAATCAGAGAGAGAGAGAGAGAGAGAACAACTTCATTTCTGAGAGCCCCGTTTTGAGCTGGGGATTACAGATCGTCGTCCTTGTCATTATCGTCCGTTCATACTGCGCTACAAATGCTGATCCCTATAGGCTACCGCCGTGGCAGTGCAATTTAGCCAGTCTAGCGAAGCGAAAGCAATAAACACCTGTGTCTGAGCCAATCATGTCTTTTCCATCCACAGAGGGAGGTGGAAAGGCGACAGAACGCGACGCTAAGGCCGAACGACAGTGAAGAAGCGCTATGGTGCATCAAACGACGAATGCTGAGAGGGACGATATACGCACCTTGGTCAGCAAAGGAAATAAATAATCATTAGAAAATTAAGGCAAATGCACTGTCCAGCCGCTGAGAAAAGCGGCTTATCGTCAAGGCTCCTAAATTCGCGAAAGCAGCCAGGGAGACCTCATGCATGCCCCATCTCGAAGAAAAGAAGCGCGTGAGAACGGGCCACGTCCAGCACCCAGTGGACTTGACCGATTTCTTAGTGCGACCGCCGTCTCTAAGGCGCCCTATAATACTGTAGGACTTTCCTGTGATGCACTTCATGCTTGTATCTATACTCTCGACGTTGAAAGTCTATATTTTTCGATTCATTTCTGGAGAGCTAAACGTGCGTCACGTCACCGTCGCACGTCACCACCGTCGTGCGTTAGGTTGAGAATGAGTGACACCCGCTCTCCTTCACCTACCAGAGCCTTGGCATACGAACGCGAACTGGGGGGATATAAGAGTAGCATAAGCCGACTGATGCGTCAGTTCTGCTAATAAAAGAAAACACATGCGCCTTTTCACGGTCACCTGCTGCCTCAATAGAAAACGTTGCCGAATGTCACGAAAGATTCGAAATGAATTGTTGAATTTGTGTTGTCGTTGTACTTGTGGTGACGGTTATCGACATCATTCTTTTTCATATTGGAGGTTCCTCCTTGAAAAAGATTTTCCTCCTGTGGAAATGAGCTGGGCATTTTAGGCGCATAGAATTATAGCACAATCCAAGAAGGAGGATATCTGACTGCTGCGGAAATATTAGAAATAGAGACAAAGCAAAGCACATGGCGCGATTTTCTTCAATCTGATACACTGTGTTCCTCGACTGAAGTGAAAAACCTGACAGAACCTGCATTTGCTGATGAGGGGTGTCATGTAGACGCCTCCTTTCTTGTGTTTGGTTCTTCTTTCTTGCGCTGTCTGTAGCGTTTCAAAATTCAGTAACGCTTTCGAGAGATTTGCGATGAAACCGGTAAATGGGACGGTTTTTGTGCGTGTGTGCGTACGTGCGTGCGTGTGTGTGTGTGTGTGTGTGTGTGTGTGTGTGTGTGTGTGTGTGTGTGTGTGTGTGTGTGTGTGTGTGTGTGTGTGTGTGTGTGTGTGTGTGTGTGTGTGTGTGTGTGTGTGTGCGTGTGCGTGCGTGCGTGCGTGCGTGCGTGCGTGTATGCGTGTGTGTGTGTGTGCGCGTGTGTGTGCGCGCGCGCGCGTGTGTGTGTGTGTGTGTGCGTGCGTGTGTGTGCGTGCGTGTGTGTCCTTCGTTCCCGTCAGGTCGCTTTCCAGAGCAAATCTGCGAGATACAGGATCGATCAATCATTTCAATCTTTCACATTTTGTGCGTAAATAATATGTAAATAAAACAAACCCTTCGGTAGCAAAAGTCGCTTTCCTTGCTAAACGCATGCAGTGTGGCCTTTGAGAGGCCACAAGAGCCCAGTGTTGAAAAAATTGCAGATGTTCAACCATCCTCGAAACAGGCTTCACGAGCGTTAGACATCGGCCACAGCCGCAGTCGCTGCTGCTGCTTCGATCTTGGCGCGCTTCAGCCCTTTGCTAACTTTCTCGGCAACGTACGGTCTAGCCTGGCTTCTCGCTGTTCGACCGTCTCCGCAGCCTGTCTGGCACAGCTCCGGTTTCTGTCTTTAGTGAGACGGCGCATGTTTATGGCCTATTTGCATATAGTTAAATGCAGGAGCGGCGCAGAAGGAACTTCGCGAAGACGACGATTTTCAGTGCACAGCGCAAGAGTGTTTTGCGCTTGGAATCTGATGAAGTCGACGTTGTTTACTGCTGAAGTGTGTTCGGTTCAGGGGGCGAGCTTCACCGCAGCGGGCTCAGGAGGCGACGATGCATTGAGGCGGAAGACAGCCAGGGAGGAGAGGCAAAAAGTAACGTTTATATACACTTTCTGCTTACTGAAAAGGTACAAGTCATGAGAGGAAAACGGAGCTATCTGTCCAAACAAAATCCATCAGTTAAATATGGTTTGTTATCCCCAGTTCCCTAGCTGAGGAAACAAAGTTCATCGATACTATCCAATTAGTGGGGGCAAGGGATCCCTCGAGGTGCCGCCCACTGCCGAGGGTGAACCTCCTTGCACATCTTCCGGTGGCGAGGGCAAATCTTCTGATGTCGATGACGATTTTGTGCGGGCGATGAAGTTTCGGTACCAGGGCAAAATGGTCCGAGAAGTCGCCTTTTGACGGTGGTCATTCACACCGCGAAATTCCAAGGGGGTCACCTGCTTGCCTCGAGAATTCGGCGAGCGGGGTCAATGCTGCTCGGCGACGCGTCTCGTGCCCATTAAGTACAAGAATAGGTGCCCTGTTGTCGCCGTCGTGGCGCCACGGGGATTAAGGCTCGAAGGGCAGCTGGTCTTTATCCTGAAGGAGGGGAGGCGGGAAGGGTTGGTCGTCGCAGCCGGAAACACCTGCCGTCGCCGCCGCTTCACTGCTTTTGGCGGCGGTCGCTCGCTGGCGTCCGCTAAGTACGCCTCCATTGTCAGGTGCTGGAGTCTGGCCGGAACTCCGGTCACAACAGTACGCCTTCAGTGTCAGCTGCTGACGTCTGCGCATACCGCGGCCGGAACTCCGGTCACAACAGCCCGTCCGCAGCCCGAAGAGGTCTCGTAGTGTTAGCAGCCAATGCTGCACCCCGTAGAGACCTGGAGTCGGTTCAGCCTGGTCGGTCTGGCCACGTCAGACCTGGTCATCTGGTTCCTGCTTCCTTGTTGAACAGCGCTAGCAGACTTTCAAAGCCCAAAACACAGCAAGCAGCGAGCGCAAAACAAACTGAGAAGTGTCAGGCTGCCTTCATAACAATGATTGCCATTTCAAAGTAAAGAAAACAAAATAAAATTTGTCCAGAGAATTTTAAGTTTTCTTCCAAAAGAGACCATGTCCGAGAAACAAGAAAAAAAAAACAAGATTTCTTTTTAGCAAATATGCTAGCTAAAATTTTGTTCCATGTGGTACCATGAAAGATGCCATAGAAGGCCACTTCCTGTGAGAACATATCCCAAGGTGGAGCGGTAGGTAAACGATAGTAAGAACAGCAGCAGCAGCAAAAAAAAAAAACAACTACGCGAGCAAAAAAAAAGAAAAATATATGATATGCGTAGCCAGTTAACGTCTGGGAGCCCGACCAGAGAGCGTTACCCTGGGAAACTTCGGCTGAGGCCGTCAGCGTTAGCATTATCGCGCCCCTTTCTATAATGCACGTCAGATGCGTGCTCCTGCAAGGCTAGACTCCAACGAAGCAGCCTGCCATTTTTGGCCGACATGTAACGAAGCCAAGTCAAAGGACAATGGTCAGTCTCTACAAGAAACGGAGACCCTGCCAAATAATACTGCAGCTTCTGAATCCCCCACACGAGACAGGCGCATTCCTTTTCTGAGTCACTAGGGCTTCCTACTTACAAATACAACAGGGTGCTCCTCCCCATTGTCATCTTGCTGGCTGAGGACGGCCCCCATACCGCGGTCACTCGCGTCGCATTGTAGCACAAATAGACGCGTGTAGTCTGGAGTTCTCAAAACAGGCTGACTGGCCAGAGGCACTTTCAGGGCTAGAAAAGAGCGTTCTTTGTCCGAATTTCATTCTACTTTGACAGGTTCATTCTTTCGCAAACTGTCGGCAAGGGAGCTGGTGATCTCGGAAATATTGCGGATATAATGCTGATAGTATCCGGTTAGTCAGAGGAATGAACGAATATCTGTCTTGGTGACTGGCATGGGGAATTCGGATATTGCCGCTACTTTTAGTTCAAGCGGGTGCCGATAACCGCGTCCGACAATGTGACCCAAGTAAGTCACTTGAGCTTTTCCCAACTGACATTTCTCCGCTCTCACAGTCAAGCCTGCCTCACGTAACCGTGTCAGTACATCCCTCAAATGACAGAGGTGTTCCTCCCAGCTCTTAGAAAAGACAGCTATGTCATCTAAATATGGAAGAGCATAGTCCCCCAGACCCTGCACCACACGGTCCATGAGACGGGAAAAACAAAAGGGCGCGTTTTTGAGGCCAGAAGTAAGGACGAGAGGACGAAACGTTCCTAGAGGGGAAATAAAAGTGACTATTCGGCTCGCTTTCTCGGTCAGAGGCACCTGCCAGTACCCCCTAGTGAGGTCCAGCGTGGATATATAATGAGCACCACTTATGGACTCAACCCTTTCCTCAAGATTCGGAATCGGGTAGCTCTGATCATGTGTGATCTCATTCAGACGGCGGTAGTCGATACATGGACGAGGGTCTCTACCTGGCGCCTCAACCAATATAATGGGGGACGTGTATTCACTCTCGGATGGTACAATCATCCCCTTGTCTAACATCCGCTGAATCTCAGTTGCCAATATTTCCTTCTGCCGGGGTGAAACCCGGTAAGGCCTGCACCGGATGGGCTTGTCGCAAATTAGCTCTATATCATGTTCGATCAAGTTACTCCTGCCGGGCCGGTCAACGAAGCAATCTCTGAACTCTCGCAGAAGCGTTTCTAGCTCTTCTTTCTGTTTATCTTCCAGTTTGGCGTCGCATTCAATTTTCTGGCAAAGTTTTTTGAGTGCGGAATCTAGTTGTAGTTCTGGGGAAAAAAATCATTTTCCATCTCTTCAGGAACATTTAGAGCGAGCTGCACAACGGCATCCCTCTGTCTGTACGGTTTCATTAAATTGGTGTGGTAGATCCTCACCTCTTTGCGTTTTCCTGGCATTCTAATAACATAGTGTCCGAAATCTGCTGTACAACCTCTGCGGGACCCTCCCATAAAACATCTAGTTTGTTCTTCCGCGACGCAGTCAGTAAGAGCACTTTATCTCCAACAGCAAAAGTTTGTTTTCGGGCGTTCGGGTCGTAATATAGTTTCGCCTTGCCCTGAGCTGATTTCATGTTAGCCTCCACTAGCTCGTGACATGACTGAAGAAGTTCTAGTAGCTGCAACACATACTCAACCACTGTGGGTCCTCTCCGCGCCCTTCCCATGCCTCGCGGAGCATCTGAAGCGGGGACCTCATAGAGCGGCCGTACACTAGTTCTGCTGGGCTGAAGCCGGTAGCCTCATGTGGCACAGACCTCAACGCAAAGATGGTAGCTGGCAAGGAAGCCTCCCAATCTGTTTTGTTTTCATGGCACAAAGCCCTTAGCACTCTTTTCAACACGGAGTGCCAGGCCTCCACACTGTTGCTCTGTGGGTGCCGCACGGAACTGTGTATAATTCGAATACCGCATCTCTCAAGGAAGGTAGTTGTCAGAGCGCTGGTAAGGACGCTGCCCTGATCACTCTGCACTTCGGCCGAAAAACCCACTCGAGAAAGCACAGAAAGCAGCGCTTCGACCACCTCTATCGAGCTTACTTTATTAAGTGGGATGGCTTCCGGGAATTTGGTGGCCGGACATACTATAGACAAAATATATCTGTAATCTGAGGTAGTTACAGGCAACGGTCCCACTACATCTACAACAACACGCCGAAAGGGCTCTGTGATTATGGGCACTAATTTCATAGGTGCCTTTCTGGTCTCGTGTGGTTTGCCAATTCTCTGGCAAGTGTCGCATGTCTGAACAAATTTTTCGACGCCTTTAAAACATCCGGGCCAGTAGAATTCTCTCAGCAGCCTGTCTTTAGTTTTTTTATACCTAAGTGACAGGCCCAACCTTTTCCATGCGAGAGGGCGAGAACTTGAGCCCTATACTTAGACGGGACAACAAGCTGGTCGTGTTCTACTCCTTTCCTGTCCTTATACTGGCGATACCATAGGCCAGACCGGCGCTGGAAAGCGATGTTTTTGCGGGACACACCCGTTTCTCCTTGGTCGCTCAAGTTTTGCAGAGACTGATCCCTCTCTTCCTCAGCGGCAAACATTACTCGGTCCACACGAAGGAGCTCGAGAAAACCTTCTGAATACGGCAGCACCAGATTCGTACTGACTTTCTCTCCTGGCTCAGATTGAGTAGTTGCACATAATTCGGGACAGTCAGTGCAGCAAGCACCGCTATCGGTGCTTTCTAGATCAGCGCTATTAGTGAGTAAATCCTGTTGCTGCTCGCCACCGTGATCCTGCATTTAGCTTACAGTTTCATGCTTACCCCTT
The DNA here is from genome assembly GCF_055883805.1 of Amblyomma maculatum. Lineage (NCBI taxonomy): Eukaryota > Metazoa > Arthropoda > Arachnida > Ixodida > Ixodidae > Amblyomma > Amblyomma maculatum. The sequence continues at coordinate 126,556,340 of NC_139344.1, forward strand.
TCCTCTAGCTTCGTCTGCGCTGCGATTTCTCGCGCCTTCGCACGTGTGAGAGCCTGGACAGCATGGTCTCCAAAACTCAGCCCCTTTTCCCTGAACAGCATGTCCGAGCGATTGGAAAATATTTAGGGATACTGTTTGGGTAGGTTTTGAGAGACGGCTGCCTCAGTGTGAAGCACACCGAACGGTCCCTCGATCTCGACATGGGCAATCGGCAGACATACGCTATTCTCCTCAACCACCTGCCGTATCCAGGTGCATTCACCCGTGAATTCTCCAGCCCTAACGTATTCAGGGTGGATGACGTCCATTGTAACAGCGGAGTCGCGGAGAACTTTGCATGGTTTGCCATTTACGGTCAGATCCCTAAGATAAGGCTGCAACAATCGCAAGTTGTCGTCCTCGTTATCCAGAAACGAAAACACCACTTTTGGATTACGGCAGCCGGCCGCTACGTGCCCAGGCTGCTGGCAGCGGAAGCAGACGACCGGCTTCTTAGATTCGAAAACCTTTTCTTTCCTCGCGTCTTCCTTCGAGCTGCTTACTGCACCTTTTTGTTGTGCAACAGGGATATTAAACGACGCAATTCCTACTTTTCCCTGTGTGTGAGAGTGCATCCGATTAAATTCCTACCGACTTTCGCACTGGATCTGATGCGTGCTTTCTCCGATTCTTGACGGGTCGCGAACTCGTCAGCTAATTCGGCCGCGCGTCCCAAAGTCTTTTTGCAGGGCCTGTCTTGCACCCATTTCCTCTTCCAGGCTACCGTAAAACTGTTCAGGGCAAATTACTTCAATGACCCTATCGCGGCTGTCATAAGCCTCTTCACCTTTCAGCCATTCGATAGATCTGCTTTCAATTTGTACAAAAAGTCCTGAAATGTCTCGCCTTGCTTCGTGCTGCCTCTCGAAAACGGCGCCGGAATGCCTCAGCTGATAGACGGTACTTTTTAAGGAGAGCTGCCTTAACTTTATCGTACCTTTCGGCATCCTCTTTCGACAATCTGGCAATTGCTTCAGCCACTTCACAAGGAAGTGCGTTTAATATTTTCTGGGGCCAGATGTCCCGCTGAATTCCCTCCTTTTCACAGATCCTTTCAAAATTTACGAGGAACAGCCCAATGTTCTCGCTTGCTTTGTAGGGCTGCAGGAGATCTTTCATTTTTATTGTTGTGCCCGTCGAAATAGCCTGATTGTTAGAATTATTTCCGGCGCGCGTTGCCTCAGCAATTGGAAGATATAACTGCATGAGTGCAATTTTCCTCTCCTCTGCTTTCTCAAGTCTGATGGCCTCTTCTTTAACCTCAAGTCTGATGGCCACTTCTTTAGCCTCCTTGGACTTCTCCTGAATGAAATCCCAAGTCTCCGAAATTTCATTGCCATCCGCCCCACATTCCTGAATAGCCGCAATAAGCTGTCGCCTTCTGTGGCTTTTCCCCGCCTAAATACCAAGATCTTTGCAAAGCAAAATCAACTTCTGTTTCTTTAACTTGCTGATGTCCATGGCCACTTTTGATCGATGACTTTCGTAAAATACTGCTGCTTCAAAAGCACAAAATGAAATCTACTAGTTTTGATAAAGTCCCTGAGTTATCAAACCTGGCAAATTCTCAGAGAGAGTCAAGCGCTCACCATTTCCGATGCCAGGACCAAGCGTGGACGATTCCACTGCAGCCAACCAGTTGAAGTGTGTTGGGTTCACGGGGCAAGCTTCACCGCAGCGGGCTCAGGAGGCGACGATGCATCGAAGCGGAAGACAGCCAGGGAGGAGAGGCAAAAAGTAACGTTTATATGCATTTTCTACATACTGAAAAGGTACAAGTAATGAGAGGAAAATGGAGCTATCTGCCCAAACAAAATCCGTCAGTTAAATATGGTTTGTTATCCCCAGTTCCCTAGCTGGGGAAACAAAGTTCATCGATACTATCCAATTAGTGGGGCCAAGGGATCCCTCGAGGTGTCGCCCACTGCCGAGAGTGAACCTCCTTGCACATCTTCCGGTGGCGAGCGCAAATCTGATGTCGATGACGATTTTGTGCGGGCGATGGAGTTTCAGTACCAGGGCAAAATGGTCCGAGAAGTCGCCTTTTGACGGTGGTCATTCACCCCACGAAATTCCAAGGGGGTCACCTGCTTGCCTCGAGAATTCGGCGAGCGGGGTCAATGCTGCTCGGCAACGCGTCTCGTGCCCATTAAGCACAAGAATAGGTGCCCTGTTGTCGCCGTCGTGGCGCCACGGGGATTAAAGCTCGAAGGGCAGCTGGTCTTTATCCTGAAGGAGGGGGGGGGGGGGCGGGAAGGGTTGGTCGTCGCAGCCGGAAACACCTGCCGTCGCCGCCGCTTCGCTGCTTTTGGCGGCGGTCGCTTGCCGGCGTCCGCTAAGTACGCCTCCATTGTCAGCTGCTGGAGTCTGGCCGGAACTCCGGTCACAACTGTACGCCTCCATTGTCAGCTGCTGAAGTCTGCGCATACCTCGGCCGGAACTCCGGTCACAACACTTCTCAGCGCGAGAATGGGTCGCGGTTTTACAGAGGCGCGATTGACGTCGACGATGCTTATTTCCGTTCCCCGAAAATTGCAGCAACGGAAATTTGTTATTACAATATAAAACAGAATAATAAGTGAGTCAACAAAGCCTTACTCGTTGTTCGAGAATACAGCTCAGTACGCGAACTGAAATGCAATAGTAATAAAATAGTTTGTTTAATTAAAATTACAAAATATAGCTTAATACACCAGTTGCGTCCGTCGCACCATCTGTGCTCCGCTTAATAAGTTAACTTGCATTTCGGCGCGGCGTATTCCTGTTTTCTCAAGGGTAGGGTCTTGCTACTTCTTTCTCCTCACTGATTGTCTCTCAGAAAGTTAAACGGCGATTGTTGCTGAGAGAGGGAGAGAGAGAGAATAGAATTTTTTATTTACACCAACGGATGAAGGAGCTCCGGCGCTCTGTTGCTTGGGATGGGTGGCGGGGGCCGCGCCTCAGACGCAGACCGGCAAACTTTATTGGCCGGCGGCGTCCCAGGCCAGATGGATAGCGGCTAGCTGGAGTCCAGAGTCCGAGCAGCGCAGCGCGGTCTCCTAGAGTTGCGGTGGCAGATTTAGGCCCTTCCCGAGAGAAAATGGGCAATCGCAGGTGATGTGTTCGAGGGTCCTCCTCGAGTCACAGTTTATACAGAATTGTGGTCTTTCTCCTGGGAGCATATGGCTGACCAGGAGCGGGTGTGGGAATATCCCAGTCTGAAGGCGACGCCAGGTGACGGTCTCCCTGCTATTTAGGGTAGGGGCTGGCGCAGCAGCCACCTGCCTACACAGTCGATAATGCTGTAGAATGTCGGTGTAAGATTTGGCACACTCTAGGCTCCTCGCTCCGACCCCCCCCCCTTCCCCCCTCTGCCGCCGGCGCGGTGGTAGAGCCCTCGAGCCATAGCGTGGCATAACATGGGCTGATTCGTTGCTGGGATCACCAGTGTGCGCCGGAGTCCAACTCAGTTGTACAGTTCGCGAGATTTGATATTTGTGTAATATTCGATTCGCCTGGGGACAATCAACCCACGAATGTAATTTCGTATGGCAGTTTGCTGTCGCAAACCACGAAACGCGCCTTCGTCTGGATGCAGGCTAGAGCTACAATCATTTCCTCCGCTGTCTCCGGACATCTAGTTTGCAGGGTGATCGCGGTGATCGGTCTACCCGACCCGCTCGTTACCACTGCAAGCATAAATGGGCTTGTCCCTCCGGCAACATCTACAAAAGCTACTTCCTTCGGCGGCAGGCGGCTAAATTTCCTACTGAACATTTCAGCTCTCTTTTCCCGACGCTCCTTATGGTGTTCGGTATGCATGTTTTTTTGGCAGCGGGGTATACATAGCCTGTCCCGTACAGATGTCTATTTTCGATTTTGGCTGGGCGCCTCCGCAAGTGTCGATCCTTAGTTTTTCTACCATGGATCTGCCTGTGGCGGTTAGGCGGAGCCACTCTGCCAGACTACCTGTGAAATGCGCACCGCTTCCGCGATCTCATCCCATGTGTTATGGATGCCCAGTTGCAGGAGGCTAGCGGTAGAAGTACAGCGCGAAGACCAAGGGCTCTTTTATTAGTTGTGCGGATGAGGCTCTCTAATTTCTCTCGTTCTTCTGCTGCCTTAAGGGGTAAGTATGGCGTAGAATAGCTGATTTGATTAATGATAAATACCTGGATTATGCGCAGAAGATTCTTTTCCTTAAGTCCTCAGTCTTTGCTCGAAACTCAGTAGATGAGGTTAACTTTTTGAGATACATGCCACTCAATCCTCGTAATAGTTTCTCCGTTAGAGCCATTATCTTGGAGAAGGAGACCTAGTATATGGATCTGCGATATCCGGGGAACTTGTTATCCTTGTACCGAAATCTATATATCCACTTTACGCTCGTTCCGCAGGTACCGTGGATTGTAAATAAAGAGTTCTGATTTCTCCGGTGACCAATCAAGCCCACGTTCTGATACAAACCACACGACCATGTCCACCGCCTCTTGAAGCGTGTGTTCAATTTCGACATCGCTGCCCCGGCTGATCCATAGTGTAATGCCGTCGGCATAAATATGTCTCTGAACACGAATTAAAGACAACATACACTCACTGAAGGCAGGAATTGATTACGGTGAAAGTAATTGCATAGTGTAAGCGTTGTCATACCGTCGCCTCTTGGCTGTGTCCACGCTGGTTTTGAGGCTATTAAGAATAAAAAACATCACATTATTCAACCTAAAGGAGAACGTACCCCAGAAAAAGATGTTAGTAATTTATTTGAATGTCGTGAACTTAAAAAAAAAAAGAAAAAATTACACTCACATAATTGAAGCTCATGTTGTAGTGCTGAGATAAGTAGTGCGACACAGAAGCAACAGGAATTGCGAGATTTAAATGCCCTCTTATTCGTCCAGGCGCCACCGCACATTCAACTTCAGCGGATTACTGCAAGAACTTTTAATCCAGCAAACTGTTTTATTGCGTATATATTTTAGTTTATGTACTGCATTGTAAATTCAACAAAACATGGGGTTTTGTTGACTTGCTTTATGTTGTGTTTTAAAGAGGTCACGACACCAATTTTGGAATATAAGCTGTTTATTGAATCTTATTCCCGATGTACCAAGCAAACGAAACCTCAAAGTTTCTGCTCCATCGGAGCTGCAGATATTTTTAAAACTGGTATTTTCGTTCCTTCGTGAACAGCTTGCTGATCTGGCCACCGGCGTAGCCGATGACGTCATAAGCTGACACCGCCTCGTCTGCTACATGTTCTCTGGACAAGCAGCGTCAATCGCGATTACGCGAAGCCGATGTGGCATACAAAACAGCAGACATGCCGCTGCCGGCAGTATGCCCCAAAGTCACATGGCGAACACCAGGCTTAACACAGAAGTTTGATCTGTAAATATTCCTCAAGGTGAAAAGCGTACGTACCCGACGGCTTGACATTGACCTTGACAATGGTCATGGGCCATTTGGTGTCCTAAGTGATTATGCCCCAAAGTCACATGATGACCACCAGACACTGAAGTTTGACCTTTAAATCTTCCTCAAGGTGAAAACTGCGCATACCCGACGGCTCGACCTTGACCTTTACAGTATTCACGGACCACTTAGTGGCCTACGTGACTATGTCCCAAAGTCGCATAACGACCATCAGGCTTAACACAGAAGTTTGACCTCTAAATCTCTCTCAAGGGGAAATCCGTGCATAACCGACGGCTCGAACTACCTGGCGTAGTGAAGCTTTTTTGAATAACCAGCTATCAGCGTGAAGGTAACGCGAATGGTTACTCGAAGTGCTTCCAAGTCCCAGTTCACGAGCACCATCACATCAGTCACAAAGTTAATTTTACTGCGCATTCTTGTCAGAGTTAAATGTCTGTTATAATTCTGTAAAGCCATTTTTTTATGGCTGGTCTATGACGTGCCCACCTAGAAAGCTCACGTTGTCAGCTAATGCTCGGCTTCTGCCTTCGTGAAATCCATAAGCGTTCGCTTTGGGCATATGCTGCGCAGTTGCGCATACTTAGCGCACATAAATGAGCCTAGTTAATGCTCGTTTTCTGTGTGGTCGCAACGCCGCTTATTACTTCATTACATGCATGTGGATAGTGTCGTTACACTTATACACACACACGACTTCTGGTACACGGCTGCGCGAGTCATTTCTGCTGAACACCTGCAGTTGTGCAAAAGCAACTTTCCAGACAACGTTTATGTGGTTCGCTCTGTGACAGCCTAGTTATATGTTCGCGAACTCACCCGCTCTCTACCTCCCGGAGAATGAGTGAGTGAGTGAGTGAGTGAGTGAGTGAGTGAGTGAGTGAGTGAGTGAGTGAGTGAGTGAGTGAGTGAGTGAGTGAGTGAGTGAGTGAGTGAGTGAGTGAGTGAGTGTGTGTGTGTGTGTGTGTGTGTGTGTGTGCGTGCGTGCGTGCGTGCGGGCATGTGCGCGCGCGCGCGTGTGTGTGTGTGTGTGTGTGTGTGTGTGTGTGTGTGTGTGTGTGTGTGTGTGTGTGTGTGTGTGTGTGTGTGTGTGTGTGTGTGTGTGTGTGTGTGTGTGTGTGTGTGTGTGTGTGTGTGTGTGTGTGTGTGTGTGTGTGTGTGTGTGTGTGTGTGTGTGTGTGTGTGTGTGTGTGTGTGTGTGTGTGTGTGTGTGTTCGCACGTGCACGTGCGTGCGTTTTCTCCTGCTTCTGATGTACCAAGAACACGCTGTAACAAGAATGGCAGGTCGTTCCTGCCACTTAGTCTAATGGAAATACAGCAAGGCTGTGGTCTGCACGAAGAACTGTTCCATTTCTTTTAGTTTTCTGAAGGACTTGATAGTGGGTGGCAGGTCAAGTTTGCAGCGTTTATTTTGTTGTTGTTGTTCGACGTTTATTTATTTTTAAAAGTTGGATTACTCACGCGACGGAAGGCTGATTATGAAGGAAGGAGTAATCGCGTGAAACAATAATTGGGACAGCAATTAAAATCGGTGGTTGTTTCGGTCGTGTCTGTGTTAGGCGATAATGTTGGTATTATGGAGATGTAATTCGGGTGAATTTTTTTTTTCTGCAAATGAATATATAGCTTCTCTCGACGTTCAAGCAAAAAATAACGGACGTGTGAGCAGTCATAGACGGCCGGTCATAGCCAGACTCCTTACAGCGGTACTGCTACACTTGGGAAGAGCTGCACGACAAGGTAGCGGCTATTACGGCTGTTTTCACCCGGATAATTCTGAGCAAATGCATGACGCAGCGGAGTTCCTCGATAGTAGCACCTTTCCGACCTCAAGAGTAAAGATACTCGCCACGCTGCCCAATTTCGTAAGGCAACCGTGCCAGCTTAGGCGCTCCCAATGCCTTGCTTGCTACGTGTCCTAATTAAGAGCATTTTCCAGCAGACATTTAAAGGAATCACTCATAGCAGTGATTCCTTAGATCGACAGCAGCCCAGCGTCTCCGCTGAGGGGTCTCCCCAGACGGATTGGCCACGTAACAATATGCATTATTGCTCTCTCGGCTCTGTCTTTTTTTTCTCGTTTTCTAGGAGGCTGCATTAGAGGGTATTTCGAATGAACAGTCGCCGTCAATCGTATACAGATCCATTGGCATCCTTGACTGGAACGTTGCTAGCAAGAGCAGGCTCGAAAAACCTTTTGCAGTCGTGGTTGTTGTTGTTATTGTTGGCCTCTTGAAGAGTGGCACGTACCCACCATAGGGGATGGGTCAAAGTGTAGTGTTATGCACAAACTTGACTACAGGGACAAGCGTGGCGCAAAGCGAGAGTGTAAAGAAGTATAATAATGCATCTAAAAAATTCTCGTAGTCGTTAGAATTTAATAACAATCGTAATAATTTTGACGCAAAAAAAAAACCTGGAAGAATTTCAAAAAGGGTTAACAAGTTAACTTACCAATTGCTATATTGTAGCCATGGCTAAGTCCACAAATAGTGTCCAATGCAAATACCTTGGCACTCGCACCGAACGACAGTAAACGGGCAGTGACAAGGGGAGTCCTAACCTATAGAGATGGAGACCTCCAGGCATGTCCTCAAGAGAGGAGAAAATGTTCTATATATTCCACTTCTCCGCATGATGCACCTTGCTTTGTAGGTGTCCACTCACATTTGCATAGATATAAATTCAAGCCTGGAATTCTGCACGGTAACTGCGTCATTGTTACCTCGCACTGCCTGGTTTCACGTACACCGACATTCTAATTATGTGATAAATGCTGATAATCTGTTATATTCAACAAGGGATCACGCAGCCTAGCTGATATTCGCTGGAACCTGGAAGTCGCCAATATACTAAAATTAGGGACGCGACATATTACAGACGCATTAAGGGCCAATCTCACTAAGTAACCAGCCATCTCGTTTGAATGAACACCTGCCAGGGGCCCGGACATAGCCAGGGGCCCGGACATAGCAGACTTCTTTCAAGTACACGGAACAAAACACGCCGGAACCGCCTCAAAAATGTTTTGCGAGGTTTCAAGCGAGATTAACACTGACACACAATCAGCTATAATGATAACTTGTGATACATAGCATCGAATTTTGTACACAACCAATCCAAGAGCTAAACATATTCCGCTAAGAATATAGGAATATAATCCCGGATGCGGACGGAATATCTCCATGTTAGATCCTGCGAAAATATGTCAAGTGCAGCTTTTTTGTGGCCGATTGAGGCATCTGTACAGGTAATAGTGTGATGGGGGCATTTTTCTAAGTGATCAGAAAGAAGACCGTTTAAAATGTTTGTAGGCGTGTATATCGCATGGGCAGGACATGTAGTGCGAAGAGAGGATAACCGATGGTCGCTGAGGGTAACAAACTGGATTCCAAGGGAAGGAAACCGTAGCAGGGGGCGGCAGAAAGTTAGGTGGGCGGATGAGATTAAGAAGTTCGCAGGGGTCAAGTGGATGCAGCTAGCACAGAACCGGGTTAAGTGGAGAGATATGGGAGAGGCCTTCGCCCTGCAGTGGGCGAAGGCCTCATCATCATATCATCATCATCATCATCATCATCATCAGGCTGATGATGATGATGATGATGATGATGATGATGATGATGATGATGATGATGATATCGCGTAAGAGAGAAAATGTCGTCATAGTGAAAGTCCACTTCGGTCTGCGTGTCATCAAACCATAGCAGAGAACCCACGTCAACACTAATTGGTGCTAAAAGTTTCTGCGTTACTGTAACTTGCGGCTGTTTATAGCGTGGCCAATGATTAGAAAATAATAGGGTCATTTGGGATGCAAAAATGCGAGGAACGATTTCAGAGGCCGGGTCCAGCGACCTGATGAAAGTTCGTACCCTAAATGGTCGGAAGCGGGAGTTTATGACGGTGATACTGGCTTCCAGACAAAACAGAGCGTTTGAAACGAATTTTGGAATACCAAGACACAGACGTAGCGCACGCCTTTCCAATAACAGTGAAAAGTGAAGTTTGTATTTTCTATATCCAGCCAAGTCCTAGATAAGAAAGAAACGAAAGACACCTTTCATCTTTTTCTTTGGCGAGGAACCATACTTTTGATAACGTTGTTTATTGCCTCAGAGCATAATTAAATATGTAAAAAAATTAAAGGAGTATTAAATGAAAGAAAAAAGGTTGCCTGTTCTAATAAAGTTCAGGAGAGAGCGATGATACGGCCCTTGCGTCCATGCAATGTATGAAGATGAGTTGTTCGGCGAAAGGCCAACTGCCGTCAGGTGCAGAATTCTCGTCGGCTTCAGTTCCGGGCAAACCCACAAGTGGTGAATATCTGCCTCAAGGTCTTGTGACTTGCAGATAAAAAAAAAAGCCATACTTTTGGAGTCAGGGGGCAGATTTTTGCTGCAACAGACAAAATTGCATTTTGAACAGAAATGCGTAACGTATTTACTTATGCGTGTACACATGCACTGAGACAGTTCTTTGGTTAATTGACTGAAATAGATTGTTGCAGGGAGTCCTAATTATTTTGGAGTACTTGTATCGCGTATCGCCAGCGCAAGTTATGGACTCCAGTGAGATAAAACATCAGAAGCCCTCCACTATGGATAGTGCTATAGCTGGGCTGGACACCAGCTTCGATATTTCAATCACTATATTTCAATAAGCCTGTAGTAAAACATGAATGAATACTTGGATAACTATATCCGAGTAATTTCAACTGAAATGCAAGCCATTTTTTCTATTCATTATAGTGAAGAAACAGCAGTCACAAGCCCATTTGTCTTGACACACAGCCGAGTAACCTTGACGTGCTTTTGTGAAGCAGTGTTTCAGTCACGAAAAATATGCAACTTTTATATTGATCCAAATAATGATATTTTTGTCCGTATGAGGGAAGTAGTAAATAATTGTAGTGGGTGGTTTTATTAAAATGAAAAAAATGGAAATAAAAAAGTATTTGCCAGCCCCGGTATCTGCTACCTAATCATGAGAATCCCATGAACAGGGACAGCGGAAGTCTAGGAATAGTAAGAAAGAGGGAAAGGAAATCAAAGAGGTGAGCCGCAGGAAGAAGGGACAGGGTAGGTAACAATAAAATATATCTACTTACTGTATTAGGGAACCTCCAGCATTCTTTCTTGAATAATGAAATTAAATAGGCGAAGTAGATTATACGCTTATACTTTGTTTTTGCTGCGTGAAATTACACAGCGAAATAAAAAAAAAAAAAAGAAAAATTCTAAAAGTTAGTTTACTTTGAAGGCATCAATAAGTAACTGCACTTCTGTAAAATAAAGCTCCCTTTGGGCACTGCTTGTCTTAGTTCTCATTTCAGAGAAAATGGTGCCCATGCGCTAAAAAAAAATTAAAGAGCACTACAGAATCTACATTGGAGTAATGCGAAAGCACGGATGCTGCTTTTGGTTGCTTCTGGTTGCTTTTAGTAGCTTCTTGTTTGCCCATTTTAGTATTTGGTACTTTCAAATTAAGCGCAAATTCCTTCCTATGCCCTTTTTCGGCTCTACTTCCGGTTGCATGACGTCACGTCTTCTGCCTCACAATAATTCACTTCTTGTTTACCCCTTTTAGTCTTTCGTACTTTCGAATTGCCCGCCAATTCCTTTCTATGCCCTTTTTTTGGCTCTACTTCCGGTTGCGTGACGTCACATCCTTGACGTCATATCCGCTACCGGCACCCGTTTCTCTCTTTTCGCTTTCACTCCCACCTTCCGCCCTTCCCTTACGGTGTGGTTCAGGTGTCCACAGAACAAGTGTGGCAGATACTGCGCCTTCCCTTTCCTGTGAACCAGTTATTCTAAATAATTACCTAATTAACTTATTGCCTAATTATTTTCTGTGCAGCAACATTACGTCAGCCTGTAATGATTGACACCCCTTATTAACCTCTACCGCTTCTCAATTACCTGCAACTGTTGCGGACACGATTTTGCAGACGCGGTCTGCGGACATGGTCTGCGGACAGAAATCTGAGAACATAGCGAAGTAACGCTTTCGCATTAAAAAAGATACTTAAACTTTCAAAGCACTTTTTTTTTTCAATTTGATGTTTTTTTTTAGCCACTACGTTTGCGCACCAATCTTTGCAGCATTGCTAGAGAATATTTCATACGACTATCTGCAAATTTCTGGCCTCTCTCTTTTTAAATACCAGATCCGCACGCAATCCCTCGGCGCTTCACCGAGATACTTGAGAGCGATTACCGTGCGCGTGATGACGTCAAACGCGTGACCCGATCTGGTGCATACGAATCGGCCTCGTGTCGCCGAACTTAAGTATTTCCTCTTCCTTGGTGCCGCGTGTCTTTTAGCGAGCGTGCGCAGCAACGGACGCCAGCCACTGCAAATGAATGCGCTTCCCTTTATTGGCCTCGCACCGTAATGGGTGCACAAACACATTCCCGCTAACAAGAGAGATCGAGGACAGTGCTCGTTTGGCAGCCTGCGTAATTGGCTCCGTTGCGCAACGTCAGGAAGCGCGACCAGCCTGCATACATCTCGCAAGCGGGCCTCATTAATTTGTCACCGCCTCGAAACTGCGGATGCTAGAGCAGAAAGAACTTCGCATTTTTCTTTGTGAACTTGTCAGGGGGCGCTCGTACGTGGGCCATATATAGCGTAGGCCTCAGTCACCTATACGTTGAAGCCATGGGTTCGCGTGCCTGGTGCAGTTATAAGCGATTTGCACGCTACACTGTCCGCCCCCATTCGGCACCGCTCACTCGAAACTCTGCAAGTAGATACTCGGCACAATCGGCGAAGCATGGTAGCATGAATTAATTTTCTTTTTTAGCTACTTCTCTTTCACTTCCGAAACTTGGCAATTATAAAGGCCGACCAACTAGTATCCACCACCTCTGTCAGGCACATGAGACTCCTGGGTAGCGGAGACGCTGAAAGTTCTATGCTGCCAGCGGAGAATTAGCTTCAATCCAGAGAGGCTAACAACGCAATCCAGTTGCGTTGTTAGCCTCTCCCATCACGGGATGCGCGTGCCCAGAGACGACCTTTTAGCCCAGCGCTGCCAAAGTGCGCTAGAGAGATTGAAAACGCGGTTAATCTGCAGCGACTATAGCGAGGAAACATTAAAGGAGGCTAAACCTAAGCAAAGTGGCTTGTTGGGAAAGTTGGTTGGATATTATACTAAAACAGCGCACGAGACACAGACAGATAGAAAGGCAAACACACATTGCGCTGACATCAGCGCAATGTGTGTTGTTACGACCAAGCATCCGCAATTGCGCGCTCTATTGTTCGCCTGTGGGCATGGATAAGTTTTGTGAATATGTGGTGATGGTCCAATGGCTCTAAGTGAGCCTGTTTCCAGGAATCCTGTTTTGTAAGCATGTTTTGCTTTGTGGACAACCTGCAAATGCCAAATTGACCCTGTCAAGAGAACGTCTGGAAAAACACAAAGAAACGTCCCCCTGCGGGAAATAGCAGGAAGTGCTTTCTTTCTTTTGTTCACCCTTCCAGTCGAGAAGTGCTATCCTCCAGTGATGAATGCCTCCTATCCAAAGGAGACGACAGAGTGACATGTCCGCTGACGTGCAGGACAAGAAAGGAGCATGACTCATACGGCCATTAAGTGATTTCCCGGGAATGCAGGAAAGATTTGCAATTGTCGAAAAGGGACCATGTTGGGAGCCCTATGCAGCGCCACGTGCACTCGGGTTTCTGAGAAGTAAAACCCCTTGTCAGAACCAGCCTGTGGTTTCTTTGCTGAAGAATAGAAATGTACCTCCTCTCCTCGCCGTTCCCAAGCTTTTCCCGCCAACAAGTGATCACGCCCAACGAATGAATGCCGGACCAGTCAGTGCTTCAGACCATCAGTGCAGTGATGTGTTCGATTGGATGCCGATACCTGAGGGGCGTGTCCTGGATTTGGTTGGTCAGCATCTTCAGAGAGGGGCTGGACATAGGGGGTTTTTAAGGACGCTGCAGAGCACGAAATGTCGCTCTGGGCCCTGGGTAAACGGCTCATCCAGTCGCTTCTCGCTATGAACTCTTAACGCTTGCCATATTGCTGATGTACCCTTCTTTTTCGTGTAAATAATCTTGTAAATAAGTTTTCTCAAAGTGCCATTAAACCTGCTTGTATATATTTTACCAACTTCGAAGATTCAGTCCTTCTTCAACCCCGAGTCTCTGCACGCTACCAAGTGAAGGCCGGGTTGACGTAGCCCCAGCGTCACGACAACTGGTGGCAGCGGTGGGATCTGAATCTACAAGCCACAACATCTGATGACTGGAGGTGGGATCTGAATCTACAAGCCACAACATCTGGTGATTCGAGGTGGATCAGAATCTGCAAGCCACAACATCTGGTGATCGGAGGTGGCATCTCAAGTAACAAGCAGGCGCAACAATCGGCCAACAAGAGAGCAGCTCGGAACATCGATCGCATGTGTGGGTGAGTGCTTGGCTTTTCTTCTGATGTGGACCAGGTTCTAGAACAGAGTTAGATTTTAGAACTGGTAAAAAGTGTTGAAACGCCTTTAGGTTTGGTAGTTTGCACTGTTGTTTTGGAAGTAGCCGACACTCGGAGCGATCATGGACCTACAAAAGCTGCAGAAACCGGACCTGTTGCTATTGTGTGAGGAATTGGGAATTGATACAAGTGGTTTGGCACGAAAACCCTTGATTATAAAGGCAATCACTGATCTGGGAACCGATGATGAGGAGCTCAGTGAAGCATGGAACCTCATCGGTCAAAAAAAGGAACAGCTCAGACAGCAGAAAGAGCGTGAAATTGAAAGAGAAGCAAAAAAGCTGGAGCTAGAAATTGAGCTCCGGAAATTAGAACTAGAGTTGAGCAAGAGGTCGGGCGATTGTCCCCAGCTAGCGGTACCTCGTCTCAACAAGGAGGCAGATTTCAAGATGTCAAAGTACATGCAGCCATATGTGATATCAGGGGATATCGGTCTGTATCTGGCTAACTTTGAGCGAACTTGCGAAAAACTGTCCTTCCAGCGAGACACGTGGTCTCAGAGATTATTGACGGTTCTGCCCTGCGAGGCAGCGGAGGTTGTCGCGCGGCTAAGCAAGGAGGACGCGGACAACTACGAGAAGGTCAAAGCTTGCCTTCTGAGAAAGTATAGGCTTAGCGCCGAGGCGTTCAGACAACGTTTTCGGAACGCTACTAAGTCCCGGGACGAGAGTTACCCTGAATTCCTGTACAATTTAAGAGTAAATTTGGGCGAGTGGCTAAAGAGCACAGATTCCTACAGTGATAGGGACGCTGTAGTCGAGCGAATTCTTTTGGAGCAGTTTTATAACTGCCTCCCAGAAAAGGAAAGAAATTGGTTACAGGACCGAGGCGACATTAAGTCGGCAACTGAAGCTGCCGAAGTCATTGAGGAGTACGCTTCGCGCCGACAATTCCGCAACCCAGCAGTGGATAGGCTCCGCAATCCCACGTTCAGTGTAAATAACCGTCAGAAAAGGCACTTTGCTAGATTTGCAAACGAAGAAAGGAAGGCTTCTTCAGGCAAACGCCCTAGAAAGGACGGCAGTGAGAAAAGTGGGGAAGTGACCAACGCGCAGAACACAAAGAAAAAGCTTGAGGCTAGGAAGCCGCTCACATGCTTTAGGTGTAATGAGCAGGGTCACATTGCCGTCAACTGCCGGAAAGAAAAGATTGCTTTCTCGTATGTCAGGGACTGCGATGAAAATATGCAGCTTTTAGAACCCTACCTGCATGACCTAGTAGTCAACGGGAAGCCTTGCAAGGTACTGCGCGATTCGGCCGCAACGATGGATGTTGTCCATCCGGCGTATGTGTCGCCTTCCGACTATACAGGACAGTGTGCGTGGATCCGCCAGGTAGTGGAGGAACAGAGTGTGTGCTTGCCAATCGCGAACGTGGTCATCGAGGGCCCTTTCGGCAAGTTAACAACCGAGGCTGCCGTTTCAGGAAAGCTTCCTAAGTGCTATCCGTATTTGTTCTCCAACAAATCGGATATGCTACTGCGAAAGAGGGGCATCCTTTTCGGAGACAGAGTTGTGCCAGCCTTAACACGTTCAAAGGCGCGAGAACTAGCTACACTGCTAATTCCAGAAAAATCCACCGCGGAGGAAACGACAGCTAAAACAGTGGTCGATGCGGAAGACAGTGGGTCAGAAAACTTTGAGAGCAAGGCATCTCAAATAAGTCAACTTGAAAGTGAGCTTGATGAGACGCGGAATGAGGACGTCCTTGGGAGTAACCTCTTGCCGCCAGCGTCTAGTAATCTAACGAGACTTTTAAGTGAAAACCGAGAGGACTTAGCTATGGAGCAAACCGTGGTAAATCTAACGTTAAACCTTCCCGAGGAGATGGGGGATAACTTGATTTGCCTCAGCGGAAAAGGAAGCAACGCTCAGGAGCTTCTCAAAAAGACGGAGCAGAGAGGAGAACTAAAGAAATCCCAGCTGTCCGATCTGGGCGAGATAATAACACAGTTTGAGGCCTGCTTCGTGGACAGGCCAGGCAGGACTGATTTGACTGAGCACGATATTGAGCTGACTTCAGACGTGCCAGTGCGATCAAGGTGCTACCGATTTTCTCCAAGGCAAAGAGAAATTCTGGATAGGGAAGTAACTCGCATGCTGGAATTGGGAGTAATAAAACCCTCGGAAAGCGATTATGCTTCGCCTATGATCTTAGTAGAAGCTCCAGGTAAAGACCCTAGGCCTGTGGTAGACTACCGAAAGCTAAATTCTCTCACCAGGGATCAAGTGTATCCTATTCCGAATATTGAGGAGAGAGTAGAACAGGTCAGTAGAGCGGCATATGTGACTACGCTGGACCTTACTCGAGGATACTGGCAAGTACCGCTCACTGAACGCGCCAGCAGATACGCGGCTTTCGTCACTCCGACGGGCAGCTACCAGCCAACAATGATGAGTTTCGGGCTCAAAAATGCTCCATTTTGTTTTTCCCGACTCATGGATAGGGTTTTAAATGGGTGTGAAACATTCGCGGTGCCTTATTTAGATGACATTGCGGTTTTTTCCGACTCATGGGCGGACCATATGGTACATCTAAGAGCTGTACTGAGCCTTTTGCGTCAAGCTGGACTAACCGTAAAGGCCGAGAAATGTTGCCTGGCAAGGGCGACCGTGGACTACTTGGGTCACAATGTAGGTCAAGGTTTCAGGAAACCCAGCGAGATTAAGATTTCTGCGGTAGCAGACTACCCGCGGCCGAGCACGAAGACGGAAATTCGAGCATTCCTGGGTCTGACTGGGTACTACAATCACTACATCCCTAACTATTCAGCTTTGGCTAGCCCTCTGACCGACGCTCTCCGCAAGACAGCTCGAGCAATTTGGCCTACAACAATCAAGACAACGCGACAAGCAACAGCGAGCTTCAAGCGTTCACGTGCAGGCCATTAAGTCGTCTCTTCATGCAGCAGCTGGGACTGCTGCCCTCCGAGACTCTTCTGGCGGGGGAGGAGGCTGTTACGACCAAGCATCCGCAATTGCGCGCTCTATTGTTCGCCTGTGGGCATGGATAAGTTTTGTGAATATGTGGTGATGGTCCAATGGCTCTAAGTGAGCCTGTTTCCAGGAATCCTGTTTTGTAAGCATGTTTTGCTTTGTGGACAACCTGCAAATGCCAAATTGACCCTGTCAAGAGAACGTCTGGAAAAACACAAAGAAACGTCCCCCTGCGGGAAATAGCAGGAAGTGCTTTCTTTCTTTTGTTCACCCTTCCAGTCGAGAAGTGCTATCCTCCAGTGATGAATGCCTCCTATCCAAAGGAGACGACAGAGTGACATGTCCGCTGACGTGCAGGACAAGAAAGGAGCATGACTCATACGGCCATTAAGTGATTTCCCGGGAATGCAGGAAAGATTTGCAATTGTCGAAAAGGGACCATGTTGGGAGCCCTATGCGGCGCCACGTGCACTCGGGTTTCTGAGAAGTAAAACCCCTTGTCAGAACCAGCCTGTGGTTTCTTTGCTGAAGAATAGAAATGTACCTCCTCTCCTCGCCGTTCCCAAGCTTTTCCCGCCAACAAGTGATCACGCCCAACGAATGAATGCCGGACCAGTCAGTGCTTCAGACCATCAGTGCAGTGATGTGTTCGATTGGATGCCGATACCTGAGGGGCGTGTCCTGGATTTGGTTGGTCAGCATCTTCAGAGAGGGGCTGGACATAGGGGGTTTTTAAGGACGCTGCAGAGCACGAAATGTCGCTCTGGGCCCTGGGTAAACGGCTCATCCAGTCGCTTCTCGCTATGAACTCTTAACGCTTGCCATATTGCTGATGTACCCTTCTTTTTCGTGTAAATAATCTTGTAAATAAGTTTTCTCAAAGTGCCATTAAACCTGCTTGTATATATTTTACCAACTTCGAAGATTCAGTCCTTCTTCAACCCCGAGTCTCTGCACGCTACCAAGTGAAGGCCGGGTTGACGTAGCCCCAGCGTCACGACAGTGTTGACATCAGCGCAATGTGTGTTTGCCTTTCTACCTGTCCGGGTCTCTAGCGCTGTTTTAACATAGAAGCCAAACCGTTCGTGAGAATTCCACGAGGTGCCCGAATTTGAATGTATGAAGCTGGTAGATGAAGAGTAAGAAGTATTTTGTTTCTTTCCTTCACCACAAAATGGAGAAGCAAATTCCTTTTATGCCACTACGACGTTCTGGCGTCTTTTCACCGCGTCTAAGACTTACGAAGAATCTAAGTGATGACATTATCAAGAGGGAGATTTCTTACTTGCGTTGCTTTCATCCACACCCTGCTGTTAACCATGGGAGACCGCAAATGAACGCTTCGGAAGATTTATCTTCGCTGGTGCTGGTTTACTTTCCTCCAGCGAGAGTTCCTGCGCTAGAAAGAGTTGTCCGCTGTAGATAACCTCACCATGCGACGCCGTAGCCTACGCTGTGCACTGTGGCGAAGCCTGAACATCGTAAAGTCTATAATCGGCGATTAATTCGCCTGCTTTACCTGAAGGTTTGAAACACAGAGCCGTTTAAGCTCTTCCAATTCTGCAGACTTTCCAGTCTCCCTTTGAGAGGTGAATGCAGGACAAACAGGTAAACCGCGCACCAAAGCACGCTCTTGCTGTTCTGGGACATGCACTTGTAATTGTTAGTCACTCCTAAGTTCCACTATCTTCAAACTCGCATTCGCGGCTGGGTTTTGGTGTGCACAACACGTCTTTCCTCTCCCTTTCAGCAGCTAGAGCCCGAGGCTTGTGCGCGAGAGATCAGCCGTGGCATCTTGCCTTCATGGCTTCGTCTTCCCCCTCAGCGCGTTGGTCGCTAGCTCAAAGCAGAAGCTAACTGAGCTAGAGCAAATCGGTGGACTAACTTTCCCTTCTTTAAACTGAAGTTGTCTGGACCATTACCGTTCACCGTTACTTTGGGTCTTTAAAGGGGGAGGACGCGCCGTACATAACTTCTGAGTCATTCAGCCGCTATCATGCACTCTTGTAGTGGGCCTCCAGCCTCGTCAATTCACTCTATTGCATAGGTGTAACTTTTCGAAAAGAGCAATGGAATATGGAAAATCCTGACAATAAAGATTACCATGCCCAGTTTTGTAAATTATGCGGGAAAGTCTTCACCGCGGCTACTAACTACTCACACCACAACTATCTATCACCATTATGGTTGTTTAACGATTTCTAATATTATTAAGCCTTCGAAAATAGTAAATAGCCCCGCCTTGGTGAGGTGCAGTAGTTAGGACGGAATCGAACCCTTGCCGCAGCGGCTGCTTTTCGATTGTCACGAAAACTAAGGCGCCCGTGTGCTGTGCGATGTCAGTGCACGTTAAAGAACTCCGGGTGGTCGAAATTTCTGGAACCCTCCTCTACGGCGTCTCTCATAGGCTCATAGCTTGAGTCACTTTGCGACATTAAACCCCATATGAACCAAACCAAACCGAAAGCCCCGATTAATGACTGGCCCCTGAGTAGACTACAACAATAAAGTTTTGCGACAGAGTGCCATTTTCTTCTTGAATAAGTGCGACCGGGTCATGTCTTAAGTCAGCACTTAAAAAAGCATGGATTAATTTTGGCCCTCTATTATTTCTTCTGCAAAAGAGGCTTCGTACACGTCTGCCGCCTCGCCTGACTGTTCCCTCATTTTCTAATATTTTCACTTTCGTTTTCAAACTCCCTTTATGCAGCTTCAGCCTCCACTTCCAATTATCCTGATATCTTGTGACTTGCCATTCAGGGGTGTGTCCCTCCTGTATTTTATAACTTATATATATATATATATATATATATATATATATATATATATATATATATATATATAAACCCTCCGAAAATTTGGAGGGCTTGTATATCGATACTGACCGTAACGTGGTTGAGAAAGACAGAAAACTGAGGCACACTATTTTAGCATTTGGTGGGGCAGCGAGCTCCGAGAAAAGTACTCAGGCGCTCCGTGCTGTAATTGAGAAGAGCGAAAAAAGAATGAAAGCGACTGCTTCACTGCACGGAAACCTGAAGACATTTTGAACTGGATTCCATAAATATATTTTCGCAATGATCTTCTCATGCACAAAAAAGGGTTTCGACCGGGTGTGCATTATCCCCGAAAACCTCCTCTTAACATTTTTTCTTTCTTCTAAATGCATCCATTATTGCAGCTTTGTACGATGTTTGAATTACTACCTCTTCAACCTGTACGCGTCATCAAAAAGTTTGACTTTCTGGGTTGCGTTCTGTCTTTTTCACGTCGAAAAATTATAATAGGCAATTAGACTTGCGCTTATTCGTTATATTTTTTTTAGGCGAAAATCTCGGGTTTCAACATACTGAAATTTACCTCGGAGGATCGAAGCGTTCCCAAAAATGGCAGCCGCAGTCAGGTGCTCAGAAATAGAAATCGCGAATAGCGACGCTGCCGCTATTCAAAGGCGGCTGATGTGCTAGCACCGATGCCAAGGCTTTCTTTCTTCAGCTTTCCGTGACTTTTTCAATACCAGTGCCGTGTGTTCGATCCAATCACAATGCCGTCAGTGCCTATACTTGGAGGGAAACCATTTAATCCTGAGAACTAGAGGACTTTTCAGGTCCGTAGTGCATTGGCTGTTGCAATGCGCGTCCTTCTCTCTCTTTTCTTTTTCTTTCTTTCTCTATTTACTTTCCCATCTGTGCGCACGAGGCAGCGGAGGTGGCTCAGCTGCAGATCCATTAGCGGGCGGCCCGTACATTTTCTTTTCCTTTTTCCTGCGGTTGCAACAACAACGACAACAACAGTGCGTCGACTCGTCACGTGCGGCACGTGGTGCCCAGCTCGGAAACAACCGCGAAAGTCATCGGCCACGATTCATGGGATTGGTGCTCTCCAAGCCCCTGAGTGGAAGGCCTTCTAAAGCGTTCACATGACTCATGTTACACATTTAGATAAGTGCAGCGGTCCACACATAGCCCTTGTGCCTGACTGCCTCTATTGAGAAGCAGCTACAACTCAATGGCGCAGGGTTCTTGTGCTGATAGATTCGCGTTATAAGCGCTTTCCGAATTGCCTCAATTGTCGGGAGAAGGGGGGGGGGTCTCGTCCGCGAATACAGCAGCACTTTTTCAACCACAATAGAGTTGAAAAACGACGCAACTAAGAAGCCAAAAGTAAAGCCATGACTGGAGCTACATAGCCTTTCAAGTTATTATGCAGCAGCTAATATATTCCTCTTTAATAGTAAGGGGGCATAACTACTAGTAACATATGCGAGATACGAGATATCCAATGACTGCGAAACACAGTCGCGATACATACACGGATAGCGCAAATGAAGTTACTCATAGAGTAGTATATCGTACTCACTCGCAGGTCACGCGCAAAAAAAAAAAAAAAAAAAAAAAAAAAAAAAAAAAAGCAGTGCATGTAATACATAAAGGAAAATACTTAAAAACCTGCGATCATACATATTTACTTGCTGGCACAGCGCCTTGTGCGAAAAAAGAAGGAGAGGAGAGAAATAAATAATGATGTACCGTTAACTACCTCGTTCAAGACAACCACAGGCTATTTAGTAACTTGGGAATCCTAAATTAAAGTAATGAACATCTATAACTAATTCGGCTAAGGAGTTCGCCTCAGCGTATACGGACTATGGCGTTGTACGGCGTGTTAGAGGGACAATTTCACCAAAGAAGAGGCCGATTATGTGTGTGCGGTTGGCCTCCTATTGCCTTCTTAGCATCGGTCTCACCTGTTACTTGAGTGCGCTTTACAGTGAGCGTCTTTAACTAGAAAAAAAAAAAAAAAACAAACATAACGGCAATGAAAACACCCCCCCCCCCAAAAAAAAAAAAAAAAAAATAAAGGTATGCTTCGTCATTCCAACTCGGTCGCCTTGCTGCTCATACTCATTCCAACTCGGTCGCCATGAACCAAACCAACATGTTTGGTTCATGGCCCCTTTTCCCAAGCATTTCACCCCAGAAGAGCCGAGCACCAGGCCGGGGGAAATCTTGTACCCATTGGAAACCGGTGGGTACCCGGCGGTACTGGGGATCGAACCCCGTACCTCCCGAATGCGAGGCGGAAATGTGGAAATGTCTAATGTTGCATTAAAAACCTTTTACTCGAACGCGGTTAAAGTTCTGCAGATGTGTTTCAGCCTGGCGAATTCAGGTGCGTATGTCTGCAAGGGGGTTGTATTTCCTGCTCTCAGTGCCAGTTTTGTCCTTCCGGTTTTGAATCGTAGCTTCCGTCACAGCCTGAATCACAAGTGTGCGCTCAAACTTCGTCCGTAACCCGGCATTCGTATAAGCTTCCGTTTGTAACCTTGCATAGAGCCTTGCATTCCGAAACTGCCTTTCCACACTTGTTGGCTCGCTCGTATAACTGCTTCAAGGCAGCAAATTTTATTTGTGGTTTGCGTGCGAAGCATTCCCCGTAATCGGTTTGCCCCCCCCCCCCCCCTCCCCCCGCCCCCTCTGTTTTTCAAACGTTTTAGAACCCGGTAACGGTGGAGTTCGCTCCTATTTCTGCCCAACATTCGAAATGATCAGCTCGTTCGCGTTTCTTCGGGTGCGGGATGAGGAGTTTTTGCATGCCAAATGGATACTGCAGGTTGTAGGAAATGCTATAGTGGAGTAATTGCAAGCACCGTGTTTTTCTTAACGCACACGAAAATTTAATGACATGGGTATTTGCCCATTTCGCTCGCTTAGGAATGCGGCCACCACAGCCTATATAGATCGATCACAGAAGGTCGTATTCAGCATCACGGCTCCACTCCCTCTGACCTTGGCAATGTGTGGCTTCAAACAAACAAAAAAAAAAAAATGTTTGCGGACCATTGTCGTTTCGGAATTTCCAAGGAGCCTTTTTTTTTTTTTTTTTTTTTTGTAATTCGACCGAGCAAGCGCGGAATTGGCGGATATCTTCAGTAGATGGTTACACGTTTCTTTAGGCTCCCTTTAATATGTGTATCTGAGCACAGGATCGTTTTCGTTGCAACGATTGAAGTTATTAACACAATAACTTATCGTTTCTTTTCATTTTCACTTCCTACCTCACATCGAAAAGAGGGAGATTGGGAGAAGAAAAAGGTTTATTTCAAGACCTTGGTCCGGGTCGCCGTCTCATGTCCGATAATCTAGTGTATATCTCCCAATACGTGGGAGATATGAGCGTTATGAGCGTGGGGTAGTGGCCACAGTATTGTGTGGAGTGCAACATGAAGAATGGTCCAGCTTTCTTGAGAACATGGTACGTGGGTGGGTAGGAATCTGCTTTGGAGTGTGGTGATTGTGTTGTACGTGGGCAGATCCAATGTATGTCTGCATTGCCAGAGCAGAATAACGGCGGGGAGCTTTCCGCTAAGTAAAAGACCGCAATCTCGTAAAAAAACACTGAACGGAACCCAAGTGCTGCCGAATCGCCAAGAGCACAGGAGCAACAATAACATCGGATGAGCTTATAATCGCCCAAAATGATTTTCCACTTGTATACAGCGTAACCGCAGGTAGATAAGCATCAGCAACGTAGCGATCGGCGATAAGTGCCGCTGTCTTCGTCGTTGCAGCTTACATGATAGCATCAGCACAAGACAAAAACAAACTGGCGCATGACAGCCATAGTTACGTATGCGTCATAAAGCCCCATATAACTAACAAGACAAAAACCTCAGAATAAAAAATGGTGGTTGTTAGCACATGTTAAGTTCTAACTGCATACGGCTCATAGAAACTGCACTTTGATCGGCATTGATTTCGGTGCCTGCTTTGCGCATTTTCTTTTTGTGTATTAGCTGCATCTACAGGCTCGCACCACATGTATAAATCACGAAGTGTGAGCACTCATTGTGTACATACTTTACTCATTGGAACAGGACACGGCACTGCCAAATTGTCATCCCCGTAAGAACTTCAAATTATTACTTTTTTTAATGAGCGGATACCATGAGAATGGCCATCTGACATTTTTTTTTCTCTGTATTTTTATTTTGCGATTAATGTAGCCATCGTGTTTGAAATAAGTTTTCCCGACCTTTATAATACGGCTATGCAAGATCCGCTTATTCTCAGTTATCGTGGTGCGCAGTGTCATCTCTTTCCACTTGAATTTTTTTTTAAGGCGAAAGCCTCTCTATAGCTCACCCTCACGCGAAAATCTGTCAGGCATTGTATAGTAATTGTCGTTGCTGTGGATGGGACACATATTAGGCAAAAGACATCACTAAAGGATCTTCATGTGCGCCAGAATTCCCCACTTTCATATGAAAATTGTTACGTAACCATTCAGGATCCAGCGTTGAAATGGTGTCAGACCATTGCATCTGCTTATCGAGTTGGAAGCTAGTTTTCGGTAGAGATCCAAACCGACAACATGTGAACCTCCAATTGCATGCCCTAATCATCTCAACACACCACGTGACCTACACGTGACCACATCACGGCACCATAAGAGGAGGAGGAGCATCAGAAGAGAGGGCGCCGTGAGAGAAGCCGAAAGAGTGTAGAGGGCGTCGAGCTACCAGTCAACGTGGCGCGCTACATCGAGGCACCATAACTCAACGCGCGCCACAGAAGGAAGCGTGGGAAGCGGTCGTGGTGGCAGAACATCGCGCGAGCTAGCTTTCGCCTTTATGCTCGTAGGTGGTCCTAAGTACCTCTGCTGATTTCTTCTCCCGTGAATCAGTAATCCATTGCAATTGTGAATTACTGTCTGCAAATGCTATTCTGAACTTCATGGTGAGCTTCGTGCTTTCACAACACGATCGGTCAACCCGGAGATGGCCAGTCGACTTGAAATCATTAGTCCTATGTTATACATTAGAAAATTTCACATGGCTAAAGTAGCTTTTAAATTATCTTGGCTTCGAAATGACACTCCACACTTGCACCGTCTGCGCTACAATGTATTCGCCAGATATCTGATTAGAATTGACTTCATGCGTGCGTTTTGAAATAAGGAAATCATTATGCAAAGTTTGGTTTAAAAGCCTGGTTTCCATTCATTTCTTCGAACCCCAGCCACGGCAGTAGGCCGCCAGACTCGGCGACAACACCTCCGCCGCGTCCAGTTTTTACGACTGAGGCAAATTTTATTTTGTAAATTTTCCTTACTTAACCGCTTCCTCTGGTATAGAAATGTGAGAAAAGATATGTTACCCGTATACCTGACCTGTGGCACCTGCAACAAATAACGCTAATGGTATGCAATGGTCCCCAAAACTTTTATATACACGTTCAGTCCGCCAGCTTACAGGCCTAATTAATGCAACAACCATCAAGCAGTTTCAAAGCAGATGTTTTGCACCTCAATGCAAAACAATCGCCACGGTTAAAACTTAAGCATGAGGGAATAGTAAATGTTATAGGACCGAAGGCAATATAGGAAGCGAGCAGTTGTACAATAGATGAATGCCACAAACCATACGGTGCGTGGTGGTCATAGGCTTAATAAATCACTACGGCGTTCATGCATAATCAATATTCTGGGGTCAGTGGTAACCGAGTAGCACGCATCCGAACTTAGTTCGTACTGAAATGAGTAAGTCGACCAAAATATGGCAGAGAGCAAGCCAGCTGTATATGTCAGCGGAGCGCATGCAGACATCGAGGGTAAGGCGGACCCATCCTGCAGGTCTGGCTTTTCAGCCGGCACAGGTAAAGCCGCGCATCTTCCGTCGGTGTCCGCCAGGGGCACTTTTAAACCTTCATTCGTATAGATTCAGATATTCTAGATATTACAGAATTGTATATATATTCTAGATATTCGGATATATAGATTCAGTTATATCTGCACACTTCGTGTAGAAATTGTCGGTATTAGGTCGCTCACGCGTTCCGCTTCGCCATAAATGCCACCCCTTTTAGAGTGCGTGCTCGCGTGTGCAGATTTCTTTCTTTTTTTTTTTTTTTTTTTTTTTTTTGTAGCGCGAGCTGCATCTCGTAAGTGTTGAAAGAGGCTCTCCTGGAAAAAGCAGTGAGGCACTGACGTCTGCATGGCCGTGGCTAAAGAGCGATATTTTTTTTCTGTGCATGAGCGACAGAATAGCGCATGCACAGAACGAAAGGTCGCGTGCCGGCGAGTTTCCCGTCGATCGATGCCCAGAGCCACTGAAGCCAGTCTGCCGTCGTCACAGAGTGAGGTCACACACCGTTTGATGGATGCGTAGTAAATATAACATAAATAGCATACTGCCGCGAACACTGTTAGAACCCACGGCAAAACTCGCAGGGCAACTGCACTGGCCCCTCATTGAGCAACTAAGCCATCGCCCCTTTTTTTTTTAATATTGTATTTATTACACTAAAAACATGCTATATTTACATGAACTACTTACAGACGCGTAAGGAAACGCCACGAAAGAGGTCTCAAAAAGACAGAGTAGCAGAGCACTAGACAAGTCAGAGCACTTCACCGAAAGAGGAGTGCCACTGCGATTCGAATTGTCCATGTACTTCCCTTAGTTGAACAATAATTTGGAAGAAATCAGATTTTGTCGATATCGTCTATTTTTTGATAAGCTGTGTAGTCTAATCAGAAAAAAAAAACTATAAAGAGGCGCATCAGCATATACTGCATCAGGGTGAGGTATCGAATGGAATTTGAAGTCAAATGAATTCGCTTTTTCAAGGTTTGTTGCAAGACATCCCAGAATATAAGCGAGTCCGTACAACTGATGCAGCAATGTTCAATTGTTTCAGGAATATCGCAGAGGCAGCAGTTCACAGACTACACGAATTTTGGATTACCAGTACATGATGTCCTTACGCGGGTGCGAAAAATGTTGCTTTTTCCTTGCACTGAGACTTCCTATGCGTTACATACGAAAATGCTGTCTTTGAAGATATCGCATTAGAAAAGAAAAAGCCATAAATGGCGTATAGGAAGTCTCAGTGCAAGGAAAAAGCAACATTTTTCGCACCCGCGTAAGGACATCATGTCCTGGTAATCCAAAATACAGCGAGTTGTAAATAACAGGATGAAAAAGCATCGCAATAGAATCTTTGTACAAGCGTTGTCGTGGCACTGAGAAAAAGAACTCTATTGAACAGCCGACCCCCAAAGGACAGCCAAATATACCCCACGCATAAACCTCCTGATTAAGGATATCCAGCGATCGAAATTAGTGGACAGAGCCAGTGCGGGCAAATTATTAAGTAAACTTGTCTGCAGAAGGGCCTGAAGTGCTGGGTGGGATATATCATGAAAAAACATACAGCGGGCACAAATATGCCGCACGTGAAGATGGACCCACCAGGGCGTTTATAGGCATGGAAAAGGTAATCACTTCGCATGGCGTCTATGGAAGAGCTTCAACCAAAAGCTGCAAAACATGGCTGGGATTCAACCCGGCTGATCGCAGTTTACAGGCTGGAAGTTCGAATAAGAATGGCCAGACGTGACTTGCTGCGGTTTAACTCTTCATGGCTGTATGTGAACCTCAAGGACACTACAGCCGGTCCTAGACGACACGAATACGTTGAGGGCATTTTGAAGCGGGAGGTTTCAGGAGATAAGCGAGATGGGCCGCGGTGCTATGCCGTGGAAGGAAAGAGTAGCCAGGGACTAGAAAGAAGGCTGTGTGACATTGTGTATACCAGTACGAATAAAGTTTGCCAGGTGTGCGAAGTAGAACATGAATAAAAAAAAGTTGAACAAGCGAAGCAGATGAAGTGAGCTCCGCAGGCTCCACGCGCTGCACCTGATCATGAGATCAAATCCCGGCATCAAATGACCTTCAAGAATGGCAGCAGTAGAGGTATACGCTGAATAGAAGCCCTGGTGCAATAAATAATCGGCAAAACTCAATGAAATTTTATTGCTAAAGCAAGTTACAGGCTGTAGCCTTGTCGAGTACTGACACGCCACGTCGGAAAAACGTCTGAGCATAGCTCTGTACAGCCGATACACGATCCTTCCGACAGTTTACAGTGCGCCTGTACTCACTTCATCCTGATATACCGTGCATGTTAAGCAGCCACTTCCCCGGTTTGCATCTCCGTCTTCATCAACTTCCATTCGTGCTCAGGTCACTCACAAAAAAAAAATTATAAACAGGCCCATGCACCTACTGATCAAAATTTGAACGTGTGGCCGCTTTATAAAAAAGTGTGTAGTGTCGCCTCTGAATATCATTTGTGGAATACCCCGAGGGGGGGGGGGGGGGGTACATTTGTACTAAATTACTCATTACCACCCATCTTATGGCATCCGTATGGCTACAGTAAAAGCTATGCAGCTTAATCGCTACAAAAGTTTTGATAAACCTGCATAGCTTTCCTAGCCGTATAAAGCTGTTCACGGGTCGACGGTTATGACTGTCACCCGTTCATAACACTTGCTCTATCTAAGACGAAAGGAGGGGGAGGGATTTGGAGAGTCAGTTGATCACATCGACGGCTTCCTTCGGTAGAACCGAAATTCGGTCTGCTTGGGAAGCCGTGTCGTGCTTCCCAAGCAGAGAAAGCGCAGGAAGAGAGAGCAAAGCCTGCCGCCTTTGTTCTCGGCCTAGATCCGGGAATTTTTGTCACCCAATCCGTCTCAGCGGCAAACGCAACTCAGCTCACGCTGATTGATGCGGTAAACCCCTGAGCTTAGTCTACTAAGTTTTTTTTTTTCTACCAAGTCACGGCGAGTTACGGGTAATTCTTTTCATGAAGTATTCCATGAAGCATGAGAACGCCTCTGACAAACACAAATGGAGGCAATGTGACTTATTCAGCACTGATCACAATGCGAGCATCAAAACTGTAAGAAGGGTCCGCTGGACCCTCACTAAATATATTCAGGTTCACATGCTAATCGAACCGTATACGTCAGCCAGTTTTTTGGACGGTCAAACTGGCAGCATCTGACCAGAGTTAAATATTGGAGGACGCTTAAGCTTCGCCTTCAGACGTTCAACGTGATAGCTCCGCTGTCCTTGAACCTCGGTGTTTGGAAGATGATGCATGACTGGATGGATGTTATAAGGCTTTTAATCAGGCGGCGTCTCGCGCCATCTGTTGCGGCAGGGCCGTACAATCGAAGGAATTTCCAGTGAGCGCCGCATCGCAGGTAAGCAAAGCGGAAATGTTATTTGCTACTCGCTTACCTATTACTTCCGTAATTATTTTTTTTTCTGATGACGCACCTAAACATTAGCTGACAGTCATAAGGCAATGCATCCATTAGGTCCACCTTTATTCGGAGAGGAGCAATGCGGTTCTGTGGCGGAGTGGTTGCGTGCTCGCCTCGCTTTGCGAAGGCACCGTATTCGACTCCGCGGGTTTCCGCACTTTTATTGTTGGTTTACTTCCTTCCGATTTTCGCGTTACAACTACAATGCCGACACCGGCTTTTCTGCGACACGGGGTCCTTAACCCATCGCGTTAAAAAATAGTGGAGTATACGAACGCTATAATGTAGTGACAACCGTGCTGACAGCCTGGGTTCTTCTCGTAGTGATTGCGCCTGCTCTGCAGCCTGCGCTGGCTTTGCTCCAGCTGGTCGGTCAGCTTCTACTTGAACGAGATCTTTCTGGTGTAATTTGGCAGGTGTCTTCCTATCGTCTTATACCCTTCCACCTCTTCATGCAGCCTTCGATTTGGAGCTCTCGTTGTTACCATTGATCTCCATGTGCCCTCTGGGTCTTCCTCTTTCCTCTTGATACTTATGACGGATATCCACAGCGAAAATTAATATGACAGAGCCGCCTCCACCTAGTTGTTGATAGGCGGCTTCTGAATGCCTTTCTATGTGTTCTTGTTGAACTTCTCGAAAAAGAGCAGCAAAAAAAAATAAATAAAAAAAAGAACATAAGCATAATGGAGGATTGGAAAATGTTTGGTGCAGATATAAGCAATCACTTGTTCATCCTGGTCATCCTGGTTGATGTTGTACCTTGAGTAAATCATGAATTTGAAATCAGTGTCGGTAGAAAATACTTCAGAGTTGAAGGTATAGGGGTTGCAACGAAGGAAAAATATTTAATGCTGAAAGTATAATCCTAATCGGCGTTGAACAGCTTTAGTCTCCCTCTTCTGGCCTTGGACGACAGGAGCTTCGGCTTGCGTTTCAGGTTCTCCGCATCCCCCTCGGAATTCGCTAGGAAGCAAAAATTCAGGGAAGGGAAACCACCAAATCCCATGAAACCCTTGGAGAGCCGACACCCATGACGAATTACTGCCAATGATGACAAAGACCCTACGGTAGAAAAATGAATGGAAACCGATCCTTACTCTGTCGCTGGTTCCTTTTCGAAATGGGTACGTGCTGATCGTTCAAGCTCGACTCGAAGGGAATCCGGTACAAGCTCTAAAACATTCAGTCACAATTATGCTTACCAGCTCAGCTTATCTCTGACAATGCTACTCATTTCACTGGTTTAATCAGCACAAACGACGGCGCCCTGCCACCCTGAAGCCAACATCATCGAACGCGTAAACAGAAATCTCAAGACAATGGTAATGACGTTCACGGAGCGCCGTAAGGGCTGGGACGCTCTGTTTCACGAAATCACATCAAGCACGAGCGCAGCGATAAATCGGTTTATGGGTTTCGAGTTTGCAGCTGTTTTTCTTGGTCATAAGCTCCAGTTTCCTATGTAAAATTTTTTTACCTATGGCTCTTCATTTTGGCGCTGCGAAAGATTGGGCTCCCAGTTATCCCCGGTCTATCCAGCACCTCAATCGTTTGATATAAGTGAAGACTAGCTGTACAGGGTGCGCTTATGGCAAACAGATTAGTTTTCCTCCAGAAAGAGAGAGATAAGCATTTATTATGAGCAGGCGTGAAATATTCAGCCCTAGGTGAGCAGCCCCCTCAGTCCAGGAAGCCGTCGACCCGAGCCATCTCCCGAGTCCGGCTGACCAGACAACGCTGATCCTCACGGCTGGGGCTTGACAGCTGAGTCTCCCACTGCACTTCGGTTATGGCCATGGCGGTTATAGTGTCATTTGGTCTCTTGCCTCCCCGCGCCATATCATGTTGTAGGGTGTTTGGTACGTTGCAAAATGCGCATTCATATCTGTAGGTGGTGGGCGAGAGTCTGCGTAGTAAGGTGCCGTAGACGTGGCTGTTGGTTTGGATTTTTCGGAGGATGACTGCTTCTTCTCTAGTTAGTTTCTTGTGGGGTGGGGAATATTTTCTTCTGTCAAGTCTGTAATGCAGGAGGATGTCTGTATATTTCTTGGGTACATCATGTGTTCTCCGAAATCCCTCTGGAAGTTTTCCTCCAGTGAAGAAATAAAGCTGTTGATGGGTCTCTGACATGTTTAGAGTGACAAAATATTGACGGGAAAACAAAAAAAATGTTTGCACTTGGGCGCTAACTAATTTCCGTGCATGTTATAATTATCAGTCATTGACCTGTAACCTCCCAACGACACTTAATAAAAGCTGACAAACAGAGGGCACGAACACAAGGTATTCTTTGTGCGCCAGTTATCTATGAATTTCTTTTGTAGTCGCCTCGTATACGATTTTCACAGCTCTTCAAAACACATTTAGTGAATTGCTGGGTACATTTTTTCTTTTCTTTCGGTATGAACAGGCTTTCAAAATGTCACATTTATCGTTTCCTACACTATTTATTATCTACTTTAGAAATTTCAACTATTTTCATTGCGCTGCTGCCATGTTTGCATGGCAGGAAAAACCTTGGGCCCAAAGTTGGTACCAACGTTACTAGAACCTTCTTCAGTTTCAAAACTCCCCGCCTCCGCTGTACAGCGCGGGCGGCACCCGGCGCCTTTCGCGGGTAGGTGGCGCGGCGGTCGAAACCGGCTTTTGACTGACGCCTTGGAGCAGCAGCGAAAGCTGTGGCGCGATGGGCGAAGCGCAGCATTTACGAAGTAATAATTTATCTAAAGCAATAATGCGATTGTCTTTATTAATTTTTTTTAAATGGCTGCAACCTTCGTAGTCACAAAATCGTTTGGGTTTTGCCAACAGGGAAGAGTATTCTTTTCTGGTATATTTTGCGCCATTTGCGAGAAAAATCAAACGCCACGCGCCTGCTTTTGAGAAACTAGCTGAGTGGGCATTTTTATTTAAGACAAGTTGTATATATGTCAAAAAGCTTCGAGAGCAGGCTTTTCCCATTTTTTCCCAGCCACACTTGGCAACTGGAATAGAGAAGTATCAGAATAGTGGCATGAGGAACTGCCGGTCGTGCAATTTGTCAGAATCAATAGGAGCTATTCGCAGTGGTTGGTGATTGTTGGTTAAGTAATTTGAAATGAAATGAGTGTGCATGCGTATTGATCAATGGGCAATTTAAATTCGTTGCTTTACTTGTTTCTTACCCGCCGTGTACAGAATGTGTGTATATTATGTGTCCGCAGTGGCAGGACATGATTGATATTATGTGTTGACATGACTGCATTCGGCTAATTGTAGTTCTCTGTTGTTACCCTTTAATTAGTTAATTGTGACTATATTGAACACTCCATCATTAGGTAATACCTTCATGCTGCAGCATATATACCTTCATGCTCCAGCATCAAATCCTATATCGTTAGATAGCTTATGACTAATATAATATAACAAACATTATCCTCATTCATAAGAAAGGGGACTCTAAGGACCTTAAAAATTACAGACCAATCAGCTTACTGTCTGTTACGTATAAGGTATTTACTAAGGTAATCGATAATAGAATCAGGACAACCTTAGAATTCAATCAAGCAAAGGATCAAGCAGGGTTTCGGAAACAGTACTCTACTATCGATCATATCCATACCATCAATCAGGTGATAGAAAAATGCTCGCAATATAACCAGCCCTTATACATTACATTCATTGATTACGAAAAAGCATTTGACTCAGTTGAAACCTCGGCGGTGATGCAGGCTTTGCGAAATCAGGGGGTAGACGAGCGGTACGTGAAAGTGCTGGAAGATATATACAGTGGCTGCACAGCAACCATTGTTCTGCATAAAGAAAGTAACAAAATTCCCGTAAAGAAAGGTGTTAGGCAAGGAGACTTAATCTCCCCAGTACTATTCACAGCTTGCTTAGAGGAAGTATTCAGAGACTTGGAATGGGAGCAGTTAGGGATAAGGGTAGATGGAGAATACATCAGTAATCTGCGATTTGCTGATGACATTGCCTTGATAAGCAACTCGGGAGATGAACTACAAATAATGATTGATGACCTAGACAGGAAACGTAGAAAGGTAGGCTTGAAAATCAATATGCAGAAGACTAAGGTAATGTTCAACAGCCTCGGGAAGGAACAGGAGTTTACATTAGGTAGCGAAGTACTGGAAGAAGTAGGCGAATATGTCTACTTAGGACTGGTAGTAACCGCAGATCCGGACCATGAAAAGGAAATAACAAGAAGCATAAGATTGGGATGGAGCGCATTTGGCAAGCACTCGCAGATTATGTCTAGCAGCTTACCGGTATCGCTAAAGAGGAAAGTATATAACAGTTGCATCTTACCTGTACTCACCCATGGCGCTGAAACGTGGAGGCTAACCAAGAGAGTTCGACTTAAGTTGAGGACAACCCAGAGGGCTATGGAACGAAAAATGGTAGGGGTAACATTAAGAGATAGGAAGCGTGCAGAGTGGGTCAGAGAAATAACTCAAGTTACCAACATTCTAGTGGAAATTAAGAAGAAGAAATGGACATGGGCAGGACATCTAGTGCGAAGAGAGGATAACCGATGGTCGCTTAGGGTAACAATTAACTGGATTCCAAGGGAAGGAAAGCGTAGCAGGGGGCGGTAGAAAGTTAGGTGGGCGGATGAGATTAAGAAGTTCGCAGGGGTCAAGTGGATGCAGCTAGCACATAACCGGGTTAAGTGGAGAAATATTTGAGAGGCCTTCGCCCTGCAGTGGATATAGTAAGGCTTATGATTATGATGATGATGATGATGATGATGATGATGATGAATATAACTGCACTTGTGCATTGATTATCGTAATTAGTGAATTGTGATTAAATGCGAACGATTACACTACAGCATCAAATGATATATCTTTGCACAGCTTGCATCGAGTACGATCGCACTACTGATTGCACTAAACATATTGCCAGGCAAGTTGGTGTAACACTCTGCTGTGAACAGGAATAGCGGTAACTTGGAGAGGGATGGAAGCGTAGACAAACGCAGGCGACCGCGCTGAGTACGTCTTCTTTTTTTTTTTTTTTTTCATGTTGTCGCGCTAAGTTCTTCGCACCGCGCACTAATTTTTTTTTTTCTGAATTATCGGAATCTAACGGGCCCGGTCAGCATGGGCGGGTCTTTGAGCTCGCGCTTTCCTCGTCCATTGACTGGATGTGCGTAGTATCACGGAGAGGGGCCTTCAAGCGCAAAAAAGACTCAGGCACTGTCGTGACGCTGGGGCTAAGCCGACCCGGCCTTCACTTGGTAGCGTGCAGAAACTCCGGGTTGATCAAGGATTGAATCTTCGAAGTTGGTAAAATATATACAAGCAGGTTTAATGGCACTTTGAAAAAACTTATTTACATGAAAAAAAGGGTATATCAGCAAAATGGCACGCGTTAAGAGTTCATAGCGAGAAGCGTCTGGATGAGCCATTTACCCAGGGCTCAGAGCGTCATTTCGTGCTCTGCAACGTCCTTAAATCCCCTATGTCCAGCCCCTCTCTGAAGATGCTGACCAATCAGTTCCAGGGCACACCCCTCAGATATCGGCAACCAATCGAACACATCACTGCACTGATGGTCTGATGCACTGACTGGTTCAGTATTGTTTCGTCGGGCGTGGCCACTTGTTGTCGGGTAGAGCTTGGGAACGGCGAGGAGGTAAATTTCTATTCTTCTGCAAAGATCCGCTATGTTGGTTCCGGCAAGTGGATTTCCTTCTCAGAAGCCCAAGTGTACGTGCGCGCCACGAATACTGCTCCCAGCATTGTCCCTTTCCGGCAATTGCAACTCTTTCCTGCATTCACGGGAAATCCTCTAATGGCCGTAATCCTCATGCTCCTTTCTTCTCCTGTACGTCAGCGGACGTGTCACTCCGATCGTCTCCTTTGGACAATAGGCATTCCTCACTTGACAATAGCGCCTCTCGACGGAAAGGGTGAACAGTTGAACAAAAGCACTTCCGGCTATTTCTCACAGGGCGACGTTTCTTTGTATTTTTCTTGACGTTCCCTTGACAGGCCCAACTTGGCAGTTGTAGGGTCACGACAAAGCAAAGCATGCTCACACAAAAAGATTCATGTGAACACGCTCACTTAGAGCCCTTGCACAAACAGCACATATCAATACCATGCCCACAGGCGCACAATAGTGCGCGCAAGCGCGGACCATGCACGGTCACAACAGCCTCCTCCCCCGCCAGAAAAGTCACGGAGGGCAGCAGTCGCAGCTGCTGCATGATGAGTCGACTTAATGGCCTGCACATGAACGCTTGAAGCTCGCTTTCGCTTGTCGCGTTGTCTTGATTGTCGTAGGCCAAATTGCTTGAGCTGTCTCTGAAACTCAACCACATGTCTAAGCAAGCACTCGGCTCCCGTCTAAAGAGACCAGGTCAAAAGAAAACTGCCATCGTTGTCCGAGAAAAGCCCCC
Organism: Amblyomma maculatum; assembly: GCF_055883805.1. NCBI lineage: Eukaryota > Metazoa > Arthropoda > Arachnida > Ixodida > Ixodidae > Amblyomma > Amblyomma maculatum. The sequence continues at coordinate 126,591,766 of NC_139344.1, forward strand.
ACTCAAGACGCTCAGGACCCACGTATGCCTAGAAAACCAAACGTGCTGCTTTACATAGTCACATAGTCACATAGTCACAAGCGCACGAAAAAAAAAAGAACCTGAGTATCAATTTGGATAAATGGTGAGGAGCACCTCTGACCGCTTAGAAACAGCGGCTAAGCGCGTCCGCATTCCCATTTAACTTCCCCTTTTTGTATCTTATTTCAAAATTGCACTGCTTTAAAATCAAGCTACACCTCAGAAGGCGACTGTTCTTCGATGTCGCAGTTTGCAGCCACGCCAGGGGACAATGGTCCGTCTCTACGGTGAATTTGGCCCCCCCAAGATAGCACTGCAATTTTTGAATGGCCCATACAATGCAAGCGCACTCTTTCTCTGACGCGCAATAAGCCCTCTCTGCTCTGTCTTTTTGAGAAGCTCCTGAGCGTTGCTTTCTTCTCCGCTGAGGCAAATCAAGTTGTCACCCATCTCCTCGGGAAGGTTTAACGTTAGATTTATTACGGCTTCCCTCTGCACATAAGGCTTCATAAGATTGCAATGATAAATGCGCACTTCTTTACGCCTACCAGGGATTTTCACTGCGTAGTTAGTGTTAGAAAGCTTTGCAGCTACTTCCCACTGTACTTCGAGCTTATTCTCCCTTGAACCTCTCAGCAACATCACTTGGTCCCCGATACGAAACGTCATTTGACGGGCTGACTTATCATAGTACACTTTGGAACGAGCCTGGACTGACTTCATGCTGGCCTCAACGAGTTCCTTAATGTTATGTAAGCGATTCAGGAGGTTCAGAATGAATTCTACTGCTGTTGGGTCTTCTCCGCGCCCCTCCCAGGCTTCGCGCACCATTCGCAAAGGTGAGCGCAGTGAACTTCCGTACACCAACTCGGCTGGGCGAAATCCAGTGGATTCGTGCGGCACTGACCGCAAAGCGAAAAGTGCTGCAGGCAGGGAGGTATTCCATTCGCGCTTGTTTTCAAAGCACACTCCCCTCAGGACGCGTTTGAGAACAAAATGCCATCTTTCTACGCTGTTGCTCTGTGGATGGTTGATCGAGCTGTGCACTACCTTAATGCCGCATCACTCGAGAAATGAGGTGGTGAGGACACTTGTGAAAACGCTACCCTGATCACTTTGGACCTCGGAAGGGAATCCAACTCGTGCAAACACTGACAGCAGCGAATCCACTACACTCTCGGACGTCACCTCGCGCAGCGGAACAGCCTCTGGAAACTTTGTGGCTGGACATAACATAGTGAGAATATAATGGTACCCTGACTCTGTCACAGGAAGTGGCCCAACTACATCTATTACTATCCGGTGAAACGGCTCGGCAATGGTTGGTACTAACACCATTGGAGCTTTCCACTTATCTTGCGCCTTTCCAACCCGCTGGCACGTGTCGGATGACCGTACAAAATTTTCCGTGTCCTTAAAACATCCAGGCCATTAGTATTCTTGCAACAGCCTCTGCTTTGTTTTTCTTATTCCAAGGTGACATGACCACGAGCTGCCATGGGAAAGTCGCAGTAAGTCTTCGCGGTACGTTTGGGGAACGACTAATTGGTCCCGCTCTACTCCGCGCTTATCCTTGAATAAGCGATACAGCACTCCCTTTCTCATCTCGAAAGAAATATTCTTTGCTGTCTTAGTGGCGCGGTAGCGCTCCCTTATCTCCTGTATCTTGGAATCATTGGCTTGCTCCATAGCTAAGTCCTCTCTGGTTCCACTTAGAAGTCTGGTGAGATTACTAGACACTGGCGGCAAGAGGTTACTCTCAAGAACGTCCTCATTCGGCGTCTCATCAGCTCACTTTCAAGTTGACTTATCTGAGATGCCTCGCTCTCAAAGTTTTCTGACCCGCTATCTTCCGCATCGACCACTGTTTTAACTACCGTTTACTCCGCTGTGGAATTTTCTGGAATGAGCAGTAGCTAGTTCTCGCGCCTTTGAACGTGCTAAGGCTTGCACAACTCTGTCTCCGAAAAGGATGCCCCTCTTTCGCAGCAGCATGTCCGATTTGTTGGAAAACAAATACGGATAGCACTTAGGAAGCTTTCCTGAAACGGCAGCCTCGGTTGTTAACTCGCCGAAAGGGCCCTCGATGACCACGTTCGCGATTGGCAAGCACACGCTCTGTTCCTCAACTACCTAGCGGATCCATGTGCACTGTCCTGTATAGTCGGAAGGCGACACATACGCCGGATGGACAACAACCATCGTTGCGGCCGAATCGCGCAGTACCTTGCAAGGCTTCCCGTTGACTACTACGTCATGCATGTAGGGTTCCAAAAGCTTCATGTTTTCATCGCAGTCACTGACATACGAGAAAGCAATCTTTTCTTTCCGGCAGTTGACGGCAATGTGACCCTGCTCATTAAACCTAAAGCATGTGAGCGGCTTCCTAGCCTCAAGCTTGTTCTTTGTGTTCTGCGCGTTGGTCACTTCCCCACTTTTCTCACTGCAGTCCTTTCTAGGGAGTTTGCCTCAAGAAGTTTTCCTTTCTTCGTTTGCAACTCTAGCAAAGTGCCTTTCCTGACGGTTATTCACACTCAACTTGGGATTGCGGGGCCTATTCACTGCTGGGTTGCTGAATTGTCGGCGCGAAGCGTACTCCTCAATGAGTTCGGCAGCTTCAGTTGCCGACTTAATGTAGCCTCGGTCCTGTAACCAATTTCTTTCTTTTTCTTGGAGGCAGTTATAAAACTGCTCCAAAAAAATTCTCTCAACTACAGTGTCCCTATCATTGTAGGAATCAGTGCTCTTTAGCCACTCGACCAAACTGACTCTTAAATTGTACAGGAATTCAGAGTAACTCTCGTCCCTGGACTTAGTAGCGTTCCGAAAACGTTGTCTGAACGCCTCGGCGCTAAGCCTATACTTCTCAGAAGACAAGCCTTGACCTTCTCGTAGTTGTCCGCGTCCTCCTTGCTTAGCCGCGCGACAACCTCCGCTGCCTCGCAGGGCAGACCCGTCAATAATCTCTGAGACCAAGTGTCTCGCCGCAAGGACAGTTTTTCGCAGGTTCGCTCAAAGTTAGCCAGATACAGACAGATATCCCCTGATATCACATATGGCTGCATGTACTTTGACATCTTGAAATCTGCCTCCTTGTTGAGAATAGGTACCTCTAGCTGGGGACAATTGCCCGACCTCTTGCTCAACTCTACTTCTAATTTCCGGAGCTAAATTTCTTGCTCCAGCCTTTTTGCTTATCTCTCAATTTCACGCTCACGCCTCTTTTCCTCTTTTTTCCGCTCTTTCTGCTGTCCGAGCTGCTCCTCCTTTTTTTTGTCCGATGAGGTTCCATGCTTCACGGAGCTCCTCATCATCGGTTCCCAAATCAGTGATTGCCTTTAAAATCAAGGGTTTTCGTGCCAAATCAGTTGTATCAATTCCCAATTCTTCACACAATATCAACAGTTCCGGTTTGTGCAGCTTTTGTAGGTCCATGATCGCTCCGAGTGTCGGCTACTTCCAAAATAACTGTGCAAACTACCAAACCTAAAGGCATTTCAACACTCTTTACCAGTTCTAAATCTAACCCTGTTCTAGAACCTGGTCCACATCAGAAGAAAAGCCAAGCACTCACCCACACATGAGATCGATGTTCCGAGCTGCTCTCTTGTTGGCCGATTGTTGCTCCTGCTTGTTGCTTGAGAAGCCACCTCCGATTACCAGATGTTGTGGCTTGTAGCTTCAGATGCCACCTCCGATCACCAGATGTTGTGGCTTGTAGATTCTGACCCACCTCCAATCACCAGATGTTGTGGCCTGTAGATTCAGATCCCAACGCTGGTCACCAGTTGTCGTGACGCTGGGACTAAGTCGACCCGGCCTTCACTTGGTAGCGTGCAGAGACTCCGGGTTGATGAAGGATTGAATCTTCGAAGTTGGTAAAATATATACAAGCAGGTTTAATGGCACTTTGAGAAAACTTATTTACATGAAAAAAATGGCATATCAGCAAAATGGCAAGCGTTAAGAGTTCATAGCGAGAAGCGTCTGGATGAGCCATTTACCCAGGGCTCAGAGCGTCATTTCGTGCTCTGCAACGTCCTTAAATCCCCTATGTCCAGCCCCTCTCTGAAGATGCTGACCAATCAGTTCCAGGGCACACCCCTCAGATATCGGCAACCAATCGAACACATCACTGCACTGATGGTCTGATGCACAGACAGACTGGTTCAGTATTGTTTCGTCGGGCGTGGCCACTTTTCGGGTAGAGCTTGGGAACGGCGAGGAGGTAAATTTCTATTCTTCTGCAAAGATCCGCTATGTTGGATCCGGCAAGTGGATTTCCTTCTCAGAAACCCAAGTGTACGTGCGCGCCACGAATACTGCTCCCAGCATTGTCCCTTTCCGGCAATTGCAACTCTTTCCTGCATTCACGGGAAATCCTCTAATGGCCGTAACAGTGGCGTATCCAGAAATTTTGTTCGGGGGGGGCTCACGTTGCAGCGCGTCCTCCTCCATATAGCATTTGTCGATAGATCAAATATGATTAATTCCAGCCAATAGCCAATAGCCATTGTGTATTAGGTGCTGCAAACGAATTCTTAAATGTCACGCAGTACGCACTGCCAAGACAAATGTAAAATATTAACTTTATTATAAAAGAACATATATGTCTGTGACAAACATTGTGGCAGAAATAACTGACATCAATGCTTCCCTGATTCTGTCTGTTGAATAAGTACAGAAAATATTAAACGAAATCTAGAACTATATCAGTTCGAAATCAGCAAAGCAGTGCATACCGCTGATATGAAAACGTAAAGGCCAAGAAATGAACACTTTGACGGGAAATGCTTTATTGAATCTGTCATCCAAGACACTTGTTTACATTTTTGTACACGTGCAACGGCCAATGACGCTGTCCTTTTTTCCATTTATTGCACAGGAACACCTGTCACCGGTCGTATACTGTGGGTAATTTAAGTGAAATTATAGTCGCAACAGAGAGCGCATAGAAAAAGGAGAGTTCCGAAACATATGTACATACAAATGCGAAGATATAATCGAATATTATAAATGAGATGATACAACTTGATAAGGGCAAAAAATTACCACTGGAAACAAACTTCACTATATGTATGCACAAAACCTCGCAACATGACATTTAAATATACGTGCAAGTCTCCAATATATCTATGCAACTAAGCAAAGTCACTGCTTATGATGCGTCAAACAAGGCACATAAATATGTTCCGCAATCACAGATAGTAAAGTTTGAGCACAGAAAGACAGACGATCTAGGCAAGAACAAAGGTGTGATCGCCACGCTTCGGTCGCGACAGCACCATGTGGGTAGAATAATAGAGGAAGAATAAAAAAATCAATACATTAAATGTAGATTTTAACTGCCTGCACAGCGACAACAGTTATTCTGTACCCAAAATTAAAGAAGGGTATTGCTTAGGTTAAAAAAAAAGTTGCAAAAAGCAGGACAGGTGTGTTTAGAAAACGTTTTATTACACATTAGACATTCAGATTAGACAGTCACATGGGCGCCGACAAATGACCGAAACAGGAAATGCACATTATTAAGAACAAAGGAAAGTGCACATAAAATACAGCCTAACGAATAAATACATCACAAATCAGTATTTACATGGAGAATAAAATTTGGCTGTTTGTGATGATTATATATACAATTTTGAACGGCACTGTACATGAAGGTATAGACAGTAGAATAATTTGCCAAATAAAATAGATATAAACATATACAGGAATCGCATGCACAGTATATATGGCACATTGTTGCGGTGTATACAGCTGTGAGTTGGCATATATATTTGCATTATATTACAGGTACCAAGCAGGACGGACAGGTAGCTAAATAAGAAAGAAAGGGACAAACGAAACCCTGACATGATGCGACAATTCGAACTACCCATTATCCGAGTGTGCTTGTTGAAAAACGCCGCGTGGGCGGGGTTTTCAATGAGCAAGTCGGTCAAAATTGGTTATTGATGTGCTCGCAATTTTCGCATTCATGTGATAATTTTGATCTAGATGCTGACTGTTACAATAAAAGACAAAATGTCTGCGGTTTTAAAAGCTAATGAACAATCATGTTTTTATAATTACGCGTTTATGAACCCGAAGGAACCGTGCTTTTACTTGCATTATTTTTCCTGCTTCGCTATCTAAAGGACAAACTTTACTCGGCGGGGCAGTTTAGCAAAGCGGTCAATCACTTCGGACACGTTGATGTCGACGTTTCTGGGGGCGTATAGAAGCGCCAGCCCAACCATGTGTTCTTCAGACATTGTAGAACGCAAGTAGCTTTTTAGCAATCTCATGCTTGAAAATGATTCACTCGGTCAGAGAAAACGAACGCGCACCGAAATGCGCCGCGTGATGGTGGGGGCTACACAAGAAAAACGTATGCGCTCTGGCTGACCTTGTCAGCCCCCGGGTAGCGAGAACAAGTCTCAATGTGTCGTCTTGCATAGAAGTCAAAGTAGAAAAAATAACTTAGAACGTAGTTACCTTTAGTAATGCCTTGACGTGGACGCTTTGGCGCAGGTGAAAACAACGTTGAAATTCTTTTCTTTGACATGACGACAGTGACCACGGTGCATCACCTCAATAGACCTCGCTGCGTGCTGGGGGCGCCCTTGGTTCGCCTGAGATGTCTCTCGCCGGGCCGATGTTCCCGGGTCCTGGCTCAGAAGCCGAGAAGACGGAGAAGGAGCAGGAGCAGCCAGGGAGTAGAAGTGAAGAATAAACGTTTTATACAACTTTTTAAATGATCTGACGAAAAAGGAGTTTCGGTGGAGACAATCTGCCGTTTAAATATGGTAGGTTATCCCCAATTCCCTAGCTGGGGAAACAAAGTTTAATCTGTACAGTCCCATCAGCGGGGCACAAGCATGGACTTGAGATGCCGCCCACTGCCGAGGGTGGTACTTGAGCCTCCTCTCACATCTTTCAGTGGCGAGGGCTAGCTTCTCCGATGTCGATGACAATTTTGTGCATGCTGGCGGTGGAAACCCTTCACTAAGGTAAAGTAGCCGGAGAAGTCGTCCGTTGGCTGAGGTCATTTCCCTGGTGTTACTTCTCAGAAGTTCACCCGCCTGCTTCGAGAAGTCGGCGAGCAGGGTCAATGCTGATCGGCGACGCGCCTCCGAACCTTTAAACAAAAGATCAGGTTTCCGTGGTCGTCGCCGCGGGTGCCAATAGGATTAAGGTCTGAAAGAGCAGCTCCTCTCCGTCTCCATCGCGAAAGGAGAGGGGGGGGGGGGGGGGGGGCTTCGGCGCCGCAGTAGGAGAAGGATCACTCCGCCGCCGTCGGCGCCGCTTCGGTGCCTTTGGTCGCGGTCGCTCACCGGCGTCCGCAAGATGCGTAGGGCGGCGTAGAGCTCTGTAGGAAAAAAAAAACGAGGTGCAATAAAAAAACCAAAACGCTCCTGGGCCAATGTTCAGCTCCTTCTCTTCGGCGCGTAGGAAGAAGCGTGAAAACGAAAAAAAAAAAAACAACCACAAACAAAAAGCGCAACCACGGAGAGAGCATAGTGTACGGGGAGAAGGGCGATGGAGTACCACTAAGAGCTGCTACAGCACGGTGAGGATTCGCAGAAGGCACGAGAAAAAAGAAAGCCCCAAAAGAGAGACACGGGGATTTTGAGGAAGCGGGGAGTCGAAGGCGAGAGAAATACCGCCTTTGAAACACTGAGCGGGAATGGAAACCTGTCTTGTTTCGTCGTCCACCCCCTCCTCCGCGGCCGGCGCGAGTTGACGCGACGAGCCCGCTCGCTATCTAAACGCCCTTGAAACTTAGTGCTCGGAAATGGTTCCTGGCTTTACGTGACTCCGTCTGCATGGGCGTTGCTACGAAATGTAGTCCTCAAGTTCGTAATGTTCGTGCCGAAATGTATTTTCGAACGAACCGGAAAAAGATATTGTAGACAAAACCCAGAATGCTTTCGAGCGCCGGTGGTTGTTTTAGTCGGCGGTGCATGACAGCACGAAAACATTTCGGGGGGGGGGGGGAGCTGAAGCCCCATAAGCCCCCCCCCCCCCTGGCTACGCGCCTGGGCCGTAAGCCTCATGCTCCTTTCTTCTCCTGTACGTCAGCGGACGTGTCACTCCGATTGTCTCCTTTGGACAATAGGCATTCCTCACTTGACAATAGCGCCTCTCGACGGAAAGGGTGAACAGTTGAACAAAAGCACTTCCGGCTATTTCTCACAGGGCGACGTTTCTTTGCATTTTTCTTGACGTTCCCTTGACAGGCCCAACTTGGCAGTTGTAGGGTCACGACAAAGCAAAGCATGCTCACACAAAAAGATTCATGTGAACACGCTCACTTAGAGCCCTTGCACAAACAGCACATATCAATACCATGCCTACAGGCGCACAATAGTGCGCGCAAGCGCGGACCATGCACGGTCACAACAGGCACATGCGCAAAATGAACTTGTAGGCAAGAATAATAAAGTGGTTCCTTTTAGAACACTACATGGGCTCGGACCGGGCCTGCAAATGACAGTTTTGCCAGGCCCGGTCCGGGCTAGGGTTTTAAGTTGAGGACCAAGGCCAGGCATGAGCTAGTTGTGTAGTCTTGTTTCGGAAATTAAGGAATCCCGGAATTAAGAAATAGTTCGAGTGGTTTATGAATAAATCACTAAATGTACATTTAGTGTCGCCGAACGAGGTAAAGCTCATTTGTAGATCGACTTTAGTCAGCGGCATTGGTTTGACTAAGTTCTTGGGGCGCTCATGCTTGTTCAACGACACAAACGAAAAAGCACAAAACCCTGCAGCGCGCTCTACTAGTGAGCACCAAGGAGGTTATATAGAACTATATAATCTCCTTTGCGAGCACACTCCATCGTATATAGGGCACTCTTGTATGTTCTCGATTTTACCAAGGAGGTTTTGTGTTTATGTTACCTTAGTGACTGGCCGTTTGGAACTTCATAAGCTCGGCAGGCTGCCGTCTTTTCAAATATAGCCTTTCTCTGCCTTATATCCTTATCGCTGCCGTTATTAGGTGCAGCGGCAACATAGCACACCACGCCTACATGAATGAGCCTATTACTTAATACAGCGAACTATGAAAAAAAATATCAAGGAAATAGGAATACTAAATTCACCATATGTCCGCAACCGCTAGGTTCTACGCGTTAAGTCAGCGCTTTGAAGTCGCGAGCGCGCGGCTGAAAAGCCTGCAGCCGCCGGCAAACGCGCCGGCGCGATCTGCAGCGCCACTCACGTTCAAGGGAGAGGCGGCGCCGCGCGGCGCTCCGGAGCTTTTAAACTGAAGCTGGTTCTAGTAACGTTGGTTGGTAGAGTGTTGCCAATTTCCGTTCAGGGATGCAGCAGAAATGTTTACCGCCTTTTTCGCTCCGCTATAGTCTGCTCTCCCGTGGTAACAAAGTGAGTATATCGGCAGTCTTGCCTGTGCCCCGTCAGATGCAGGGTTGGCGAAAGACGGGAGCCTCTCAACGCTGCCGACGTCAGAGCATACTACGGGCGTCCAGAACCCACGTAGATATGGGCTGCAATCCTGACCACGCCCTGACTGGGGCTTTCCGATCTCGGCGGATGGCTCCAATCCTGTAGTTTGCCAACCACAGCGTATTTGTTCCAACTGTCCTGTTCTGTTTGTTAGCTGAGAACACAGGCTCTCCTCTCCTTCTGTCCTGTCGCTAAGTTAAAACCCTATATGTCCTTTCCTTCCCCCCCTCCTGGAGTACCTGGCTGTCGTCGGCATAACAGGAAGGCAACCTTGTCTTTGACTAACTTGTCCATATTCGTGATGGACAAGACAGTCAAAGTAGCCGAGTAGTTCTATACTGGTCTCTACAGTAGCCTGTCGTGACGCTGGGGCTATGGCGACCCGGCCTTCACTTGGTAGCGTGCAGAGACTCCGGGTTGAAGAAGGACTGAATCTTCGAAGTTGGTAAAATATGTACAAGCAGGTTTACTGGCACTTTGAGAAAACGTATTTACAAGAATATTTACATGAAGAAGAAGGGTACATCAGCAAAATGACAAGCGTTAAGAGTTCATAGCGAGAAGCGACTGGATGAGCCGTTTACCCAGGGCCCAGAGCGACATTTCGTGCTCTGCAGCGTCCTTAAAAACCCCCTATGTCCAGCCCCTCTCTGAAGATGCTGACCAACCAAATCCAGGGCACGCCCCTCAGGTATCGGCATCCAATCGAACACATCACTGCACTGATGGTCTGAAGCACTGACTGGTCCGGCATTCATTCGTTGGGCGTGATCACTTGTTGGCGGGAAAAGCTTGGGAACGGCGAGGAGAGGAGGTACATTTCTATTCTTCAGCAAAGAAACCACAGGCTGGTTCTGACAAGGGGTTTTACTTCTCAGAAACCCGAGTGCACGTGGCGCCGCATAGGGCTCCCAACATGGTCCCTTTTCGACAATTGCAAATCTTTCCTGCATTCCCGGGAAATCACTTAATGGCCGTATGAGTCATGCTCCTTTCTTGTCCTGCACGTCAGCGGACATGTCACTCTGTCGTCTCCTTTGGATAGGAGGCATTCATCACTGGAGGATAGCACTTCTCGACTGGAAGGGTGAACAAAAGAAAGCACTTCCTGCTATTTCCCGCAGGGGGACGTTTCTTTGTGTTTTTCCAGACGTTCTCTTGACAGGGCCAATTTGGCATTTGCAGGTTGTCCACAAAGCAAAACATGCTTACAAAACAGGATTCCTGGAAACAGGCTCACTTAGAGCCAATGGACCATCACCACATATTCACAAAACTTTTCCATGCCCACAGGCGAACAATAGAGCGCGCAAATGCGGATGCTTGGTCGTAACAGCCTCCTCCCCCGCCAGAAGAGACTCGGAGGGCAGCAGCCGCAGCTGCTGCATGAAGAGACGACTTAATGGCCTGCACGTGAACGCTTGAAGCTCGCTGTTGCATGTCGCGTTGTCTTGATTGTTGTAGGCCAAATTGCTTGAGCTATCTGAAACTCAACCACATGTCGAAGCAAGCACTCGGCTCCCGTCTGAAGAGACCAGGTCAAAAGAAAACTGCCATTGTTGTTCGAGAAAAGCCCACTCTCAAGACGTTCAGGACCCACGTATGCCTCGAAAACCAAACGTGCTGCTTTACATAGTCATCTATATTCAAGCGCACGAAAAAAAAAAAAAAAAAAAAAAAAACCTGATTATCAATTTGGATACATGGTGAGGAACATCTCGGACCGCTTAGAAAGAGCGGCTAAGCGCGTCCGCATTCCCATTTAACTTCCCCTTTTTGTATCTTATTTCAAAATTGTACTGCTGTAAAATCAAGCTCCACCTAAGAAGGCGACTGTTCTTTGATGTCGCAGTTTGCAGCCAAGCCAGGGGACAATGGTCCGTCTCTACGGTGAATTTGGCCCCTCCAAGATAACACTGCAATTTTTGAATGGCCCATACAATGCAAGCGCATTCTTTCTCTGACGCGCAATAAGCCCTCTTTCTAGAACTCAGTTTTCTGCTCAAGTAGAGCACGGGGTGCTCATTACCGTCGTCATCTCTCTGGCAGAGAACAGCACCTAGCCCTCGATCACTGGCATCACACTGGACCGTGAATTCTCGGTCATAGTCTGGAGCTCGCAATACCGGACGGCTAATCAGCACAGCCTTCAGGTTTACGAAGGAGGCTTCCTTTTGTTCGTCCCAGACTACATTTGTCGGTTCTGTCTTGCGGAGAGCGTCGGTCAGAGGGCTAGCCAAAGCTGAATAGTTAGGGATGTAGTGATTGTAGTACCCAGTCAGACCTAGGAATGCTCGAATTTCCGTCTTCGTGCTCGGCCGCGGATAGTCTGCTACCGCAGAAATCTTAATCTCGCTGGGTTTCCTGAAACCTTGACCTACATTGTGACCCAAGTAGTCCACGGTCGCCCTTGCCAGGCAACATTTCTCGGCCTTTACGGTTAGTCCAGCTTGACGCAAAAGGCTCAGTACAGCTCTTAGATGTACCATAGTTTCCCTCTGCTCATAAGGCTTCATAAGATTGCAATGATAAATGCGCACTGCTTTACGCCTATCGGGGATTTTCACTGCGTAGTTAGGGTCAGAAAGCTCTGCAACGACTTTAGCAGGTCCTTCCCACTGTACTTCGAGCTTATTCTTGGGATCATTGGCTTGCTCCATAGCTAAGTCCTCTCGGGTTCCACTTAAAAGTCTCGTGAGATTACTAGACACTGGCGGCAAGAGGTTATTCTCAAGAACGTCCTCATTCCGCGTCTCATCAAATTCACTTTCAAGTTGACTTATTTGAGATGCCTCGCTCTCAAAGTTTTCTGACCCGCTATCTTCCACATAGACCACTGTTTTAACTGCCGTTTCCTCCGCTGTGGAATTTTCTGGTATGAGCAGTGTAGCTAGTTCTCGCGCCTTTGAACGTGTTAATGCTTGCACAACACTGTCTCCGAAAAGGATGCCCCTCTTTCGCAGTAGCATGTCCGATTTGTTGGAAAACAAATACGGATAGCACTTAGGCAGCTTTTCTGAAACGGCAGCCTCGGTTGTTAACTCGCCGAAAGGGCCCTCGATGACCACGTTCGCGATTGGCAAGCACACACTCTGTTCCTCCACTACCTGACGGATCCATGCACACTGTCCTGTATAGTCGGAAGGCGACACATACGCCGGATGGACAACATCCATCGTTGCGGCCGAATCGCGCAGTACCTTGCAAGGCTTCCCGTTGACTACTAGGTCATGCAGGTAGGGTTCTAAAAGCTGCATATTTTCATCGCACTCACTGACATACGAGAAAGCAAACTTTTCTTTTCGGCAGTTGACGGCAATGTGACCTTGCTCATTACACCTGAAGCATGTGAGCGGCTTCCTAGCCCCAAGCTTGTTCTTTGTGTTCTGCGCGCTGGTCACTACACCACTATTCTCACTGCCGTCCTTTCTAGGGCGTTTGCCTGAAGAAGCCTTCCTTTCTTCGTTTGCAAATCTAGCAAAGTGCCTTTTCTGATGGTTATTCTCTCTGAATTTGGGATTGCGGGGCCTATCCACTGCTGGGTTGCTGAATTGTCGGCGCGAAGCATACTCCTCAATAAGTTCGGCAGCTTCAGTTGCCGACTTAATTTCGCCTCGGTCCTGTAACCAATTTCTTTCTTTTTCTGGGAGGCAGTTATAAAACTGCTCCAAAAGAATTCGCTCGACTACAGCGTCCCTATCACTGTAGGAATCAGTGCTCTTTAGCCACTCGCCCAAATTAACTCTTAAATTGTACAGGAATTCAGGGTAACTCTCGTCCCTGGACTTAGTAGCGTTCCGAAAACGTTGTCTGAACGCCTCGGCGCTAAGCCTATACTTTTTCAGAAGGCAAGCCTTGACCTTCTCGTAGTTGTCCGCGTCCTCCTTGCTAAGCCGCGCGACAACCTCCGCTGCCTCGCAGGGCAGAACCGTCAATAATCTCTGAGACCACGTGTCTCGCTGGAAGGACAGTTTTTCGCAGGTTCGCTCAAAGTTAACCAGATACAGACCGATATCCCCTGATATCACATATGGCTGCATGTACTTTGACATCTTGAAACCTGCCTCCTTGTTGAGAAGAGGTACCGCTAGCTGGGGACAATCGCCCGACCTCTTGCTCAACTCTAGTTCTAATTTCCGGAGCTCAATTTCTTGGTCCAGCTTTTTTGCTTCTCTTTCAAGCTTCTCACGTTCGTGCTCCCTTTCCTCTTTTTCCCTCTCAAGTTCACGCGCCTTTTCCTCTTTTTCCCGCTCTTTCTGCTGTCTGAGCTGCTCCTCCTTTTTTTGGGCGATGAGGTTCCATGCTTCACTGAGCTCCTCATCATCGGCTCCCAAATCTGTGATTGCCTTTATAATCAAAGGTTTTCGTGCCAAACCACTTGTATCAATTCCCAATTCCTCACACAATAGCAACAGGTCCGGTTTCTGCAGCTTTTGTAGGTCCATGATCGCTCCGAGTGTCGGCTACTTCCAAAACAACAGTGCAAACTACCAAACCTAAAGGCGTTTCAACACTTTTTACCAGTTCTAAAATCTAACCCTGTTCTAGAACCTGGTCCACATCAGAAGAAAAACCAAGCACTCACCCACACATGCGATCGATGTTCCGAGCTGCTCTCTTGTTGGCCGATTGTTGCTCCTGCTTGTTGCTTGAGATGCCACCTCCGATCACCAGATGTTGTGGCTTGTAGATTCTGATCCACCTCGAATCACCAGATGTTGTAGCTTGTAGATCCAGATCCCACCTCCAGTCATCAGATGTTGTGGCTTGTAGATTCAGATCCCAACGCTGGGCACCAGTCGTTGTGCTTGCAGATTCAGATCCCACCTCCAATCACCAGATGTTGTGGCTTGTAGATTCAGATCTCACCGCTGGTCACCAGTTGTCGTGACGCTGGGGCTATGGCGACCCGGCCTTCACTTGGTAGCGTGCAGAGACTCCGGGTTGAAGAAGGACTGAATCTTCGAAGTTGGTAAAATATGTACAAGCAGGTTTACTGGCACTTTGAGAAAACGTATTTACAAGAATATTTACATGAAGAAGAAGGGTACATCAGCAAAATGACAAGCGTTAAGAGTTCATAGCGAGAAGCGACTGGATGAGCCGTTTACCCAGGGCCCAGAGCGACATTTCGTGCTCTGCAGCGTCCTTAAAAACCCCCTATGTCCAGCCCCTCTCTGAAGATGCTGACCAACCAAATCCAGGGCACGCCCCTCAGGTATCGGCATCCAATCGAACACATCACTGCACTGATGGTCTGAAGCACTGACTGGTCCGGCATTCATTCGTTGGGCGTGATCACTTGTTGGCGGGAAAAGCTTGGGAACGGCGAGGAGAGGAGGTACATTTCTATTCTTCAGCAAAGAAACCACAGGCTGGTTCTGACAAGGGGTTTTACTTCTCAGAAACCCGAGTGCACGTGGCGCCGCATAGGGCTCCCAACATGGTCCCTTTTCGACAATTGCAAATCTTTCCTGCATTCCCGGGAAATCACTTAATGGCCGTATGAGTCATGCTCCTTTCTTGTCCTGCACGTCAGCGGACATGTCACTCTGTCGTCTCCTTTGGATAGGAGGCATTCATCACTGGAGGATAGCACTTCTCGACTGGAAGGGTGAACAAAAGAAAGCACTTCCTGCTATTTCCCGCAGGGGGACGTTTCTTTGTGTTTTTCCAGACGTTCTCTTGACAGGGCCAATTTGGCATTTGCAGGTTGTCCACAAAGCAAAACATGCTTACAAAACAGGATTCCTGGAAACAGGCTCACTTAGAGCCAATGGACCATCACCACATATTCACAAAACTTTTCCATGCCCACAGGCGAACAATAGAGCGCGCAAATGCGGATGCTTGGTCGTAACAAGCCAAAGTAGTCAGGACCGTAATGAGATTGGCGGTAGGGAAAAACGGTCAGACGTTCCACCAGTGACGAAGGACGAGGTCAAGAAAGCAATGGAAACTACGAAAATTGGGAAAGCAGCTGGAGAGGATCAAATAACTATAGATTTGTTGAAGGACGGGGGGATATCGTGCTAGAAAAACTGGATACCCTGTATACGCAATGCCTGATGTCATCGACGGTACCGGAACCATGGAAGAACGCAAACATTATCTTCATTTATAAGAAAGGGGACGCTAAGAACCTTAAAAATTACAGACCAATCAGCTTACTGTCTGTTACGTATAAGGTATTCACTAAGGTAATCGCTAATAGAATCAGGACAACCGTAGACTGCAATCAAGCAAAGGATCAAGCAGGGTTTCGGAAACGGTACTCTACTATCGATCATATCCATACCATCAACCAGGTGATAGAAAAATGCTCGGAATATAACCAGCCCTTAAGCATAGCATTCCTTGATTACGAAAAAGCATTTGACTCAGTTGAAACCTCGGCGGTGATGCAGGCATTGCGAAATCAGGGCGTAGACGAGTCATACGTTAAAGTGCTGAAAGATATATATATATATATATATATATATATATATATATATATATATAGTGGCTGCACAGTTATCATAGTTCTGCATAAAGAAAGTAACAAAATTCCCATAAAGAAAGCTGTTAGGCAAGGAGACACGATCTCCCCGGTACTATTCACAGCTTGCTTAGAGGAAGTATTCAGAGACTTGGAATGGGAACAGTTAGGGATAAGGGTAGATGGAGAATACATCAGTAATCTGCGATTTGCTGATGATATTGCCTTGATAAGTAACTCAGGAGATGAACTGCAAAGAATGATTATTGACCTAGTCAGGAAAAGTAGAAAGGTAGGCTTGAAAAAAAATATGCAGAAGACTAAGGTAATGTTCAACAGCCTCGGGAAGGAACAGCAGTTTACATTAGTTAGCGAAGTACTGGAAGTAGTAGGCAAATATGTCTACTTAGGACAGGTAGTAACCGCAGATCCGAATCATGAAAAGGAAATAACAAGAATAAGATTGGGATGGAGCGCATTTGGCAAGCACTCGCAGATTATGACTAGCAGCTTACCGGTATCGCTCAAAAGCAAAGTATACAACAGTTGCATCTTACCTGTACTCACCTGTGGGGCTGAAATGTGGAGGCTAACCAACAGGGTTCTACTTAAGTTGAGGACAACGCAGAGGGCAATGGAACGAAAATAGTTAGGGGCAACATTAAGAGATAGGAAGCGCGCAGAGTGGGTCAGAGAAATAACTCAAGTTACTGACGTTCTAGTGGAACATTAATAAGACGAAATGGGCATGGGCAGGACATGTAGTGCAAAGAGAGGATAACCGATGGTCACTTATGGTAACAAACTAGATTCCAAGGGAAGGAAAGCGTACCAGGGGGCAGCAGAAAGTTAGGTTGGCGGATGAGGTTAAGAAGTTCGCAGGGGTCAAGCGGATGCAGCTAGCCCAGAACCGAGTTAATTGGAGAATTATGGGAGAGACCTTCGCCCTGCAGTGGGTATAGTCAGGCTGTTGATGATGATGATGAACCTTGCTTTGGGTAACGGGGTGCAGATTATTCTGAACGCTTTAATTGCGTTTCGAAACAAAATTTTTCTTTTTGTGTGTCTGCGTGTTGTCCTTTCCTCGTGACCTTCTTTCGTTATCTGACGCCTCTGAAGTGTCCCCTATTGAGAGGTGGAAGGGAGGAGACCCTTTTATTTTTTTAAACTATGCGCGCTTTTCGTGCATCTATACTCCGTTCTACAAGCTGTTTTCAGCGCTACGAAAAATGAGTTACCTGGACCAACCTGAATGACGCGCATTAAATGATTGCATTTTTACGCGCCTGTCGATCATGGTATAATAATGTGGCAGGCACACTTTCATGTTGTGCGATTCATCCTGATTGCCCAAAGTCGCCCTCAGCTTTGAAACAGCTTTAGAAACGGAGTATAGGTTTATGCGCGCTGATCGACCCACTGCCCTTAACGTGAAATCGAATCTCGTGCAAAATGTTACTTTCTTTCCTTTGCGCTTTCTTTGTACCTTGTTTCGCCTCCTTTCCCTTTATCTTGCGTGCCTAAATCTTTTCCTTCTTTCGGTCGTAACGGTTCTCATCTTTGTTTGTTTGTTTGATTGTTTGTTTGTTTGTTTGTTTGTTTGTTTTTCTGCATCCGTACCAATTTTCTGTGTTTAGTAAGGTCGAGTGTACATGTGCGGGAATCTCTCAGCAATTCTCTGCGTAACTGAAACTCGCAAAGAATATAGGATATCAGTATTCGCTTCGTGACTGCAGATTAGCAATTCCGCGTCGCCTCTTAGATCAAAACGGAACTGAAACAAAGTGTGAGGTGGAGAAGCCTGCGCGTGGCAGTACGCTCGTACGCGCCGTATATATGTGATCAAAACGGTGTCTGCCGGTAGAAAAAAAAACTTCCTTGGTAATTCGGACTGTCATGGTCTCTGGAATTCGCAGATATGTCTCCAGACTTCATCTTCGGTGAAATTCGGACGGCCACCCGCACAGAGTTCCGCCTGCAAAACTTATCAAGATCCAAGCTATGAAGCTCTGCCGAGAAAAGCAATTGGAGCCTTTCGAGCGAGTTGACGGCGGTGAGTCGCCAAGAAAATTGGAAAAGAGATAGTCACGAAAACAAAAGTTTGATCTTAAAGCCTGTCGCTTTTATTTCGACCATAAAAAGGGAGCGCGTTCTGGTGCGTACACTCATGTTTTACAGTCAAATCACGGCACAGACTGCGCATACAGCGACTGAGTTTTCAAAGCTTTCCGTCCAAACATTTTTTATCTTTCTACCTGGGTCTTAGCTGCCGGCGCCTTGGCAAGGCTGCGGGGAGAATGCGGAATGGAGTTTTACATTGCGGCAAAGGACGGTCTGCTCGCCGCTCTTTGTTTATAGTTGCTTCTCCACTCGTGAGATCCGTGTGCATTCGTGCTTGCGTGCGCCTGTGCACGTGTCCGCATGGGCGCGTGTTTACCTTCTTCACTGTAGCTGAAATCCATCTGTCTGTCTAGCGGTCGTGCAATGCGTACGTCCTAAAGTGCACATGGCCGTGATTCCAAATCTAATTCAAGCTGGGCCACGGTCGGGCTTCAAGCGCGCTCAAGTCCGACCGTCGGCGGACACTGACACTCCTAACGCGAAGCTCCCAGTTGACATTTCGGACAGACGCGCTCGTCGGCCACTCCCTGAAAAAGTTGGTTCTTTTTTGTTTTCTTGTCCTCCATTCTGACAAGAATCTAAACCCTATCACAAGCCTGTTTTCTACATAGAATTTGACCCTGCGAAACTGTTTTTTCTAAAAAGAAAACAGTGTTGATAGCAAGACGCCCACTATCAGCTTTCATGAGCTATGAGGAGTTCACGGACGCCTGCGTCCTGGTGGTGTCGCTTATTCAGAAGGGGAAGCTACCACAATTGTCTGCGATGGCTCCGGGAAACCGATTTTTTTTCTTTTCTTTTCTTTTATTATATATATATATATATATATATATATATATATATATATATATATATATATATATATATATATATATATATATATATATATATATATATTGTGAAAGAAGGCTAGGTTGAGACAGCAAGGTCGTGACGGCAAGGCCAGCGATGCCTTGTCTAGCGTTTTAATCCGGTGACCAAACCCAGGCGCGCGCCGGAGCCGGCGCCGCGGGACGATGATGATGGTATGTACAAATGAAAGAGGAAGATCATTGCATGTACAAATTAAAGAACGTTCACAGAAGGCTCACAAGTGGTCTAGTTAGTAGTGTGGGGTTCGCGATTAATTAACCAGTTTCTGGCGACCTCAATTAGATAGAACGAAACGTTGAGGAATTGTAAAGCAGCGTCCCACCGGTTATAGGCACTGCAGCGTTCATATGTGTCAAGCCAGTCATCCACGTCTTCGTCACGACGACCAGCGAACAGCGGTGGGTCGCGTTGACGTGTGGGCAGAGTCGGAGGCATCGGTGCAGCTGAGGTAGAGGGTCCGGCCGGGTCGGGATTGCTCTCGGTGGACATGATTATGGTGGTAATTGCCAAACGGCGGCCGGAACGTAGCTCCAGCGAGAGGCAGCAAGGGGATCGAATTCGACCTCCACCACTTGTGAAAGAAGGCTAGGTTGAGACGGCAAGGTCGTGACGGCAAGGCCAGCAATGCCTTGTCTAGCGTTTTAATCCGGTGACCAAACCCAGGCGCGCGCCGGAGCCGGCGCCGCGGGACGATGATGATGGTATGTAGAAATGAAAGAGGAAGATCATGGCGTGTACAAATTAAAGAACTTTCACAGAAGGCTCACAATATATATATATATATATATATATATATATATATGTGTGTGTGTGTGTGTGTGTGTGTGTGTGTGTGTGTGTGTGTGCGTGCGTGCGTGTGTGTGTGTGTGTGTGTGTGCGTGTGTGTGTGTGTGTGTGTGTGTGTGTGTGTGTGTGTGTGTGTGTGTGTGTGTGTGTCTGTGTGTGTGTGTGTGTGTGTGTGTGTGCGTGCGTGCGCGCGCGTGTGTGTGTGTGTGTGTGTGTGTGTGTGTGTGTGTGTGTGTGTGTGTGTGTGTGTGTGTGTGTGTGTGTGTGTGTGTGTGTGTGTGTGTGTGTGTGTGTGTGTGTGTGTGTGTGTGTGTGTGTGTGTGTGTGTGTGTGTGTGTGTGTGTGTGTGTGTGTGTTTTCTTTGCTATTTCAAACTTGTAGTTGCCTCCACCTCATTGCTTTTCATTTTTGAAAAGATGCAACCCAAGCCTTGGAGGCGCGAGATCGACATTTTTTTTTTTTTTCTGATAGGTGGATGCCAACCTGACATATTTCTTCTATTTGTCTTGAGGTACTCATAATAGCTCGGCGCAAGTTTCACACACGAAAGACTTCTGCGAAAATTATATAGGCAATATGCGGGAGAAATAATGATAGAAATGAAGGGATATATCGGAGTGATGACAACAGAGTTGGCCGGACCCACCCATGATGGGGATTAATTGGGCTCCATATAAAAACGTTTCACATGAAAAAAAAAAGTAGAAAAATTATAGAGGCAATATGCGGGGGAAATGATAGAAATGAAGGAATATATCGGAGGGATGACAATAGAAGTTGCCGGACCCATCTATGACGGGGATTAATTGGGCTCCATATAAAAACGTTTCACATGAAAAAAAAAAGTAGAAAAATTATAGAGGCAATATGCGGGGGAAATGATAGAAATGAAGGAATATATCGGAGGGATGACAATAGAAGTTGCCGGACCCATCTATGACGGGGATTAATTGGGCTCCATATAAAAACGTTTCACATGAAAAATAAATAAAATAAAAATTTTTCTTCTGGCTCCTGTATACCTACATTTGATATATTGTTTAATAATGTAAGCATGTGATTAATCTGCTTCGAAGATATGCCGGTCTTAATATGAATCTGGGGAATAAAATTCCGGGCGAAGCCATACAACTGTTTCAAAGTAGCTGTCTGCTTTTGAAGATTTAACAGACAGTCAATTTTTAGCACCCATGATGACCAATGTTTCATAAATTACAAATACATTCACCTCAGTGAAGCCATTCGGCTACAAATGTGATTTGCACAGTTTCTTGCCCCCAATTCTTGCCGCTTGGGGCAAAAGAGTTGGGAAAATTGCCTTATCCGAAACAAACAAAAATTGTAGAACTCCGATACGCCGATGCCTTCAAACTTCTATCATCATGTGGTGCTTGCTTGAAGTCCAATAAGCTCCGTTTTGCAACTCAACCTCGACATCGTTGAATCGCACTGCAAAAAAAAAATTGGAGAGAAAAATGTCGAAAATATTTAAAAATGTTGCTGATTTCTTGAAGAAGAATTTCGCATTCTTCCTCAAAACTGCGGAACAAATCTGGGGAACAACACAAGATTTTAGGAAAAGGTGCCCTAATGACGAGATTTAGAATGCGGTTCAGCTAATTGACATACGTCTCTGGAAATGCTTCTCGTTTGACAATTCAACAACTGCCTAATTTGTCTCCCTCAAACTGTCGATATCCTTTCTGAGGTAGAAAAATCGGTTCAGAACTTTTCTGCGGTCCAACCAGCGCACATCCGCACACCCTTTGTTTCCTTATGATGGCGAGGTAAATTGCTTAGGTCCTGACATCGATTCATCAAGGTGTTTTCAATGATGTGCATGACTCACTTCGTCAATTCTCTCTGCAACAGTACGATGCGAACGGCTTATATTTTCGAACTCCTTCTCATTCTTGGACAGCCAGTGTCAGCTGCTTCAAGCATGCAGTCTTCCAACAAAAATCTCGCGAGTAATATGGTTTGAAGGTTTTGCTAATAATTCGAAGTCTCTCGTACGGATGCCAGAGCTGAACGATCTTTTCTTGTTCCTTACTCCTGAGTGGCCCGCCAGATCGTGACGTAAGAGTCAACGCGGCCAAGAGCGGGGAATTCAAACAGATCTTCCGCACAATATCATCGGTCTAACCATGTTAAGTCGGATAATTTTAGTGTGAAACCGCTACTTCACACAATTAACCCCAAGAATATTGCACCTTAGAGTGAAATAAAATTCTAGCAAGTACATATAATATGCAGAGTGTTGAAAGTTGAACTTCTTCGGGTTTCTTAAATTAATACTAAGAAGCCGGTGCACGCAGAAGCAGTTTTCATTGTCATTGTTCATCGTAATATCGGTAATTGATTGAATTAAGTTGTAATTTTTTTATGCACAGGAGTTAGCATCTACGTTTACATTGAAATTTAGAGGCAATGTCATTTGATAACGATTGCATTTTTTTACAATTTTAAAAGCTCACCTGTGCCTGGAGATATCCCCGTTTAAAGTTTCAGCCCAATTCATTCAACTACGATTGTGAGACGTCTGCACTGGGCATGAAGCTCTTACCCTGCGCGGGTGGTGCAGCTGTTGCGTACGGCGCGCCGTCTGTAAAGATTAAGGGGCGGCAGGGGACGGTGATATCTTTGTTTTTGGTCAGCGTCTTGACACTTGGCCAGCGAAACCGACGACTGCGCGGGGCGAGGCGGCTAGGCAAAGCTGTTCGAAGAGATGGCTTGGAGAGTTGACGACAAGGCGTGCTTACTCCGCATACCACAGACACAAATGGGGTGCAAACATGGAGAAAGGAAACAACTGGGTGCAAAGTTGCCACGCTGCTTTCTTTTTTTTTTTTTTTTTTTGTAGTCTTCGCATAACCCTTGAAAATCATGCTAGCGCAAAGATTTAAACGAACGTGACAGCTGCAGAGTAGCACTTCAGTAGCCATGTAGAGTTCCAAGGGCGCTGTGCGTAACTACAGAGTGAGATTTGAAGGCCCTGCCTTGTGTTCGCCTGCGAAACTCTTGGGAAATTGAAAAACGACTTTGAAGTGCTGTGCGGAGTGCACTTTTTTGGGGGTAAAAATTAGTTACTTTTCTTTGTGGTGTGAACCTTACGGGCATCGTCTTAAAGTCCACTGATTGAACCACTGAGCTTCGATCGCCACTAATGTGCCTTTTCCACTGACTGCCTGCTAAGCGCACGCTTATAATGGCACCTATTAGAAGAAGCAAGTGCCGCATTGGAACCTTCTCTCGAAAATGACTGGTTCGTCTGGATCGAGGCACTTTTCTACAGCAGTAAAGATTAATATAGTCATATCAATAGCGGAGATGAATGGCAATGACTCATCAGCAATGAGTCTGTACACACCTCGCGATTCAGACCAGGAAGATGCGGCCAGACTGACATCGGGCATTTTCTGATATTTTCTCACAATAGGCTTCGCTCACAACACAAGCAGGGCGTCATGATGAGGACTTGGAAATCAACGTATCTTACCTGCGTGCATGTAATGCCACCTGCACGCATCAGAGAGGTTTCTAAAATGATGGAAAAACAGCGCTACAGACGTGGACGGAGGTGAAGAACAAACAGGACGGGCGCTGTCTCGCAACTGAAGTTTATTGAAAAAACACAGTATATATAACCCAGCCAAGCAGCACCAAACCGCACATTAAACAAAAAAAACACAAAAAAACAACTTTTTTTCTTGTTTTTTGTTTAATGTGCGGTTTGGTGCTGCTTGGTTGGGTTATATATACTGTGTTTTTTCAATAAACTTCAGTTGCGAGACAGCGCCCGTCCTGTTTGTTCTTCACCTCCGTCCACGTCTGTAGGGGTGTTTTTCCATCATGTCATCATACCAACTCGCCCACATGTCTCTTCTATTAAAGTATGTTTCTAAAATGATGCGGGAATAACGTGGGGACATTACGCTAAGTTCTAAAAAACACAAATTGCATCCATACCATGCGCGTTTACACCAGGACCTAAATGAAGCAGTCTGAATAACGAGCGGACTTCTGTAATTGGGCCCTAATAGAAAATGAACTAGTATAAGGATTTCCTACAAAGAATCATTTGGACTGATGTGACTCGGTTCTGCAGGAAAGGCGCAGAGAACAATCACAACGCTCACTATTTGTCGGAAGGCAATCGTCACTGGTTGCGACAACACAACCACCAAATTCGATGCGGGCAAAATATACTTGGGGACGAAATCATGGGCCCTTACTAGTTTGTAGAAAGTCTGAATAGAAAGAAATATGCGCGAGGAATTCTTGCTGCCTTCGTCAACAGATTTACCTCCAGCTTACTTCTGAACCAACTGCATTTGAACATGACGGCGCTCTACTGCTTTTCTCCTTCACTGCAAAGAACTGGCTTGGACAATAACTTTCTACGACAGTGAGCTGAACGCGACGGAGAGATGTTTTGGCCACCGAGATACCCTGATCTCTTTCCATTGGGTTTCTTTTTTTTTTTTTTTAGGTATGTTAAAGGCCGCGTTTACGCAGTTGAGCTCGCTGATGTCATCGACGTAAATAACAAAATAGCTGAATGCTGTAGCAGCATTAGCAAGGAATTGCTGCGCCGAGTTGTCGATTCGACGAGAGAGCGGCTCTTACGTGCTGCGATGGAAGGCAAGCGTTTCGAACTAATTTAAAACGTTAGTTTTATGACAAACGTAATGCTTTGTAAAATTTGTAACATCTCTGAGTGTTTGGACTGTACACGTAAGCGATGGGCTCGTAGTATAATTATTTTATTGACCTTTCCATCTCGTCTTCCCTACAGTGTTGCCGAAAATGAAGCTATAATTAATTGAATAAACTAGAAACGTAGACCATTGGCGCATCAAAATTGCACAAAATGGAAACGTCATCAAATGACGCTGCCTCTAAGTTTTCAATATAAACAAGCATGTTAACTGCTGTGAAATAAAAATTCATTATATAATTTTATTAATTACCGATATTGCGATGAAAACTACAATTACAATAAAAACTACTTCTTCGTGCATATCTTAGTATTAATTTAAGAAACTCGAATAAGTCGAACTTTGGACACCCTGTATATTATGCATTATATGTACTTCTATATATATATATATATATTTTTTTTTTTTACTCTGACCAAGCAGCAACTTTGCACGCAACACAGAGAGATATGAATCGCCCTTCTTGCTGCGATTTCAGCGTTCGCTCTCGTCGTCTGCTCCTGGCCGAAACAGGTTGCTGCACAAAAGCAGCGACAGTCAAATGCAACCGGGGCAGGAAGGCTGCTTTATTTGAATCATGATTAAATACATTTTTCTGCAGAGCAATCAGAAATCATTACTTTCCAGCGAAGGCCAGGGCAGTCCGTCCGCAGGAAATTGAAGTACCTTTAAGCGAAGCTTCCGACGAAAATAACGCAATCAGCGCAAGCCAAAAAAAAAAAAAAACTAAAACTAGAGCAAGCGCGTGACATTGCCCGCTGCTGCAAAAACATTCGTGATTCACGCCCTACCGAACAACAAACACAGCCACGGTTAGGGACTCTGGCGACACCACACCCACACAGCTCCCTTTTTCGACTCGTAGCGTCAATTTATCTTCGCTTCGCAACTCCATCTGACCTCGGCACTTCGCCAGAAGCCCGCCTGTGCAGCCGGGTTATATGTCCCCATAGCGTCGGTGATGTTTGGCACACCTGCCTCGTCGACATCCGATAGCACTGACGTTGATCAAACGTGGGTAGACTCCTACGCTTTCAAGTATAACATCGCTGTGGGACGAAGAGACCACAAGCTAACGATCAAGCAAGTGTAAGCACTGCGCAATCACCGATGAGAGTAGAACGCGTGGAAATTAAAGTTCCGAGTGGAGTGACAAGAGCAGGGGTGTCTGAACGTGCAAGCCCGCTTTTATCGAAAGCCTGATATGCTCCATGGGCATTTCGTATGCTACGTGTTGAATTTAAAGGGTGTGCAACCAGACACACGGACATTTTTTATTTAAGTAATCTATTCATATCTCAGAACTGTTGTCATCGTCATCGATTGCGTGGGTTATGCCTGGCGCGTGGTATATGATCTTCTCAACGTTGTGCAATATTTGGTCACCCTCGTCGCTGGCAGGCTTCATTTGCCTCATAATCCGCTCTGTTGCCCGAGGAGATCATCGGTGCGCAGGTGCATTGCACGCTGTCGCCCAAGTCCATTTTCTCCTCGCTATTTTGCCACAGTATAGCATTAATACGAGTCTGTTTTCTAATGAACCCTGCTCTGATTATCTGCTTTGCTGCTTGTCATTCCACTTCGATACCAGTATACATGTTAATCTTGACTTAATTTCAAGATTTCTCGATTGACTTCGGATGCATTTAAGCTACGTAATGCAGTGACTTAATTTGTATTTTCCAACTCTGAGGCTGAGTTGAGTGCATCAGCCTCAGATAATGGTAAATTTTGGCACTATTAGGTTCAGTGGTTAGAATGAGACAGCATCGCTCACGTTTTTTTTTTCTCCTTTTTACCGCTTTCAAAAGCATGAAAAAGGAAGTGCTGAAACCATGTGCCTGCAGCACGAGCATTTCAGGTAAGCTTCACCTGGATGAATCGAGTGCGTTTGATTGTAAAGAAAACCCCAGTTAACTATAGCCTGTATTGATTCCGCGGGTTGCGAAGAAATATAAAAGCTGAAGTACGTAGTCCGGCCCCTCTTTACATTTCAGTAGGTTAATTAGAACCATTATAAGCCAAAATAGCCATTCTATATTTATTTCTATCTCAATGTTGCTCTTAAGAACTGCTCAAGAGGTTTCGATCCGCTTTTATTTGGATAAATTATTACTCAGTGCATGCGATCATTTGGGGAGCGCAGGTACTTGAATATGACTCTGTCTTCCCGTCAAGCAACGTTCCCGATTTCATAACACGTTCACATGGAATGTTCGTAAAAAGTGTCATGTATACGGCTACATTAACTGTGCGTGCATCCTTTATTTCATAGCACGTACAGCGATGAACTGTTTCTTGAAAAATCTCTCATCGTTTCATTACGCTACCACAAGACTTTTGCGAGTTATGCTTCTCTGAAGAGGCATACCGCAAGAAATATAGCAGAGTTTTTTCTCAAACAGAAAGAAGTAAATTTATAATACCGACAAAACTTCCCAGCTGCGCCGTGCGCTCTCCCTCCAGACTAAACCGTGTAGCGCAGCGCCGTCCTTAAAGTGCGAATGGCTACATTTATCACAGTGAGAAACGGCACTTTCGAGTGGTCAAGCCAGGGAGCGGGGCCATTAAGTTGGAGCTGGCAAAATGATTGCCTTTGCTTCGGCCGGCGACACCGACAAAGGCAGACGCAGACTACGATCGATCGTGAAGCTCTTTCGCCACCTGCAGTGCTTCCCTGTTCTTCAATGGCCACCGGTAAAGTTAAGCGAACAGCCCACCAAGACGGCGATTGTGTGTTGATCCCCTTTTCCAGGGCAGACACAACGGGCAAGCCTCGCGCACTTTCGCGGGAGCTCACGCCCGCCTTGTAGAATTCTGGCCAGTTTGCGAACTGCCGGTTAAGATCCCTGGACCCTGACCTGAAGCTCCGGCTTCCACCTGACCTACCCCGACGTGAAGAAACTTTGCTGTGCCACCTGTCGGTTGGGGTAGCATTCACAAACTCTTTTATTATTTTTTTTGTGATAGGTATGGCAAACAGCCCTGCATGTACAAACTGTGAGTGCGACGAGACTATAGGCCACATTCTTTGTGAGTGCTCCATATACAGTGCGGAAAGACAGTGTCTCTGCCGTGCGCCGGAGCGTCTAGATGGACACTCACTGTCTGAAATCAAGATTCTAGGTCACTGGCCGCGGCGATCGCCGGCGGTGAAGGCCTCCCAAGCCCTGCTCCGCTTTATGAAAACCACAGGCCTGATCAATAGGCTGTGATTTTGCTGTTATGTTACGTGATATGACTGTGAAGTGATGTGACGTGACGTAATATGGCTTTGATGTGACTATACTAACTTCACCCATCCCTCTCTTACCCACCACCTATATATCCACTCACCCCCTTCCCCCAGTGCAGGGTCGCGAACTTGACCTCCCTGCCTTTCCACCTCCTCCTCTTCCTCCTCCTCCTTCTTATTTAGCAACCCGACAGCTGTGCAAAAGCAATCTAACATAGGGAAGGAGGTAGATGTCATAGCATTAGAGATGGAAACAGTGATTCGTGCTTAACTGACCCGGTAACTGCATCTCTTGTCATTGAATGCCTTTTTCCCCCTTTTCACGCGCGACATACGCAAAAATAGGGAGTTACAAGCTTATATAAAGCCCGAGTCAAGGATAAACAACGGGGAAGAAAGAGGGGAGACGGCCGGAGGGGAAGAGGCAGTTAAGCCTAAGTTTACGCAAGACGAAGTGGCCTAGATAGCGCTGCAAGCAGTCCGGTGGAACACGCGAGCACAATCTGATCTTCTTACGGCTACTTCTTGCTTAGGTGGTTCCGAGAGCTACCTCGGGAGATTAATTTCATTGTAGGAACAGCCTTGGAAGTTCTCAGCTCGTCTCTAACGTCACCGGTAGAGTGTCCAATCACAGCAAGCTGATCTGCTGTAAAAGCAGGCATCGGTTTTTTGACGGTAGAAGTCTCGCGGAGCACACCAACAGGACCTAATCGCGCTGCTTTCAGGTAAACCTCAGCTGCATGAATCGGGTGCGTACGATTGTAAAGAAAACGCCAGCGCATTCGCCTGCCTTGACTCTGCATGTTGCGAAGGAATGTCAAAGCTTAATTAGTCCGCGCCTTCGATGCCCTAAAGGAGAAACAGGGGCGTCAGCTACATTGGGAAGAAAACTGAAACGATTCAGGATATGAAAACTTCACTGGAAACTCTCGGCACTCAATATGATGGTATTCTCGGTACACTTGAAACCACTAAGCCGAAGATTGAGGATGTAAGGAAGAATACAACTGAACAAACGGCTCACCTATCCGGCCCTAACTCTTGGATTGCTAAGCTGGAACTGGAAGTTTAGGCATTACTGTCATACTCAGGTAGACACAAGCTAGATATTAAGAGCGTAAATATCAGTGAAAAGGAAGCTTGCGCACCGTCGTAGGGTATATATATAGCTGTCATGCTTGGCCTTCCCGATCCGAAAATTTTCTGGTGTCATGTTTATTGATTATTGCATACAATAAAGGTCAATGTAATATAATTAATACGCAAGAAGATCTCATAATGCACGAATGTCGGAGGGCCTAGCTCCTAGAACAATGCGACTAGTGTAGAATCACGAACAATAGGAAACAGTGTATCAAGTTATTAGCATAGGAATACAAGCTACAAAAGAAGCAAGGGCAGCAAAAGCACATCATTGGAAAGTAAAGAGGTATATGCTCAGCATGGGTTCGTAATACAAAGTGGCACAATGAAAATAGTTTATTAATATTTAGGCATATTAACTGCGTCCCAAGTCTTTTAAGTAGTATTTTAAGGCAGTGATGGAGTGAGTGATCAACAAACAATGCTTTCATTTCACAAGGCAACGAATCCAGTACGACATCATAGTAAATATATAAATTGGTAGTAAATATGGTAGTAAATGTAACATGACTTTAACTTTAAAATAACTCGCTGTCAGGTTTTCGAAAAGAAGATTATTACGCTGCTGAAAACAAGTAGGGTTATTATTTATAAGCTGATGAGTCATTCGATGCCTAACGTACTAGAGCTTGTGCTGGACCCCTGCCTTGTCGACAAAATGTGTGGTTCTTTATTTTATCGGGCTAAAGTAATTACCCTTAATAACTGGGGCAAAAAACTTCCGGTGACGTGACACACCTTCGAATTTCTCAGAGAAGGGCAAAAGCTAGTCTCACAAAAAAAGATGTAGAAAAAATTAAATATTTTACCGTTGCGCTTGAAACTATGTTACATAAATGGGTTGCACTGCGGTTTTTAACCACACAGCAGACAAATTTGCAGCGCAAAGCTTTTATGTTGTTTTATTATATTATTTTTTTTCAAAAACATCGTTTTTGCAGCTTTTTTGTATTATTTCGAGACACAACAGCGCGCAACATCAGTTTATTTTTTGCCGTTTGCTTATCATCATCATCAGCCTGACTATGCCCAATGCAGGGCGAAGGCCTCTCCCATATTTTTCCAATTAACCCGGTTCTGTGCTAGCTGTATCCGCTCGACCCCTTCTCTATAATATGTGCTAATGGTTTAAACTATAATACAACACAATGCGCTTCAGGGAAAACCACACTTAAAAAAATGTGCGTTGTGCCACGTTTTCGGGTATAATTTTCGTACAGAGGTGTTCCTAGCAAAAATATAAATTACAGCACAATTCATAGCTAGCTTCATTGAAAGCTTGCTCAACGATTTTGTTTTGTTCAGCCCTTTGTTTTGCTTTAAGCGAGAAAACAAATTTTGAAGCTGAGCACACCTCAAGCCATAGTTGCCCCATACCGCCATAGGACTGGTCGATGTGTTGCCTGCCCCCGAGAGTCATGCGCTGCCCGTAAAGCGCGCTGCAGCAGACATTAAGGGGTTACGAGCGCTCCGGGGGCTCTGTGTTGTCAACGAAGCCTGTGCGTTGGCTGGCTGGAAAATAAAAATCGGTCCATGGCACAACGACTACTATTGCGACGGCATAATCGCAGTGGATGAATAGGCATTACGGAGGGAAAAGTAATAAAAGACATATATTGCGGCAGTGAAACAAATTCACTACGTCTCTAATGCTGCCTCATCCCAGTATAACAACAAAAAGAGCTTCATTGATTTGTGCCACCTTAAAGAGGATTTTCACCTGGCAGCTGAGTGGAACGTTCGCACCACCTCCATGAAAGGAACTTTTGTGACGACACTGGAGGGACAGTAAAGCGCTCTGCATTAGAGAATCCTTCAAAGGCCTTACGAAGGCCACATAGTTACACCCCATCCGCTGTTGACATAGGCGAAAAACGAACATATATGGGGTATCGAGGGGCTTTGCGATCCGGAAAGTGCTCTTGAAGAAAAATAAGCCAAACTTAAACCATAGGTTTGCAATGGCTTTGACTATGCTCTGCATCATTTTAAACAATCATCTCTCACCACTGTTCTTGTTCTCGCGGGAACCAAGTGCAATCATAGCAGCATCTCTCTTCCCATCATCAATGAAACCGGCGACCCCCGCTTTGAGAACCCCAAACTCAATGCGAGAGTTTCTATTCCACCCTTGTTTTCGTTGCGTTCACATTGCGGCACGAAGCATGGAGAGGACTGCAGGTAGCAACAAGAGAAATAAACGGAAGAGGGGGAGGGGGGGGGGGGGGGGGAACTATGCGGCGACATTTTTTACAGTTATCAATTCGTGGAAAACAAGAAAGCTCAGAATAAATATCCTTCAAAGTATTATATCGACTCACGTTATTCAAAGCATTTTATGCGCTATAGTTAGAGCACAATAATGCAATAAAGCACCTGACTACGCTGCTTGCTCCACTGATAAGTCCAAATGCATTTATTCTGTATTTGGAATAACCACTGAGCTGCGCCTTCTTTATTAAGTGCACATCTACCGTTACAACATCTGGGAGCAAAGCGAATTGCGTCTGCTTCTGCTGAAAGGAGAGGGGTGGGACGACAAAACAGACCTTACAGGTGGCCTCCGTGAATCATTTGATGCTCTCTTCCACACGATTGGTCGTGTAAACCTAGCAGCTAGGAACTGTGCGTAGCACCATGGCGGTGTTCTGCAGTGCAGTGGCAGTGCTGGGCAACCACAGCTCGAGGGGCGGCGTCGAATTGCAAGACAAACATTTTATTGCCTAAAACAAAAAAGGCTCCAATAAAAACCGTTGAACAAAACGTCAAAAAGGTAGCTATAAACTATTTTTTTTTTTTTTTTTTTACTGAAAACGCCTCTGAATGAACTTTACGCGCGAAAACGCGGCCTAACACGCTTTTTTCTAAGTTTGATTTTTTTTCTGCAATGCGTTGCGTTGTATTATAGTTTAAACCATTTAATGAGACAGCGCATATTATAGAGAAGCGGCGAAATATGTAATGTTGCTCAATAATGTCGCGGAAGAGTATAAAATAAACTGCAGAAATAGTGTTTCTTGGGGAAAAAAATAGTGAAACAAGAAACGCAAAATCTTCTCGTTACAAGGTTTTTGTTGTGCAGTTAAAAACTACAATGTATACTAATTATCTATAAAAAGATTTCAAATGCAAGTATAAAATATTTTATTTTTATTTTTTTTTTTCTGTTACACGTAACAACTTATGCACGTCTCTGAGAAATTTGAAGGACTATCACATGACCAGGAATTTTGTTTTTTTTTTTCGCCAAAGTTATCAAGATTTGGTATGGTTTATGGTGTTTGACGCCCCAAATGGACTCGGGCTATGAGAGACGCCGTATTGGAGGGCTGCGGTAACTTTGACCACCTGGGCTCTTTAGCGTGCACTGCCTTCGCACAGCACACGGGCTCCTTGCTTTTCGCCTCAGTCGAAAAGCGGCCGCCGTGGCCGGGATTCGATCCCGCATCCTTGAGCATAGCAGTCGAGTGCTCTAACCACTGCACGGATGCGGTGGGGCCAAATTTATTAAGGAAAATTACTTCAGCCGGTTCAATAAAGAGCCATAAATGCTATCGACAAGAATGGAGGGGGTCGAGGGCAAAATCTGATACGTTTGACATGGAATAACGCTGACCTGAAACGCCTTCAATCTGGGCGGGATAATTAATTATTAGCCTGTACATAATAAGTATGGATCATTTTAGGCACAGCAATTCTTGAGGTCTAAGTGAGTTCAAGCTGTAGTATGTGATCGAAATTAACTTAATGACATGAGCCTGATGGCTTAATTCTGAAGGCATTGAAGTTTTTCGATGTGTGTGAAATTTCTATTTCTCCTGTATGAGAAACGGTAAGTAACCTGACTGTGGATGTAGGCATGCATACGATAATGAAAGCAGGGTGTGTGGTTGAAAATATGCTCTAGTTTTGAATACGATAAGAACGCCGAGCAAAATTTTATACGTGAGTGATTGAACACTGCGGTGATACTTTAAGTGCTTATCAAAAGGTGCATCCATAAACTCGGAAATTATTTCTTCGGAAATACCACCGGATTAGACATGTTATACACGCCACATATTTTGGGCTGCGTGTCAAGACCTAATTAAATATTCTAGGGTTATATAGACACGGCTTCTGTAGGATCCTCTCTGTATAACTCAAAAAACACATATGTAAATACGTGTGAGTGCAGCTTTCGTTTATACTGTGCGCCAATGATCCAAAAGCTACAGTACATGTGTCAAGTCCTGGTCGTTACTAATAAGGGACTAACTACTCATCCGACCAAGCGCGCATCCCTAAGGCTATACTCGTGTTTATCCCGCACCCGTTTGTCTGCTGGTAGACGCGACAGAACGCTAATGGTGTTTGCGTAACGCTGTCCTATACTAATACGCCAAACGTGAACGTTCCACATACACTATGACGGCACCAGTATTTGCAGTCCCACTACTCGATTCACCGTGCCTTTGCTATGTGCGTCACGAGCCGTAGATGAGGCTGCTTACTAGCTCCGTAGACTTGCCAAAACGGCTTAGAAGACAGAGTCCTGCGTAGATCCTGTCATACAATCATTATGATGAAGCTACGGGGTGACGATAGAGTACTGCACATTACCATATATTTCAACGCGACCTTGGCACAGCACAAAAATATTTTTTAATATATTATATAGCGTACTTGAAGTAGTAGAGGATTACGATAATTTAACGCTATAGCAATGGCCTTGTTTCAGAACTGAATGGCGGGCTGGGCTTTTTGCAACTCTCAGCAACTGTGCTGTGTTCATCAACTCTCTTGATAAATGAAGCGGTGAGCAGGAAGGTAACTCTTGTCACTTGCTCTTCCCTAATGTTTCGAGTACTCACTTTGTGCAGCAGCTGAGGCCTCAAGCCTATATAAGGACCGTAAATAGGATGGATAGTTTTTTTTTTTTTTTTTTTTTTTTTTTTTTTTTTTTTTTTTTCTGCCCACGGCGCTTATATACGAAACGTCAGCTTCCTTTTCTTTGTTTGCGTGCATGGGGTGTTCCGCCTCTTTTCTTCTTATTTATCATTCGAACGCTGGTTATCGCAAAAGTGTCTGCGTCGGCGTGCGAAGCCTCCCTATCTCTGGCATCCTTCGGGCCCGGAAGTTACAATTCCCCACTTACGGGTGTCCACTTTTCACTCACATTTCAACCGCAACTTTCCAGGCGCCTCCAGAAGGCTCCACCATCTGCCTACCCACAAATATCCAGAATTGTCCCGATACCACAACCTCATGGCGAAACTGGTTCAAAGAGGCAGATCGGTTGTCTCACATTGAGGCTAAGCACATCTACTAGACGACAGGAGACAGCAGTGCTAACGCATACACCACCACATGAGTCACATACTGATCGTCTGTAACTTTTACAGAGATAACTGTTACGCACCCATTCATTGATTTCGTGGCGCTGTGGTAGCAATTGTAGTAGTAATAGTAGAGCACTATAGTAATAGTAGTGGCAGTAGAATTATCAGCCATCGGTAGGGCGTAAGGGTACTGCGCAACCGGAGGGCGCTTTGGACACCATCAAGAAGGTCGTTACCGGAGGAAAAGCACAGGAGGTAGTAAAGTTGCCGAGTAATCACAAAGGTATATGGCTAGAGCGGAAGAATGCGCGGTCAGAGGGTAGGGGTAGAAGAAGTGGGTGTTATATTCTAACGGTAGTGGCCCAAGGCCCTTTATCTGAGTTTCGCGACTATGTGGTAGTTGCAGCGATAGTGCTAAGCTCCAACTACTATTCATGTGTGGTATCAACAGCAAGATATATCATCCTCAGCTTTGCAAATTTAACTTTTTTTCGTCACTGTAAAACGCGCACATGAGCTTGATGGGAAGACGAGGTCAGTCCTTGTACAAAACAGTAACCGATAATTTGAGTGATATTAAGCCCCTAGTTGTTAGCACGCAAAAATTATTGAAGAAGTGTTTTCTGCATCGCATGAAGGTTACGGGGATAATACTCTTTTTATTGCAAAATAACACGTTGGTTTCAAGAACGTATTTTCACCATAACCTGATGCCGACAGTGTTTGTCATGCAAGGTTTCACGTGGGTCACGATTTACCGCCAAGAAATGGAGTCTGGAAGCTTTTCATCAACGCCGTGTTTCCTCACTCTTACAGCAGCTGGTCGAATTTGTCCTCTTCGCTGATGGCGGTTTGTCCCTCGGACGGCGTGCAAAGCCTATCGAACAATTTTTCAATTCAGATAACCTCTTCAGACAGGCTTGGCTCCTCCATCATGTCCACTCCTCCTCTGGCTCAATCAATTCCTCACAAGCGTCTGAGAGTGCTTAGGGTCGTCATTCTTTTGAACACATACATTGCGTGCCTATAGAAGCGTAGCCTTTTCGGGAATTTTATGATAAATCTCGTTGCTCATGGTGCCTTCAGTTCGGTAAAAAAGACCACCTCCGCGAGTGGATAATATACCTCACGCCTCAAGACGGCAGGGTCGTAATAGGGTTTGAGGCGCTGGACGTGAACGATCTCGCGTCCGCGCCGGCGTAGATCATGGGACGGCGTAACAGGTTCCACCACATAATTAACCGGAGAGGTGCGCTCCAGAAATCGGTATGGGCCATGGTATTTAGCAAGAAATTTTGAAGACAGTCTAGGGGCATTGGAAGGTATCCATAGCCACACAAGAGCGCCAGACGAGAAGTGCGGTGTCGAGTGTTGGCTGTCATGGTTGGATTTATGACGGTACTGGGTGTTAGCCGTGAATGCGCGGGTGATTTGTCGACAGTCTTCCGCATGCTGGGCTGCTTGAGACGCAAGTGTATACTCTGATATGTTTGGCTGATACGGGAGTATGGTGTCGATTGTAGCAGAAGGGTGACGGCCGTAGAGAAGAAAAAAAAAGGAGAGAAGCCAGTAGTAGACTGCGTTGCGGTATTGTATGCGTACGTGACATACGGAAGGACGAGGTCCCAGTTTGAGTGGTTGGAGGAGACGTACATAGAGAGCATGTTGCCAAGGGTACGATTGAAATGCTCAGTGAGGCCATTAGTCTGGGGATGATAGGTGGAGGTGGTTTTATGAATAATGTTGCACTTGGTGAGCAAGGCTTTCACAACGTCACTCAAGAAAACGCGTCCTCTGTCGCTGAGCAGCTCTCGAGGTGCGCCATGGCGAAGAGCAAATCACTGCAAAATGAAGGAAGCTACTTCTGACGCTGTGGCAGATGGAAGTGCGGCGGTTTCTGCATACCTCGTCAGGTGATCAACGGCTACGATAGCCCAGCGGTTGCCGGCCGCAGTGTAGAGAGGCGGCCCGTACAAATCAATGCCGACGCGGTCGAAAGGTCGTGGTGGGCTGGGTAACGGCAGCAACTCTCCAGCAGAACGTTCAGGAGATAGCTTGCGACGTTGACAGGTGAGGCATGAGCGAACGTACTTGAGTACAAATGTGTACATACCCCGCAAGTAGTAACGCAGCCGGAGACGAGTGTATGTCTTGAAGACGCCCGCGTGACCGGATTGCGGGTCAGCGTGGAAATAGTCACAGATTTGCAAACGTAGCTGCCGGGGAATAACTAGCAGCCATTTGCGGCCATCTGCGCAGTAGTTGCGGTGGTAGAGGAGGTTATCACGAATGGCGAAGTGGGAAACATGGCGGCGGAGAGCACGCGATGGAGAAGCAGCTATATGATTGGAGTAAAAATCAAGAATAGAGTTTATCCAAGGATCTTGCCGCTGCGCTGACGGCATGTCATTGATGTGAAGCGATGGCGGGGAATCGTCGGAAGAGGAAAGGCTCGCGACCTCAGCTGTAAGGGGGCAGCGGGAAAGTGCATCGGCGTCGTGATGTTTGCGGCCAGAGCGGTAAACAACGCTGCCATCATATTCCTGAAGGCGAACAGCACATCTTACGGACCACGTCAAAAGGGCGACCATAGAGGTAAGGGCGGAATTTAGTAAGAGCCCAAATAATCGCTAAGCACTCTTTTTCAGTGACAGAGTAATTGGATTCAGCCTTCGTGAGTGTACGGCTAGCATAGGCGACCACGTATTCCGTATAACCTGCTTTGCGCTGAGCGAGCACAGCGCCGAGACCAATACCACTGGCGTCTGTGTGGACCTCAGTAGGCGCTGTGGGGTCGAAGTGACGTAGGACAGGCGGTGCCGTGAGGATGTGTCGTAAAGCTTTGAAGGCATCGTGGTACGCTGGTGACCACGACGACAGGTCGGAACTGCCGGACAGAAGTTCTGTCAAGGGAGCAGCAATGGAAGCAAAATTCCTAATAAAGCGGCGAAAGTAAGAGCACAGCCCGAGGAAGCTAAGTAGATCTTTGATGGAAGTCGGTTTGGGAAAGGCTGCTACGGCACGAAGTTTGGTAGGGTCTGGAGATACACCTTCTTTGGAAACAACGTGGCCGAGAATGGTGAGCTGGCTGGCGGCAAAACGACATTTTTTTCAAATTCAGCTGCCAGTCCGGCATCAGATACGCAAGTCAAAACGTGCTTCAGACGGTAGAGGTGTGTGTCAAAGTCGCGAGAAAAGACGACAATGTCGTCGAGGTAGCAGAGGCACGTCTTCCACTTTAGGCCACGCAAAATGGTGTCCATCGTCCGCTCAAATGTTGCCGGAGCATTACAAAGGCCAAACGGCCTAACTGTAAATTCGTACAAGCCGTCGGGAGTTACAAAGGCAGTTTTGGGGCGATCAGCCGCTTCCAAGAGGGAAGAAAAGAGTTCGGCGCCTTGCAAACAATCGAGAGCGCCGTCGATGCATGGGAGAGGATAGACGTCCTTTCGCGTAATCTTATTAAGGCGGCGATAATCGACACAGAAGCGGAAGAACCATCTTTCGTTTTTAGAAGGACAACAGGTGAGGCCCAAGGGCTGCTTGAGGGCTGAATCACGCCATTCTGGATCATTAGGTCGACTTGCTCTTCAATAGCCTGGCGTTCGGTTGCAGACACACGATAGGGGCGCTGTCGTAGTGGTGCGTGGGTGCCGGTGTCGATGCGATGAGTGACTGTAGAAGTTTGACCCAAGGAACTTTGATGAGAGTCGAAGGAGGAGCGAAAGTGATGTAGTAGGTTCAAAAGCTGAGTGCGCTGCTCTGGAGGAAGATCGGCGTCGATGTAACGGAGGAACAAGTCTGTAGAGGGGGGAGTGGGCACAGGTGAAGGGGGGCTGAGCGCAGTCACGGCACAGTGCGGCGCGTCGTCAGGTTCCTCAGAGATCAGAAGAGATGCGATTGGCTGAATACTTCTGAGGCATTCGCCATGGCGCAAAGCAGTAGGGGAGTTAAATGGGTTAGAGACCCATAACATGGAAAGGCCAGCGGAAATAGCGAGCACTGCGTAGGGCAATGGAAGGCACTTGCGGCGCAGGAAAGTATGGGCTGGAGTGAAGAGAACGGTGTCATCGCTAATAGAGGCACAAGCGACACGAACAAGAACTGAAGAGCAGGGAGGAAGGTCGATATCTTCGGCAACGAGGGCTTTAGCACAGGAATTTGATTGATCAGCGTCTGGTAAGGCATGGGGCACAATCGAGAACCCCATTTCAGCTCGAGCACAATCGATAATAGCAGCATGACGCGACAGGAAATCCCAGCCTAAAATTACAGCGTGCGAGAAACTTGGCAGCACGACGAACTCAAGCGTATAAGGGAATTCTGAATAACTACTCGAGCGGTGCACGCTGCTAAAGGCTTGATATGCTGAACACTGGCCGTTCGCAACGAAAGTCCCGCAATTGGCGTCTTTACTTTCTTTAAAGTGCCACATAGTTTTGGGTCCATTACCGAAATCGCAGCACCAGTGTCAATTAGAGCCATGACAGCAACACCCTCGACGAAAACTTCAATTAGGTATGTCGGCGACAGATGAGGACTTGGGCAGTTCGACGGGGTCGCAGTTCTCGCTTCAGGAACTGCGGCCTCTAGTTTTCCTCATGTGAAGCGTTCTGTCGACGTCGCATCGGAGAGATAGAGCGGCGTCGCGGCGACGGTGAACGGTGAACGGCGGTCGGACATGGTTGAGCGGTCTGGGGAGAAATGAGGGCGAGCTGGAGGCTCAGTAGGCGCGGAATACTGAGGCGTCGGAGACCAGTATGCAGAACCATGAGTAGGTGGTGCCGACACCGGGAGACGGTTGCGGTAATAACGAGAAATGTGTCCAGCAAGCCCGCAAGTGTAACAAATTGGCCGGTTATCCGTCGTGCGCTAGGGATTACGTGGTCTTGGAGCCAGTCGCATAAACTGCGCAGGTTTTCGCGCAGGCGCAGGAGGCGGCGGCTGAACGTAGGCAGGTGGCGGTGGAGCATATGTAGGTGGCGGTCGGGCCTCAACAGCCGCATATGTTAACGGCGCTGCAACAGGCATGGATTGAGGGGCTGGAGGAAGAGATTCAGCTACCTGTTCTTGAATAATGTGGCGCAAACTGGGAGCTAGGTGTGAGGAAGGTTCTTGATGGCAGGACATAAGGGAGAGCTGTCGAGCAACTTCTTCCCGAATGAAGCTCTTAATTTGTGGCAGGAGCGCAGAATGTTCGCCTCCATCTGTCAGGCCAGCAAGGGACTCAGAGTGCATGGTGTTCGCGCGAGTTATGGCCCTTTGTTTCCACAGTTCATGATAACTTTGTCACAGTGTGACCACTTTCGCGACGGTGCGGATATCTCGAACCGACAGCATCTGAAAGGCATCATCATCGATACCTTGCAGAATGTACTTGATCTTCTCGGCCTCTGACATCTGTGCGTTTACGCGCTTGCACAAGTCGACGACGTCCTCGATATAACTGGTGAAATTTTCGCCAATCTGCTGACACCACGCACGCAAGCGCTGTTCAGCGCGGAGTTTTCTCACAGCCGATAACTTCAGAGAAGCTGGCTTTAAACGCAGACCATGCTGGAATGTCCGCTTCATGGTTTCGAAACCATAGGTTTGCTACGCCGGTGAGATAGAAAATGACGTTGCTTAACTTCGTTTCCGCGTCCCATTTGTTGTAAACGCTCACTCGTTCATAGGATGTGAGCCAATCCTCGACGTCGTGGTCGTCAGTGTCGCTGAAGATGGCGGGGTCTCGCTGGCGGAGGGAGCCGGGACAGATGATGGCCGAGCCAACTTGTACGGCTTGGTGGTTAACGTCCTCATGCATCGCAGGAGGTGGTAATGTGCGGCTGCGGAGTTCCAGGGTGAGAGGATAGATCCCCTTACCGGCACCTACACCAAATCTAAGAATGAGGGGTTTATTCAGCAGATCAACAGGACTTGATCAGCAGGACTGGGCAGATCAGCGGCGAACACAGCGGCAGCGAACACAGTCAGGTCCAGCACGCGCAGCGATCACGATGCCACTGACTGGCATGTTCCTCGTGCACTTCTTCCTCTTCACAATAAACATTAAAATCCAAATTAAACCAGACAGTTGCGCACCCAAAGACTGCTGGCTGGAGGAGAGAATTTGACGTTGAAATACATTAGGAATAGGAGCTAGGTATTTCATTTTCGAGATATTCTGCACTTGTTCCGCCAAATTAAAGATATACATTTTTATTCTATGCACGTGCGTATATGTACGTCATTCTCAAATTCTTTGTCTCAGTATATCGTGGAATGAAAATACTTCTAGAGCTGGCGCGGAATCTCGTGGTACAGAGTGAAAACAGTTCTACGAGCATTTTTTCTTTCCGCGCCAAGTCGGAATAGCTTTTTTTTTTTTAAGAGCTAGAATAAAGCCTTCGTTCAACTCTTCGTGTTTCAGTAGGTGCGAATGTTTAATTTGGATTGTTGTTACTATTAACGCTAATTACCACTACTGTCACGACCATTACCTATACCACTAATACTACTATGCTACCGCTACGCTACGGTACTATGTTACCACAACAAGGCTACGGCTATATTACCCCTAAAGAACTACTGCTACACAGCTAGTATGCTACCATTATTACTAAATATCTGCTACATTAATACTGCTTATATAGTACTAATATTCTACTTTTGCTGCTCTAATTTTGTTACTACTACCAATAATACCATTATACTGCTATGTGCTGATATTTCTACGGCACTTTGCTGCTTATACTTATTACCGATAGCGTCATATCACTACTACTCCTGGTTATACTATTACTAATTTAGATGACGCCCTTCGTAATCATCTTTCAGCCTTGATCTTCTGCTATTCCGGGTCTTTTAAGCGAAGCGTACTGGACTCGTACCAAAAAGCCGTCTCCGTACTCCGATTTGTATGGAATGTATATATAAGGTGAAGGTTTATAAGGTTATTCGTTGACTTACTTGATTAGTGAGTAGTGATTAGTGATTAATAAATAAAACATCTCTCTCTCTCTCTCTCTCTCTCTCTCGTGTGTGTGTGTGTGTGTGTGTGTGTGTGTGTGTGTGTGTGTGTGTGTGTGTGTGTGTGTGTGTGTGTGTGTGTGTGTGTGTGTGTGTGTGTGTGTGTGTGTGTGTGTGTGTGTGTGTGTGTGTGTGTGTGTGTGTGTGTGTGTGTGTGTGTGTGTGTGTGTGTGTGTGTGTGTGTGTGTGTGTGTGTGTGTGTGTGTGTGTGTGTGTGTGTGTGTGTGTGTGTGTGTGTGTGTGTGTGTGTGTGTGTGTGTGTGTGTGTGTGTGTGTGTGTGTGTGTGTGTGTGTGTGTGTGTGTGTGTGTGTGTGTGTGTGTGTGTGTGTGTGTGTGTGTGTGTGTGTGTGTGTGTGTGTGTGTGTGTGTGTGTGTGTGTGTGTGTGTGTGTGTGTGTGTGTGTGTGTGTGTGTGTGTGTGTGTGTGTGTGTGTGTGTGTGTGTGTGTGTGTGTGTGTGTGTGTGTGTGTGTGTGTGTGTGTGTGTGTGTGTGTGTGTGTGTGTGTGTGTGTGTGTGTGTGTGTGTGTGTGTGTGTGTGTGTGTGTGTGTGTGTGTGTGTGTGTGTGTGTGTGTGTGTGTGTGTGTGTGTGTGTGTGTGTGTGTGTGTGTGAGAGAGAGAGAGAGAGAGAGAGAGAGAGTTTGAACATGTGTTATGGAAATTGTGACTGGTGCTATACTGCAGCAGCGTCGTCTGACATTCTACACATTCTACGACGAACTTCGTTTGAGGGCGTTTCTTATCGTGATAGCGGCGATCGACGACCAGAGAGCATCCATGAGGCGGATGCCGAGAAGGCGGAGAAGAACGCTTGACATGAGGCAGCTAGACGCTTGAAACGATGGCAGGATGCCGAAGTACGAGCATTAAAAACGGAAGCGAAGCGCAGTAAGTGTATAGAAGAAGCCGAGCTGGAACGTCAGCAAGCAAGCGCAGGGCTAGCTTGGTCTGTAAGGCGAAAGATGCTGAGCTGAAAAGTCAACGTCGCCAGGAAGCGGCGGACGATCGTAAACGTAGTGCTTAAGCTGAGTTGGTAGTGATGTGGTCACAGTGGAACCTTCAGGAGTCCAGATGACAGAGCAGAAGCAGCCAGGTAGGAGAGGCAAAGAAGAGCGTTTTATACAACTTTTTACATGATATGATATTTACAAGTCGGGTGAAGAAAACGGAGCTCTCTGTGGAGACAATTTCCACCGCTTAAATACGGTCGGTTGTCCCCACTTCCCTAGCTGGGGAAACAAGGTTCAGTCGATGAAGTCCAATCCCTGGGGCACACGAGATCACCGGAGGTGTCGCCCACTGGCGAGGGTGGTGCTTGAACCTCTTCTCACATCTTTCGGTGGCGAGGGCAAACGTCTTCAATGTCGATGACGATCTTGTGCTGATGGTGGAGATTCTGTCGGAGATTCTGGTGGAGTCGCCCGCTGGCGGCGGTCATTTACCCCGCGTAATTACAAGGAGGTCACCCGCTTGCCTCGAGAATTCGGCGAGCGGGGTTAATGCTGCTCGGCGACGCGCCTCTTGCCCATTCAGCACAAGGATAGGTTCCCTGCTGTCGCCGCCGTGGCGCCAAGGGGATTAAGGCCCGAAAGGCAGCTCGTCTCTATCTCGAAGGAAGAGAGGCGGGAAGGGTTGGCCGCCGCAGCCGGAAACAAAGCGTCACTCCTCTGCCGTCACCGCCGCTTCGCTGCGTTTGGCGGCGGTCGCTCGCCGGCGTCCGTTAGGTATGCCTCCATTTTCAGCTGCTGGAGTTTGCGCAAACCTCGGCCGGAACCCCGGTCACAACAGTAGTACGTAAGGCCAAAGTTGCCGAATTGAAACGTCAACGTCGTTCAATATTAACCAGTGAAAGCGGTAATGATTTAAATAACATCGTATCAATAGGCGAGGCAATGGGTACGCACGCTATCGAGGCATCTCTTAAGGTGAAGCTTAGCGTCCTCCTAATTTTTATTAAGGTAAAAGCCTTTAATGGCTCATACTGTCATGGACGAAGTGTGTCCCGCTTTTGCGGCAGCTGTCGCGTGGCGTTTCTTGGCGCGCATTCAAGTGTGGGATTGCAGATGGTAGGAGCGCTAGACAAGATGAGACTTCTTTTATCGGCGTTCGTTGCAGTGCTACATATACTCTGTGGCTGCATGTAATTATAACTGGTTCACAGGAAAGGAAAGCCGCGGTAGCTGTCACACACTGTCTGACAAGTGTGCGTTTGGATGGTACGCCATCACTCCTGTCGCGTGGCGTTTCTTGGCGCGCGTTCAAGTGTGGGATTGCAGATGGCAGGAGCGCTAGACAAGATGAGACTTCTTTTATCGGCGTTCGTTGCAGTGCTACATATACTCCGTGGCTACATATAATTATAATTGGTTTACGTTAAAGGAAAGGCGCAGTATCTGTCACACTTTCTCCGGCAAGTGTGTGTTTGGATGGTACGCCATCGCTCCTGTCGCGTGGCGTTACTTGGCGCGTGTTGAAGTGTGGGATTGCATATGGCAGGAATGCTAGACAAGATGCGAATTCTCATACTTTCACCTTTCACTACTTTGGTCGCTAAAGTCCCTCGTAATTGTTTTTTATTTTTGTGGTTCGTTGCAATCTGGCAGCTAGAAACAGCTATATACGCTTTCGCTCATTCTGAGCTGTTCTATCTAGAAAGCACATTCGGAATATACTGAAGTTCCCTGATACTGCATGACGGGGTCTGAAAGGCTTCTCGTCAATCTCGTTTCTATACCATGCTGATTACGTGCACACACAGGTACGATGTTACATCAAACACAGTCAAAGCAACAACGCGCGCGGCAAGACACGTACAGTTCGGTACATTACGCATATTCACGTTTACTGATATTTTATTCATCCGCTTCCTGGTTTGAACTTCACAGAGCAGAAAGAAGGAAACAAGAGCTTCAGAATAAGATAGAGTACCAAAAAGGGGGCGCAAAACTGATGCAAGAGAAATTACGGAAGGCCAAGATGAATAGCCGAGGGCTGATTTTTAACTGTTTCTACGCTTTTAAGTGACAGTATGATGAGGGGAAAATCCATAATTTATGTCTTGCCATACAGCGCTCCCGGTTTATCTTCCTGTCATGAGCACTTAGCAACTGCGATTTCATTTCAAACGTTTCGCTCATATGTGCAACGCGCTGGGTTCTTCTAAGGCCCGCGTGGTGTTAGAGGCCTGAATTGTCACAATGAAGCGCGAATTCAGATTCTTTGCAATCCGGTTTCAACAGGTGGGGAGAGCACAATTAAGGATCCAGGTTCATCATCATTTTGTTTTTGTTTTTTCATGTGATAGAATAAGGAGCTCGGTTTGGCGTTCTCGCGGTGCTGTGTCATGCCGCATAATGTTGTCAGGGTACAAGAGATAATATTAGAAGCAGATTATGAGAGGCTTAAGAATGGCCCGTTCCCGTTGCCCCGCGTTCCTGGTCCAGCTCTCTCGGTGCCCTCGTTTAACGGTTGCAGTAATTCTTTAGTGTAACAACTGTTACACATCTGGTGGAGGTGCGGGGTGCGCTTCCCGACCTGCGTATGTCTACAAGATAAAAACACGGATTTCACACCGGTCCATCAGCGCCCATGCCGCCGCCTCCGCGGCCAGTCACCTGAATTCGGGCCTCTTG
The DNA here is from genome assembly GCF_055883805.1 of Amblyomma maculatum. Lineage (NCBI taxonomy): Eukaryota > Metazoa > Arthropoda > Arachnida > Ixodida > Ixodidae > Amblyomma > Amblyomma maculatum. The sequence continues at coordinate 126,636,560 of NC_139344.1, forward strand.
CCACCTCGACGAGGTCGACGCAATCTCGACCGTCGGCTCCATCAGAAGTGGCTGCAGATAGCAGGTCTCCGGCTCCTATCCTCTGCCACACGCCACGAACACCGCCATTTTTCCACGGAGACGTGTTCGAAGATGCGGAAGACTGGCTTGACACCTTCGAGCGGGTCGCCCGCAACAACGGTTGGAGCGACGACCGTAAGCTCCAACGTGAATTTTGCACTCGAGGACTCCGCAATGACATGGTACGAGAACCGCGAGAACAACCTGTCCACCTGGGAGACATTTCGCCAAAATCTCCTAGCTACATTCCCCAACGCAGACCGCCGGGAGAAAGCTGATGCTGCGTTTCACTCTCGTAACCAGCTGACTAACGAAAGCGTCCGCATCTATGTGGAGGACATGACGCTCCTCTTCAAGCGTGCTGACCCCTCCAGGGCCGAGGAGACGAAGCTTCGCCACCTCATGCGCGGGGTCAAGCAGGAGCTTTCGCCAGTCTTGTACGCAGTCCACCGCGTACTGTTGCCAAATTCCTCACTGAAGCGACTACCGCGGAGACTACGCTCCTGCAACGAGTCCGGCAATACAATCGAGATGTAACCACTTGGGCCCGCTGTTTCTTCGCTGCCGCTAAGGAGTGATGTAGCCGTTTTACGTGACCAAATCAGGTCGATTGTCAGGGAGGAATTACAAGCCCTCCAGCTGCCTCCCAGCGCGCGCCGTCTGTTACATCGCTGTCTGAAGTCGTCCGGGACGAGGTGCGCCTGACAGCGTAGTAGCAACAACTCTCTGAGATTTCTAGACAGACTGAGGTCAGACCTATCTATGCATCTGTCCTCGGCCGGGCGGCAGCACCAGGCCACGACGTGAATACCGCGATTCAAGCAGTGTAGCAGTCTGATCTAGCTTTCCCGTGTACCTGCTCGACCAGTCTATCAGCGGCCACGGAAATATGATGTGTGACGTGCACAGGACCGGCGGCCACTCTGCTACCACTTTGGTGAGGCGGGTCACCTTTATAAGGCCTGCCCGTACCGCCGAGTTGGTCTGCGTGGTTTCTCGCCCGACGATCCTTACCGACGGAACGGCGAACAACCACTCGAAATTGAAGCTCATCTGTCGGCCCGTCAGAGGCCTGTGACACAGTCTGGATACGGCCGCTATGATTCTAGATCGTACCGTTCCCCAAGTCCTCGCCGAAACGCCAGCTATCCTGAGCGGCGTTCTCCCAATCCACGCCGGGGAAACTAATTCCAGCGATCTCCGGAGGCAAGGCCGCTACTGTCGGGAGAACTCAAGATCCTCCGCCGCCGATATACCGATACGCTTATTTCTCACAGGGGCAGGGTAGCGACAGCATCCGACGCGCTACTTCTGATTTGTGTGTGACAATTGACGGAACTGACACGGTCGCTTTACTTGATACTGGTGCAGGCTATTCAGTGATGAGCCACGCCCTCCCCTATTGCAAAAACCAGCGTCTCCAGTGCGAAACCAGTGAGATTTTCGCGCTGGTTTTGCACTGGATCTGCTGGGCACGCTGGAGGTCTGCGATATTCACTGGAGCAGTAACGGGAAGACACTGGCTGCACTGGTGCGATGGAAGAAACACGCTGGGATTAGCCTTTTAACGCTGGGTGAGTCGCTGGCATCCGCGATGCACTGGGAGAAGCGCTGTATGTGCGCTGGGGCCGCACTGGTCCCAGTGTCCTAGTCACGACCTACTGCCTAGTATAGCCGGTGCGGCGTCAGCCGGAGTAGCATCCCTCAGGGGCCAACACGTACGGCAACAGCGTACTTTCAATCGACCATCGGGGGGCATATGAAAAATATGGTTCAAGCAAGCGCTTTTCGCTGCGAAGTGGTTGTGCGTTTGTAAGAAAACAAAGGCAGTATCTTTTTTCTAGAGTTTCCATGTTTCCATAAGTCGTTTCGAGCATTTTGAGAGAGACAACGACCGCCGCGCCTCGATCTCATCACACACTGACGATTAACGCACAACTAAAGCTGGAATTGAATAATGTGGGCTACCATGCATAACCAACTTCACAGCTGATCTTAAGGGAACTCTAACATAATGATTACTGCCAAAAAGTTCAATGCGGGCTCAATCGCAGGCGAGCGTAGCCTGCACCACGGCCCAGTATAAACAGCATAAAGAAAAACTAAAACCAGGAAAGCAGTAGTTTACCGAGCGATGGGCCCATGAGAGAAAACGCAACAACATACAGCGCTTGTAATGCATAATATTTGGCGTGTTTCTCAACCTTTTGCGCTCCTTCTTACTCTGCGTATCAAGCAGCCGAGCCCTCGGTCATCGCGACGCTTCCCGCAATGTTTACATACAAATCAGGTTTAGTTACACGCAATTAGGGTCATCGCTGCGGCGCTTGCCGGTATTGAAGCTTGCTCGCACTTTTTTCCTTGAAGGCTTCTACTAAAGCTCCGTGTTCAGCGAAAATTACGCCCACGGTAGCAGAGCACCACCCAAGAGCCGGCGTTGGTAAATTTGCAAGCGATGCCAAACTCCACATGTTAAAAGGATTCCAGTGCACAAAATAGCACGCATAGGCACCCAGAACATTAGTTGCAAGTGGTGAGAGCAGACAGCAAGCTAAAATGATCAAAAAGTTGCAATTGTTAGAGCGGTAGCAATGGCCTGTAGACTGGGAAACACGAAGTCCCAATCTCATAAATGCGGTTCATGACATAAAATGCAGAAATGTTTCACCAAAATCTGGTTTTCGGCATGGCCGGAAGAAGAAGAAGGGCGTTCTGGGCGGCTGAGCCTGAAAATGTTGCTTGCTGGAAACAGCGCATCGGCCGTTGGCCGAGGTCTTTCGACTCCTCAGGACACTACCGAAACGTACAAAGTTGTCCTTCCACGCCTGCCCACCGGTAATGTTGTCCTTAATACCGTTTTCCTGCATGCCGACCTTAAGGGTCGCCCGTACCGAGCACCTGACTTTCGAGACGCACTTGCACAGATTTTGGACCTCCGGGAAATTTTGTGCATTGGTCAGTACCAAATGAGCCACGTGTGGATGGTTACCTGCGAGAGTAGTTCTTCAAAGCAGAAGCTAATTAACAAAGCAGAGTTCCCTGTGAAAGGACTTCGGTGCATGGTGTTCGACCCGGATACAAAGAATGTCAAGGTTAAGCTCCTTTGGCTTCCACGCTATATGGAGCACCGGAGGATTGTGGAAGCTTTCGAGCCTTATGGCACGATTCAATCTGTGGAGCGTGAAAAGTGGCGGTGCCCAGGGATGGAGCACATGGAAACGGCGAACCGTGAAATCTCCCTCACGCTCAAGGACGGAGTGTCAGCAAGTACAATTCCTCACACTCTTAATGTTTATGGGGTGCAGGCATTAGTGCTTATCCCAGGGAGACCTCCACTGTGTCTTCGATGCAGCCGGGTAGGTCATGTACGGCGTCAGTGCCGAACGCCTCGATGCACCCAGTGCCGGCGCTTTGGCCATACTGTGGAGAACTGTGTATTAAGTTATGCCGATAGACTGCGTCAAGGCCAGTGGTCACGAGAAGATGACGTGGCGTCCGAACATATCATGGATGTGTCAGAGGTTGTTGATGTAACTGGTGAGTTAGGTCGTGAACATCAAATTGATGGGGACCAGAAGCCTTCTGCACTTCACACCAACTCAGAATCTGCAGTGACTGGCCATCAAGAACCAGCGTCTCCAGAGCCAAAACCGCTGGACCCGGGCCCGCCTGTGAGTGCCACTCAGAGTGCTGCGCTTGCTGCCCAAGAACCACCTGTCATTGAAGGACGTCTGGATATGCCTCCTGTGGAATCAATGGGGAAGATACTGCCAGTGGATGCTCGCCTATCCTCCTTCGTCGCTGGAGGGTAATAGTGAGCCGTCTGTGGCGCCGATCTCTGGTGCGTCCGGTTCTCTGTCGGCTGTCAGTGTGGCAGCGAGCGATGTGCTCCAATCAGGTTCGTGGGCCGAAGCCTTGAGTGTCTCAGAGGAGGACATGGACAACACAGTGCCTTTGAAGCGTCCCGCAGATGATGAGGTGTGTATCGATGGGGCTGGCCAGAAGGCACACTGTGTAGAGGCCACAGGAAGGGTGACTTTAAAGAGGAGGGTGATGTCTGCCCGAAAGGCCGCCAATTTGCAGGCGGGCCACCCCATTCCAGGGGATGATGTTTAAAAGGACTAGTACCAAAAATGGCTACAGTCGCAGCATATCAAGTCGCTACCCTTAACGTCAGGGGTATGCGTAATCGTCGGAGACAGCAGCAGTTAAGACATCTGTTAAAGAAATGGAGTGTGTCTGTAGCAGCAATTCAGGAAACAAAGTTGTCCTCCGATGAAGAGACGGAAGCTGCTCTTGAGCCGTTTTTGCCGGAATATAACATCATTGTTAGCCACGCTAGAGGCTTGTCCGGAGGGTGTATGCTATTCCTGGCCAAAACACTAGAGATGACAGCCATGTCTTATTGCATAGATGGCGAGGGACGACTTATATGCTGTGACCTCACAATCTCAGGTGTGCAGTGGCGAATTATTTGTGTTTACGCCCCTGTAAAACAGCGAGACAGAAGGCATTTTTTTCTTTCATTAGTTAATCATTTGTGCACACATCGCAAAATTATGTTGTTGGGAGATTTTAATTGTGTTTGTAGGGATGAGGACCGATCAGCAATATGTAAGAGATATGACCCTAGTGCTGCATTACTTAACGATTTGGCTTGTGAATATAACCTTGTGGATGTGGGGCAGAAAAAAGGCGACAGTATTCATTTCACTCATTTTCAGTTCTCCTCTAATGCCCGCCTTGACAGAATTTATGTTTCTGCAGACATGTTAGCAAATTTGTTTGGTTACTGGGTGCGGCCCATCTTCTTCAGTGACCATTGTATGGTGTCTCTTCAGGTAGGGAGGTACAGTCGGCAGATACTTCACCCTCGGTGGGAACTGTGGAAAATGAATAACTGTCTGCTCTCAGATGAAATCTTTAAGCGTGCTGTACCTACTTGTTTGAAAGACATATGGTCACGCCATGATCTGTCAGTTTTTCAAAAATGGGACTTGTTCAAACAGGAAACCAAAAACTTAGCAATTGAAGCCTCTGCAAGAATCGCGTTCCTAAAGAGACACCACCTTCGTGAGCTTGGGCGCACTCTAACTGAGCTACATGAGCTAGAGAGGGTTAGCCCGGGTGCCTATGTTGAAGAAATTAATAACGTAAAGGCAGAGCTTCAACAAATTGCGACGGAAAGATACAAGGGGGCCCTAATAAGATCTAGGACTCCAAGGTTTCTTGACGAGCAACCTTCACGTCGGGCCCTCAGTGATGAAAGAGAGAATGCTGTTACGAAGGAAATATTGGAAATTCAGTATGGTGGTTGCACATATAGTGATGCTCCTAGTATTCTTGCTGCTTTCTATGATTATTATCGAAAGCTGTTCGGCAGTTGTAAAGATCCATATCAGGGTTTCGATTATAATTCCTTACTTGAGAACTTTCCTCGACTAGACGATGAGAAATGTGCTGTAGTAGAGGGACCCATCACTTTGGAAGAAATTAAATCAGCCATTTCAGACCTTCAGAACCAGAAATCTCCTGGCCCAGATGGTATTACTAGCGAATTTTATAAAACATTTTCGCCTTGCCTAACACCTGTTTTGATGGAAGTATTCCAAGCATCTTATGATGTGGGTTTCCTGCCTCCCACTTTCTATTCAGGCCACACAATATTAATACCCAAAAGCAAAGATATTAATCGGTTGAAAACTGTTGAAGGATATCGTCCAATTTCCCTCTGTAATGTTGATTACAAAATTTTTGCCAAGGTCTTTTGTTCTCGTTTGCAGCTGGTTATCATGGACTTGATAGGTTCGCATCAGGTATGTGGTATCAGAGGGCGCAGTATTCAAACACACATCCATATTGCACGTTCAGTAATCGAGACAGTATCAGATGAGACAGGCCAAGTAGCTCTGATTCAAATTGACCTGGCGAAGGCGTTTGATAAAGTTCGGCACAATTTCTTGTTCGCGGTCTTGGAGAATGCAAACATTGGTGACGTTTTGCTCAAAGGCATAAGGCTGTGCTATATGAACTCGTATACAAGACTAATTGTTAATCAGGAGCTAACGAAACCAATACCACTGGAATCATCTGTTCGTCAAGGATGTCCACTGTCTCCACTGTTGTTTGGCTTATATCTGGAACCCCTCTGTCTCAGTATAATTAACAGTGCAGCCATCCGTGGTTTCCCTCTGGCTCAATGTGAAGTTAAGATTTTAGCTTACGCGGACGATATCGCCCTCTTTTGTTCTGACAAAAAGAGTGTACTTGAGGCTTTACACTTGACTGAACAGTTCTGCGATGTATCAGGCGCGGCCCTTAATTTAGATAAATCCAAAGGTTTTTGGTTGGGACACTGGGGCACTAGAGCAAGCCAGTTTGGAGGCATATGCTGGGACTGTAGTCCTCTTCAGTACCTAGGGGTCCCGCTGCACCAAGTTCGTAACAGCGCAGCCTACTGGGATTCACAAATCGTACCTATGCGGCGACAAACGCAGGCTTGGATGGGTAGGGAACTCTCAGTGTTTGCTAGGGCACAGGTCTGTAACATATTTTTGTTTGCAAAGCTTGCGTATGTCCTTCAAGTCCTGCATTGTGCGAGGAGCAAAGTACAAGTTATACACAGAATATTTGCAACATTTGTGTGGCGCTCTCAATGGGAGCCCATGCGGCGTGACAACTTGTTTCTTCCCTTAGAGTCTGGTGGAGTGGGCCTTGTTCACTTGTTTGTGCATCAACTTGTCTCCCGTTTTTTCCTTTTCAAATCGGCAAACCATCCGTTTCTTGCAACTGTGCTCATTAGGCGCCTTAGTCCACATTTGCCTTACTTATTCGCACCAACTGGGCAGGCTCGTGAGGGGCGTTTATGGGGATTCCTTAAGGAGCTGACACTTTCAATTTCCTCACTGTGCGTTTCTCTGTAGATTACCTGTATAGCCTCTCGAGAAAGCAGATGACCCAGGCTCTCACTGAGTCTTTGTTCCCTACACCGTTGTATCGGCAGCCTTATCTGGGGTTTTTGGACACCACTGTTCTAAAGCGTGTTAGGCAAATGTGCATTCAGGCAGCTGCAAAAACGTTCTTTTTCAAATTACATACAGCGACGTTGCCTGTCAAGACTTTTCTTCACAATAAGGAGATGTTTGTGCCCTGGTCGGTAAATTGTCGTCTCTGTAACGTGCCTGAGACAATTGATCATTGCTTTATTCTGTGCCGTGATGCTATGTTCTTTTGGGACATACTACAAAGAACTCTTAAAAAGGACATTGAAATTACGCCTTATACAATTAGATTTTTGCCTCCTGACAAAAACTCTGTCGTGCCTTACGATCTATTTGTGTTGATGGGACTGTTCAGCCTTTGGAAAAGCCGCATGATCGACAGGCATGCAGAGCCACCAAGATCGTCCAAATCCGTGTTTCGGGAGCAGTGTGCTTTGGTGAGAAGTGTATATGCTGCACGTGAAGAACCTCCAAACTGGATGCCGTATCTAGACGCATGTGTATGTCTCCCAGACTTTTGATGTTCTGATGATTGTGCATTGTCGGGCTGAGGATATGACGGGCTCGTATTAAGCAGCCCGGTAACTTTAGACATGGACATGTTTAAGTAAGTGGAGTTGTTCCTTTTTACGGAAGTTTTTTCATGCAATAAAGAAAAAAAAATTTCGGCATGGCCGAGTGGTTAGCGTGCTGAGCTAGTGATTGATATAATCCTTGGCACTGAGTTCGAGGCGCGCTTGGTGCACTACTTTCTTTTTTTTTTTTACTTTTTAAATGTTTTTTTATGTACCTAACTTGTTTCGCTATTTTTTACTTTTTAACTTTTATCCCACGCCTTTTTTTCTCCGGGCAAACAGTGCCGCCAGTGCGGAGCGTCCCAGTATGCCGCGTCCCAGTGCGCCCAATTTCCAGCGTCATACTGGGACCATAATCAGGTATGGCGCTGGGGCGCTGGCACCCAGTGGCACTGGTTTTTGCAATAGGGTCGCCCAGGAATTCAGCAAAGTTTTGATGCCATAGTTGGACCCTAGCATTCGCACGGCTAGGGGTCACCTCATTAGCCCGGCCGGAAGGTGCGCAGCCCGAATCGGCATCCGTGGTTTCGTCTACGTTGTTGAATTCGTCGTGTTGTGCGGGTGTTCGAGAGATTTCATCCTGGGCCTCGACTTTCTGCAGGCAAACGGTGATGTCATCGACCTAAACGAGGCGCAAGTCACATTTTCGACGAAGCAAGCCGTGGCGCACAGCGTCACAGAAGACCCAGGAGTCAACGCTCTGCGTATTGTTGTAGACGACGTAATGCTGCCACCACGGTCCAGTGTGCTGATGTTAGTGAGGAACGACTGGTTTCACGACTACGAAGGTATTGCGGACAGTAACCCTTCGCTGTTGCTCGAGAAGGGAGTGGCTAATCCGCGCGGTCTTGTTGAACTGAATGACAGCTGTGCGAAAGTATTTCTGACGAATTTCACCTATGAAATTAGGCACTTCGCCAAGGGAACGGCTCTCGCCTTCCTCCACGATATCGATGGGTTGCCGAATCTGTGCCCCGTGGAGATGAATCTTGACGACGATGCCGCACCACGTAACGCCCTTCAGAAGGTTAAAATCAACCCGGGTCTGTCACCACATAAGGAGAACCTTCTGTCATCCCTGCAACTTGATTTTAAAGATTGCTTCGTGACGAGCTCCAAGTTCGGACGTACGCCGGTAGCCAAGCATCGCATCGTAACAGATTCGGCCACGCCACCAGTCTGTCAGCGTCCATACCGTGTTTAATTCGCCTAAAGAGCTGGAGGCTATTAGAACCCAAGTCGATGAAATGCTTGCAGACGATGTTATACAGCCGTAAACGAGTCCGGGGACGTCGCCGGTGGTCTTGGTGAAAAAGAAAAACAACACATTGCGATTCTGCGTTGATTACAGGAAACTGAATAATGTTACCAAAAAGGACGTATACACACTCCCCAGGATCGATGATGCGCCTGACGGACTCCAAGACGCCAGGTTCTTTTCTTCCTTAGATCTGAAAAGCGGATATTGGCAGATCGAGGTGGATGAGCGAGACCGCGAGAAAACGGCTTTCGTGACAACCGACGGTCTGTACGAATTTAAGGTGCTCCTGTTCGGACTTTGCTCCGCTCCGGCCACTTTTCAGCGCATGATGGACCTTGTTTTAGCTGGTCTGAAGTGGCAGTCGTGCCTTGTGTACATGGACGACGTGGTACTCTTTTCGTCTAGCTTCTAACAATACTTGCAGCGACTGCGCATTGTCCTTCAAGCTCTCCAGTCTGCACAACTAACTATCAAGCCATAAAAATGTCATTTCGCCTTCGAGGAGCTTTGTTTCTTAGGACATGTTGCCAAGGTGTCCTCCCAGACTCCGACAAGACTTCCGCCGTCTCCAGTTTCCCACGCCCAACCGACAAGAAGGCCCTCCGAGGTTTTTGGGGCCTCTGCTCGTATTATCGTCGTTTTGTTAAATATTTTTCTAGCCGAACTGAGCTATTGACAGCCTTGATTCGAGATGACACACCCTTCGTATGGGGAAGTGCCCGACACGAAGCCTTCGTGGAACTCCGCCGCCGCCTTCAAAGTCCACCAATACTAGTTCATTTTGACGAGAATGCAGAGACTGATGTCCACACTGACGCCAGGAATGTCGGCCTCGGAGCGATCCTCATACAGTGGCAGGACGGCGCAGAACAAGTAATCGACTACGCGAGTCGCACACTTTCTCGATCGTAACGGAACTATTCGACGACAGAACAAGAGTGGCTTGCCGTCATCTGGGCTCTGAGTAAGTTCAGACCATACATCTACGGACGACCATTTCGTGTTGTCAGTGATCATCACTCGCTATGCTGGCTAGCCAGCATTAAAGACTGTTCTGGCCGGTTGGCCAAATGGAGCCTCCGGTTGAAAGAGGACGATGTGACGGTCGTCTATAAATCGGGTCGGCAGCACCAAGACGCGGACTGTTTATCACGAGCGCCCGTGGAACCGGCTACTGAAGACGTCACCGAATATTGCCCTATTCTTTGTGCCATTAGCGTCTCCCGTATGGCGCAGCTTCAACAGACGGATTCTGAGTTTGCGCGATTCATTAAGTATCTGAAGGGGTTTAATCCTAGTGTACCTCGTGTGTTTCGCCGTGGACTACAGTCCTTCAATTTGCGGCGTGGAGTCGTCTACAAGCGCACCTTTGACAGCAACAAGGAGACGTTTCAGCTTGTTGTGCCATCCCAGTTACGCTCCGAAATCTTGAGCGCTTGTCACGATGAACCATCCGCCGGCCACTGGGGGTCAGTCGCACACTGGCAAATATTCGGCTTAAGTATTACTGGCCCAGTTTGCTACCATCAGTGCGCAAATACGTAACAACATGCTGCGATTGCCACCGGCGCAAATCTCCTCCTCGGAAACCAGCCGGCTTTCTGCAGCCCATAGCACCCCCAGAAACCCCTTTTCAACAAATTGGAATACGCCTGCTCTGTTCTTTTCCAAAGTCGTCCACAGAAAAACGGTTGATTGTGGTCGCGACAGATTATTTGACACCGTACACTGAGACCACGTCACCTGCTAACGGTACTGCTGCTGAAGTCGTCGAATTCTTTGTCCATAACATCGTCCTGCGTCATGGCGTTCCTGCAGCTATCATTACTGACCGTGGAGCTGCATTCACGGCCCGCTTCACTCAGGCTGTGTTCAAGCTCACGCTTACTAGCCATAGACGTACAACGGCCTACCACCCGCAGACAAATGGCTTGGTGGAACGCCTCAACAGGACCTTGACCGACATGTTTTCCATATATGTTGATATCGAGCACAAAACATGTGACCAAATTCTTCCATACACAACATTCACGTATAATACCACGCAGCAAGAAACAACGTGGTGCACTCCGTTCGATTTAGTCTTCGGTCGACAGGTTACCGCCCCCTTGGATGCAATGCTACCCGTGGGCCCCCCTGGCAGTGAGAGTGAACTTGACATCGACGTCGCCACTTATGTCAGCGCGCGGAAGAAGCTCGGCAACTGGCCAGACACCGCATTCACCGTCAGCAGCAGATAGATGCTGACCGCTACAACCTTAGACGCCGCTTCGCTGCTTACAACCCGGGCGACTATGTGTGGGTCTGGGCGCACGTCGTCGTCGCGGGCTGTCCGAAAAGTTACTGCGCCGCAACTTCAGCCCTTACGTTGTTGTCCGCCGCCTCAGCGATGTAATGTAGGAGGTTGTACCAGCCGCACCAGCTCGTGCATCGCACAACAGCGAGCGCAGCGACGTTGTGCATGTGGTGTGAATGAAGCCACACTACACGCGACCCCTCGACTGACTTTCAGGCTGCATGTAGTCTATTCCGTGAAGTCAGACTGGTGTAACTCTTGAACGCTTTTCCTCCCCTGCTCTTCTGTCATCTGATGGTAACACCGCATCTGGAGGGGGCAGTGACATATATATATATAAACACAAGGCCGTGTTTGCGTGTTTGGGAGCGGGCGGCTTCGCATCGCAGGCAGCTATCGCCACCGTGTTTCTGAAGAAGACGTTCAGAAACCAGTCTGCGTGATGCTTCATAAGTCCAGCTGTCATGGATGAAACTTTAATTGAAAGGCACATCTGAAATATTGGAAGGTACTGTTATGCAAATATTGAAAGGGTGGCTCACTCTTCAGGTGAGTGGAAACAGAGAAGTATTTCTTATAAATTTTATCCTATTCTCGTATGCGCAGAATAGTCAGAACCCCCCCCCCAAAAAAAAAAAAAAAGAAGCAAAGGAAAACGTTTGCGGCAGTAGCAAAAATGTTAGAGCATTGGAAAAAACTTGCGTTCATAAACAATTTCCCGTTAAAAAGAAAAAAAACCTGCCTGTATAGGATTGATAGATATAACACCCAAATCAACATGGCGCTGTTATGCAGCCCTGTCGTCGCGTAAGCGGCATTCACTCGAGGCCATAGTGAACAGCATTGTTTTTGCCTCGGGGCTGTTCCTTCGCAGCTCTCAAAGATATATCTTTGGCGCGAAGAGCTGCTCAGAGAGCTGTGCTATCGCAATATGGCCCTTCCAATAAGTGGTAAAACATCCCGTGATTTTTTACTGCAATGACCAAGGAACAGCAAGGAGGACATGAGAAAATTTATAAGGTAAAATTATAGTCGGTCACTCTTTCCGAGTACGTCTTCCAATAAAAAGTTATAAAAAGATACATTTTCTAAATGCTGCCAGCTTGATCTATGGTCTGCCACGTCATTAACGTACGGATTATTGCTGCTGAAGGCGAAGAAGACGACGCAATAGGGAACGCACCCGGCTCGAGCCAGCACGAGCTTCGAAGGCGCACGGCAGCGGCAGCTCGGTGGCTCCTCCAGGAACGGAACCCATGGCAGCCCAGTCGCAGAAACGGAAGGCGAAGGCGGCCCCCCTTGCTCCTGCTGCGGACCAGCCATCAGCTCAAGTAAGCGACAGCGCCGATGAGTGCAACACCGTGTGTGTAGTGCAAGCCACGGTTCACATCGGCTCCAAATGGGGGAGGCGTAAGCCTATCTGCTCCGTCAACCGCAAAGTGGTCACAGCGCTGATGCCCAGCTGCGAACCACTCGCTCCGTTCTTGAGGAAGACAATAGCCCAGTGTCAAACCTCTGACCAAAGGCGACGTTCCATCTCCGTGGCTCACGCGGTGGCATTCCACGGACTCGGCGATACATGCAGCCAGGAGCCCACAGAGGAGCCCCGCCGCAAGTCTTCTGAAAAGGCTGCGTCGTCACGGAAGCTCGTCACGTCATCTAGTCGAGCGGAGAACTTCCAAGAAGAAGCGAGCCCGGGAAACCAGCCGACTGAACTCAAGACGGCATCTAAAGGCGAGCTTGGGACATCCGCCGTGGCCGCAGCTCCCCACAACGGGCCTGAGAACAACACCGCAGAAATCCTGTCCGGTGACTCACCACAGGGCAGTGAAGCCACTAAGGGCAAGCGGAAAGACAATAGACGGAGGAAGAAAGGCCGCCATGCCGCCAAAAAGCCCATGTCTCTGCAGCAGTCAGAGGTCATGCCACCTTTTGCGGAGGAAGAAGAAACTGCTGCGCCCACCATCGACGATGGAACAGTAGACCAACTGGAAAGTGGACAGGTGCACCAGGAGGATCCAGAGCGTCTGCCGATGGCCACCGAGACTCAGCCGGGGTCAACAAGCGATCATGACGTGGACGAAAAGGTGCAACCAAAGTCGAAGGCCGCAGCGCGCAAGCGAAGGCGACGACGCCATCACAAGTAACCACCGGTCACGAGGCGTCATTGTGGGATCCACGCACTATCTCACTACGCTTGCACGGCACACAGCAAGAGCTTTTCCACATCTTTTCGGACCCACGCCTAAGCCTGCGGACCAGCACTAAGCTCCTAACCCATCGCTTGGGAGTATGCGCTGAAGCCTTGGGACTTTCGTCACCGCCAAGAATCCCCATAAACTTCGTCGCCAAGCGCAGTTTAGTGGCCAAGGAAAAACAAAATGGGACCGCTGTTTTTTTTTTCTTTTTTTTTTCAGTCGTGCTAGCCCATACCCCCTAGGAAGGACTGGACGTAGTCCCAGCGCAAGGACAGAATGCTTCACCGTAGCCGGCCTTTATTGCTAGAAGGGAGTGGCTTAGAAGCGCTTCAGCTTTGTTTTTTCTCCACCCTGACTTCAGTCAACAGCTCATGCACCGATCGCCAGTGCCCGCAAGCGCCTTAGCACAATGACTGTTAAGTAGCTTTCTGCCACATATTCTAGCCGAATAATAAAGCCGGAGCATGAAAGAAAAGTTTTTCTCTTTAATTTAACCTCCTGACATTAAAAAGTGGCGCTATTGTCAGTTTTAATTTATGGCAGTTTATAATGCTAAGCAGGCGCCCGCAAATAAACACCTGTAAAACTTCAGAAATAAGTAGGTTGCTGTGGATTTCACATGAGATGCTGAAACGTGATGCGTGAACATGACAAAGTATGACTTGAATGCGCTTAAATCACAGCCCACTACAAAGTTTTAGAACAAAAACTTTTACATGTCTGGTAAGGTCGTTTGGCGAGTGCGACGCGCGCAGCCGGCGGCGCTTCTTCATCTTACCATACCCACCTGTTTCTTCTTCTTCGCACAGTTGCCAAACTCGCTAAGGAGAGGCGCTGCTGCCCGCTCTCGCCTAAATTATCAAGGGACTTTACTCTCGCCCAGCTCCCCGTGTGACTTCCCGTTACTAATAAGCAGTTGCTTCGCTTCACGTTCGCCGGCTCCGTTGCCACAATACTACGTTACTAGTAGAGGGTTAATCACAGTTTCTCCGCCGATGGATTGTCCTCCGCTCTAGCATTGCATGAGACGTGCCCCGGGCCGAGTGCGTCAACTCTTCGGTAGCGTCGTCATGCCACGTCCAATTATCCGGGAGAGCTTCTCTGTATATCTAGGTTTAGAGGAGTTTAACCTCGCCAATATTTTGCGCCAGTTTACTACACCAAGCTCTCCACTAAAATTAGCATCTCCTTGCCGAAATCGGAAAGCAGCTAGCCTTTGCAGTGACTGAAATCTCAGTTCATAATTCCTGGGCAGCTGCAGGCTATAGATTTCTCATTTAGGTGCTTGCGCGCACCGTGCGAATTCCACTGCACTCACATATTGCCAATATAGCAGCCCCCACAAAACCATGCACTACATGTTTAAATGCGTATCCAAATGATGCTGTATTCAATTTTAGAAAATATGAACACAAAGAAGTCCGCACCTGCGCTGGCATACTCTATGCAAAACTGTTCACGACTAGTTTACTTCGCTTATACTCAAGTCTGTCCCTTCAGTGTTTACAGCGTGAATAAAACGTAGCATAGTGTGGAGTGAACTGAGTATCAGATGGAATTAAAGCCTACGTGGACTAATACCAAACTAGAATAGCTGCAACTGCACCTTCCAGTGGATGGTAAACACTAAAATCTTAATTGAATCGGGCGCCCGGCGGACCATCTCACCATGCGCAAGGCTGCTACCACGGACGTTCTAATTTGTGCTTTCCTCCTTTTCACCAAGTTGAAAGCATTTATTGCTGGCCCAGAGGTTGCTTATTCTGCAATACGACATAGCTGCAGTCTATGGGCTCTGGTTCCCATCCGAGGGGATTTTGCCGCGCCCATCGTTGTGGTTACCTGTATCTTATAAAGCCTTCCCGCCATGATGAGTCAGTGTCGAAGCTAAAAACGAAGTCAAAGCTAAAACAGAGAATACGCCGTATCCTTCCCTCTTTTCGTCCTCTTTCTTTTATACGCTACGTTCGCAAAATGTAAATGCACCAGGTTTCCCAGCTTAGCATCCTTGTGCAGAGAGAAACCAATTAGAGCGCAATTTATGCGTTTACTTTTGTACAATAACGCAGCGTTTGGAACTGCCGCTGACCGGTGTTTACGCCGCTCTTTGGCAGTTCCCGCTGCTGCTGCCCAATGTTTTGGAATCTTATTATTTGTGATCAGCAAAGACACTCTGCAGAATAATTCCTAAAACAGAAATATGAACGAATGTCATGTTCTTACGACACAGAACACGTACTCCTAAAAACAAAAAAAGGAAATGAAGCTTCTTAGCGACGAAAAAAAAAAAGAGAAAGGTACGGGACAATAGGCTCTGCAGGCTGAAAAACAAATCTTCTCACATGAGCTTTGCATTTATGCTTTAAGAGTTCATTGTCGTTCGTAGCCAATCATAAAAACTGCAGTGCATCTTCGAAGACCTGCAAGTCATCCTACGTCCTCCTCACATTCACTAAGGCATTGCGTAATTCGAATGCGATTACTTTCTTCAAGACACTGGAGGAATTTAGAACTTGCTGCAACATGTTTTCCCTGGGGGGCTGTGGAGTATCCGTTTACGCTTTGCGTACGTCCGCTCTATTTTTAACTTGTTCTTCACGCAGGGCTCTGGTATGCTTTTGGCGAAACTCGATAATCGCCCTCCATCGCTTCACTTCGAGTGCGCATCCGTTGCACTGAGGTCGTTGGAATCTTGCCTCTGAGATCAGGGGTTAAAGCGTAAGGCCCGACAGCTGAGGTCTAAGCGCAAGAGAAGAACCCTTCTGTTGAAATTTTTGTGAACAGCGATCTGGGCACACTATGCAGGTGATTCATTTTGAATCCATTCAGGTCAGTGTAGTTTTTGCAGCAATTTTCTGAGATCCTACACAACTGCTATTATTAAATTCGCTTGCCGTCTTTACTGCCTTCTTTCTCTCTTTTTTTTTTTTTTTTTTGTTAAAACTCTTAGCAGCATGGAACGATTTCTCGCCACCGCATGTTTCTGTAACAAAATTGAAGTCAATAAATTCTGGTCTGCGTGATTCCGGAAACAAAGAGGCGCGGAAGAACTTAGTTTGGTTGGGAAAAAGGTCTCTCTGTAGTAAAACAACAATTCCTTAAGTATGTTAAGAATTCAAGCAGGTTTGGCAAACATATTAAAATTATTCACATTGTTGCACTCGTGTCACAGGTGGTACACCGGGCATTACAAAGTTAACATGTACTTTATCCATTGACCCATTGACAGAGCCCTAGTCATTACTCCCCTTTTTCAAGAGAAATCGCAGCAAAAAAAAAAAAAGAAAATGAATTAGAAGACGTCCGCTCCTGAATGTCCTTTAAAGAATTTATACGCGGCATCCAAGTGGGCTCTACAACAGTAATGGCTCCAAGTCACGTGGTGCATGGTCGTCATCGGCTGCCTTGGAACCTCGGCCTCAGACCGTCATAAAGGAATTCCGCGAGCCTTTTCCAGAGCACAACTACGGATCGAGGCTTTGTCGTCTTCTGTGGGGAGCATCCAGCCGGCGCACATGGACAGGAGAATCTCAATGGACAGCGTCATGAGCTTGAACTGCTGCCGCGACATATTTCTGCGAGCCTCCAGTGGACTATATTCACACGAGCGTTGTACACCACAGTGCCGCCACGCTCCACCCACGTCTGTGCTCCTCTGTGTAGTCGCAAGTGTCGTGCCTGTGCTGTCCACCTACTATAGGCGAAGTTTACTTCGCTCGATTGGTTTCGAGCATTTCTCTGGGGGCCCCGACGGTGCTAAGACGAGCGTTATATCTTTCCGAGTTCGATCGGGTGCTAGGCGGCGTTCTGGACCAAGATCATTTATTACGGGCAGCATGCCTTACTCGCCGCAGTCACGCTATATACTTGCCAGCATATTGTAACGCTGCCGCATGCTCGAGCCCCTCGACGCTCCCTCGCTCCATTCTGAGCAGATGCCGTCTCTTCACGGCACGCTGAGTCCCTTGTGACAGCGCATTATAGTGATGCGTCTTTCGGAGAAGCGCTTCTTTTCCTTGGTTAGGCATGCTCGTGCGCATTAGAAATACAGCTTTCGACGGCGACGTAGACCTGACCACGTGTGCGTCGTTCGTAAACACGCTGCTTTTGCTTCCGATAGAGTAGGCGCATTTGCAAGAGGTTGTTTAAAGTTGTCGCCGAATCATTTTTCCTTTAGTCGTTCTTCACTTCCGCGGGATGACCATCCGCAATGACGGCTTGCTGCTGTGGTTGCTTCTTACGCGATAGCGTATAAAGATTGTCGGTCAAAAAGATGTGCTTTTGTATGGAATGTGTGACCCATCCGCTCATTGTGCAGCTTTCAGGGTGGTGTCGTGCCATTTTCCTTCCCATTTAGCCTCCATCATCTCGTCTAGTTGGAGGCTGTTGGCCTCGAGATTAAGCAGAGTCGCCACCTTGCAGCGCAACGGCGAAACCTACTCAGTGTAGATGCGCGCTCGCGTCATTTGCTAAATAGCAGTGTTCACACGCGGGCGCGTACTGTCTGGTGTATGCTGCTTTTTTTTTTTTTTTTCGCGATTGCAGCGCGCTTTAACCTACCTGTCTGCCTCTTACGTCATAAATATGAGCAGGCTGTGGTCCAACGCTACAATGAAAGCAGTAATCCTTCTTATCGAGTATGTCGTGATTTAAATAGTATCCTCCGTCGGTATTAGGCGCTTCAGGTTCTTAAGCGCTAACCGCATGAGGCGATTCGCGGCGACACGCCGCGCGACGGCGTCGCGCGGGGAGATACGGGCCGCCAAAGCATTGCCGCTCGTCGCTGTCGCTCAGTTTCTGGGTTTTCAGAAAATGTCGCGTATCCCCGCAAGCAGCTCGCGAGGCAGCCAATCGCAGAAGGCTTTGGGGTGCTCAACTTACTTTCAGGCTTTTCTCTTTCTTTTTTTTTTTTTTTGCGGGTGAAGTTTATTTTCCTAGTCCAGTTTTGGCGAAGAACCTTGGGCCTGCAAACGCTCACTTCGTCTAATCCTTGTATATATGAGCGCATCGAGACCTTGCAATGCAAGTCGGCATCGCAGTGTAGTAGAGCAGCGCTGCGCTTTGGCCCTTTAAAATGCGGTGCCTTACAAGAAATTTCGCCAGCGTTTTATCGTACTTCATGCTGTTTAGTGTTAGAAACGGGATATAGCGGGATTGCACTCCCCTAGACCGAATGACGAGGCGGCGGTAACAGAGCAACGCTGAAAACGCGCCTCTCTGTCGCTGAGCCCCGTCGATCCGTGCGGTGTGCACCTAGGCTAGGGAAAATGGTAGCGATTACAGAGGCACACTGAAGAAGATGTGGACCGTCTTACGCATAGCAAGCCTGTGTCGAAACAAAACGAGTAGATCACCGACGTCCATACAACTGAATGCAACCGCCCAGAAATTCTATGCTCTCGCTTCTGTTTGGAATACAACAGCTATATTGAAGCATGGGCTGGCTAGAACACTGTTGCCAACCAGGTGCATATTAACAGGCCATTCTGAGCCCTACGAACGATCACGTCGTTCGAGTGCTTTCCCTGTTAATCATATTGCTAAAATCACTATTCGGCTAAGTGCTGCCGCTCTTTTCTGATGCAAGGCTAGTGTTTAAGAGAAGCAACAAACTTTATACCGACTTAACTCTTCGCTGGCCCCGTGCTTGACCGTGTTAAGGATAAATAGATTTGATAGTCGCAAGAATACGCAGTGAGTCCATATCTTTTCAAAACTGTTTTATATTCGGCTTCTGCTCTGATAAAATAATAACAATAATCCTACATTTTTTCCTCGCATAACTAGATGTGTGCTGGATATATTTACTGTGATAAATAAATCACTCCCTCAAAACCCATTGCCCTAGCAAACCTGCACCCATGCTCCATTATTTGCAATGTATTCGCAGCGGCAAGCCATTAATAGCTTGCATTGCAATGAAAACTAATTGCAGAAGGCAGAAGGTTGTACATTTTTGCGACCTTGAAATTTTCCGGTCATACGTTCAAACATAGTAGCAGTTTCATCAATCATTA
Organism: Amblyomma maculatum; assembly: GCF_055883805.1. Taxonomy (NCBI): domain Eukaryota; kingdom Metazoa; phylum Arthropoda; class Arachnida; order Ixodida; family Ixodidae; genus Amblyomma; species Amblyomma maculatum. The sequence goes on from NC_139344.1 coordinate 126,655,968, forward strand.
CACTACTAATTTACTATTAATCGATGTCATATACATTAAATTTTCCATATGCTTTCTTAGGCTCCCATATTCCTTCTTCAGTCGCACTATCATATCAGCTGAGATTACCTACAAAACGCACTTGCCTCGTAGCGAGCTCAGTGAACGTGTCCTCTCTACTCGGCGCGCTTTACATGCCCCAGTCAGCTTTCCTGTGCGGATAGAGTTTCTGTACATCATTCTTGGGTAACAGCTGGCAGAAGTTCCGACTTTGTCTAGCCAGAGTTGATGTACAGTGACACCTACGGTGTAGCAAACCTGCCGGGCAGTATACGCTGTCTGTATAATCAGCTTAGTATTCGAGTCGAAGACTGCGCGACAAAATAAGCTGTGTTTTTTTTTTTCTTTTTTTTTTTAAGCAGGCCAGATAAAGATCCTCGTATCAGCCAAGGCTTGGAAGATGCTAGAACGGCAACTATTACCGTACCGGATTTCACTGCGCCCTGCACTGCGCTAGGCGTTGAAGACAAGTGCTGCGGCTTCGATTTACAAAAATAGACGTGAGGGAAGAAAACAGCATGAGTAGTACCTAAAGTAGATTTTGGATGGAAATTTCCTTCGCAGTCTAGCACAGTAGCACAACGGTGACCCGCTGTAATTGACAATAAATTTGCTGGTCTTGCACCTGTATAACTGGTGAAAAATTAAACAGAAAAAGAAAACTTCATTTGGAAGGTGCAACGCAACAAAAATACCAGACCTGGGAGTATGATATACAGGAAAAAAGCCCTGTAAAACGACGGCGTCAAATATTAAAAAAAAAAAAGAAAAACGGGTGGTTGCATGCTTTGTTTTCCTGCATTCTGCCCTTTTTTTCAGCAGCATTCGCCAATTCTACGTTTTCTTTTTTCTCAAAATTGGAACATTTTACGCAATAAATTGCTCATGATTTACAGAGACCACTTTTTCTTTGCCAGCAAACCCGCCGTAGACTTAGAAACAAACGACACCGGGAGCCTTTCTGAGAGCGCAGCTGACTGCCGATCAACACAATTGGCGCGACGGCAATATCGCGGTCGATATCGCCTCTAGGTCGATATCGCGGCGAATAGTTCGCGATAGGGATTCGAACAGACGACATGTGTATCTCCAACTGTATGCGGTTCATTCTAAGTGCCGGTGTCCACTGAGACGTGAGGCACATACTGCGCCTTCCTTTCCCCCAAAACCGGACCAACTAAGATATTTAACATTTAGCCAAACTCTATCAATGCCGAAAATTCTCAAAATGAGAAGGCAGTGTTAAGGTCGCTTTCGCGTTTACTCTTAAATAAGGCATAGCTTACGCGTCCTTCCAAAGTTTTTTTTTTTTTTTTTTATTTTATTTTTTTGTCAGCGCTATTTGAACAGCCTTTCTGTTTTCTTATCGAAGCTCATCGTGGGCATTGACGAAGAGGTAGCGCCTGCAGCCCCGCTGACTTAACTAGATTTTTGTGGTGTTGGCACGTCTTAAGAACTGAACAGCGTTCCACTTTGATCATAACGGTAACGTCCGTTACGGGTAGCAGTGTTCGGTGGCGCGTACTGCATTCGTTTTATATCCTGCGGCACGCGCCATCGCGCTCTGTGCGATGGTGGCAGCGTACATCACAAGGCCGGGCGGGTGTCGCTGTGCTTATAGTTGTGATGACTGCGCCTAAAATTGCCACAGGAGCTTTTTTTTTCTTTCCTTGGTGTTCCCTTTTGCTACGTTACACCCCGCCATCATGGCATCTTACGCTGGTTTTAGTCGTGGCCAGCACTCTGGCTCCGTCCCGACCGCGGGGGACATTAGCTCTATAAAAAGTTTGCGTCTAGTAGTGAAAATATTTATGTAGAGAATTTTTATGTCCCCCACCCCCCCTATCTCCTTACCTTCCTACAGAAATAAATCTTTTTTTTTTTCTCAGGCCCATATGGGTTTGATTCAGCATTTAATTAATGCAAGTGCAAAACGCGTAATGTGTTTAGCCCGCGCGTCCCTGATATATGTGATGACTTTTTTTAAGCATTCCGTGTTCATCACTTGCTTGCTCTATAAATACCCAGTCTGCTCAACTGTAACGGCAATACCTTGAATGCTTACAATCGCTTAACCATTTATTGGCCACAGTATGAAGGAATCGGGAAAAATTTCATTTCAGGACCCTGTTATTTGGGGCGTATATCACCGCCTGTTACAAATGTTGCCATCCACCGCGGCGTTCAACTGAACGGCGCAGTGGATGGCAACGTGCAATGGGTCTCCAGAATTCACAACAAAAGGCATTCGGTTTATTTTGTGCAGTTAGCCGAAGGAGTGCGAAACACCAAAGGTCTCGCAGCAACTGAAGTCTGATGGGCAGCGAAGCTTTCTTCTCAGAAATGTCTCCCTATTTCAACGCACTCTTGAAAATAAGAAAGCGTTCGTTGTTTGTTTTTTGCGGTGACTCCGGCACTCTGATTGCAAAGCGCTGTGCACTGAGACGGGGACGTCACACTTAATATTCAAACTTAGTAACCAGCCAGATGGGTAAACTCCTGGAGAGGTCATTTTGCCAGTCGCAGAAGTGAAAGCAGTTAAAACATTGCACCTCTTGCCACAATGAGGCCGATCACTTTTCTTCGATGTGCGACCGTGCTAGACGCAGCGGCGTTTCGAAGAGAGCGATGGCCTGCTGGCGTGTTCGGTCTTGGAGTGCGTGACTATGTGCGTGAACAACGAACCGCAAAAGGAACCGGCAAACATTAACCATTGACGCTGCCGTGTCTTAACCTTAAAAGCGGAGCTCCATTTTTCTTTTCTCTCGCTCAATAATGACAGGTACAGAGTGGCAGCATCGTTAGCTTAAAAGTTCATAGACTTCAAAGATGTTTGCCTTAAAATGAGAGGCCAAAATTATGGCTCCGACAGCTTTTATTATGCGGATAGTGCGTCATGACAGGCAGGGCATGCTAATAAGTGATGCCCTCCTGGCTTCTGGAAAAAAAACAACGATGAGACATCTCAGACTTTCGTTTTGCTTGGACACCTTGGTTCTGCTACATTGACTTTCGCCTCTTCCATTACTTACGCTTCTATCAGTTGCAGACTGCGAAGGGAAACTATAAGAACGCCGCTTGAATTTTTTAGTTTAAGTTGAATGTTTTGGACACAGCGTGCAATGTGTGCAGCCGGACGCAGCAGTCATGCTTTCAGAAACTTGTTAAGTCAGTCAGACAGAAACCTGTTAAATCGCGGAGTAACAGCTTTTGAATGCAACCTATAGCATGCTGCAATGGCTAAAATGCGCATTTTTGCAGAATAGCTGTCCTGTATACATTACATAAAAAAATATTCCATCCCCGTGTCTTTTTGTGCGATGCTTACATGTAAGTTGGGGTGAAATGATATCAAAATTATTTTCTCGCGTAATAATACAGCCATTCAAGCGAATGCTAACAAGAGCTTTTGTTCCAGGCTGGAGCAGGATTGAGAACGAAAGTTGAATAAAACACAGCAACGACATTTCTAACAGTTGTTGGCATCAGCTTTATTCGTTGTACACACTTCAGCGTTGGGACTTCACAATAGAGCCGAGTTAAAAAGAAAAAAAAATATGTGCCTCCTGTGAAGGTATGGCACAAAGACAACAAGGCATAAAGTAAGCTGGCACATGTATTTCGCCCTTTTTCGACGCTCCTCGAACGCCACAATATAATGGTGCAATACAATAAACTTATGCCTACAACAAAGTAACAAATAAGACGACTAGAAGTTGCATTGGGCACGCCACCCAGTGGAAACAAAAACGGGAAAATTCAGCACACTTGACGTAAGCAGAAAAGAAAGATATGAACTTGTATAGGTCAACGCAGCGAAACCGACGCCTAGCGCTGTTGTTAACAGCTGTTTCGATGTTGACGTAAAAGTCTACGTTCGTTACATTGCATTTAACGGGAAGAAAATTATAAGCACATATCGGGTGACTAAATTTCTCGCTTTCAACATTTTTCGTTTGTGCGGTTAGTGTGACTTTTTCTTCCCGTGGCATCGCTTAGCCCTCCTAGCACCTCACTCATGTGCTCTCTGTGCTGTCGCGCGCGGCAGACAAATGTGTTACTTTATATATTTTCACATCTTCGTTTTCTCGCCAACTATATTAACTCTGATGGCTTCCATTTATTCGTTATTCGTAATCATCAGTCGCTGACAAGATGGTTTCTATCCTTGCTTTCTCATTGTAGAAGCCTCTATGCATTTTTTACTTCCGCGTCACTCTGTGAGAACGCACAACGTGAAGTCTTGGAAGCTTAAATAATATAAAAAACAAAAGTGTCTGATACGTCCGAATTTTGCCAGCTTAGCGGTGCAACGGGGAAAGTGCACCCCTTACGGAAAATTTTATTGTTTCGTGGCTTGTATCGATTGTGCTGCTTGATACACCCGGTGTCGACCGTAGCCGTCTCTTGCAAGCGCTTAACAGGTCCTCATAGGAGCACCGGACGATGTGTAAACTTCTTTGGCTAAAGTAGGCCTGAACGGTTAGTCGTTTATTTCTGTAGTGCTTGCAATTTCCATGGAAGTAACATTGAATGCCGTATCGGGCGCGAATTTTCATCAATGTATAATATATCGCCACGAATATAAGTAAAATTAGTCAAGCATTCAAGCATTCAAACTTCATTCCTCTACTTCTTTCATGAGTAAAAGTACGCTTCCAAATAGCCAACAGACATAAGTTTTCAACCCCTGCGATACAGCACCTTTCCGCAAAACCAATCACCTTGCACCCGGATAGGTTGCTGCTATCGACCCCTTTCCATCCGCACAAAAAGCCCCACTTTCTCTTTGTATAGTCCCTGTGAAACACTGGCTTTGCAGCGCTATTGTCTGAGGCAAAAATAAAAAAGAATGACTTTCAGCTTTGCGTAAATATGTGAGGCTAGCTAGCGATATCGTGTTCCTTTCCCTCTCTTTCTCTCTTGTGTTTTATGACTCCGAATGCCCCAACGAATGCCCCATAGACGCTGAGTCCATCCCGCTGAAAGGGTGTCAAGGGCCGGCTTAGCGGGCGTGTGCCTTGCAGAAGGGTCGTCCTCCTTTGGCGAAGAAGCTCTGTCCTTCCAGGTTTTTCTGGCAAATCTGCACAGGGTCAAGAGCGCCAAAGTAGCAGAAAACTGCAAAGTGCCAGTCATGTTTGCAACATGTTAGCACGTCTGTAATTGACGTGACTATATTAGGCTGGAAATTTTTATTAGCGCCTACCGAAAGCTGCAAGCTTTTCGTAGCGTGATTCTGAACGGATATGACTTTATCGAGCTCAAAACTGTCATGAGGACAGAAAAAGCGTAAAAAAAAGTTACTGCTAGCGAAAAGCGAAATCACGCAATATCTGACAGATCTGTGCTTCCAATTCGTAAGCATCAACTGAATTGTCCACAGTTATAGTACACACACACACACACACACACACACACACACACACACACACACACACACACACACACACACACACACACACACACACACACACACACACACACACACACACACACACACACACACACACACACACACACACACACACACACACACACACACACACACACACACACACACACACACACACACACACACACACCTCAGAGTATAGGCATCTATAAATAACATAGAGAATGAACACAGCTTGAAAATTACCCAAGATAATTCTCGTCAGGTTATCCCGGTGGTAAAACACCTTAATTATTGAGAACTGTTAGAGGAATCCAGAAGTTGAGTATCTTGTGCTTCCGTTGCCGTTTGTTCTATAGGATAGGATAGGATAGGATAGGATAGGATAGGATAGGATAGGATAGGATAGGATAGGATAGGATAGGATAGGATAGGATAGGATAGGATAGGATAGGATAGGATAGGATAGGATAGGATAGGATAGGATAGGATAGGATAGGATAGGATAGGATAGGATAGGATAGGATAGGATAGGATAGGATAGGATAGGATAGGATAGGATAGGATAGGATAGGATAGGATAGGATAGGATAGGATAGGATAGGATAGGATAGGATAGGATAGGATAGGATAGGATAGGATAGGATAGGATAGGATAGGAAATACGTTAATTTCTCTAGGAAGGTCTTGTGCTAGTAGCAGAAGAGGTCCATCTTCCGTCTTCTCACAGGGCCGGTGCCCCTATTCCAGGGCTCCGCTAAGCTTCGCTGCTCGCTGGGCGTGCTGGATCAGACCTAGTTGGCAATCCAGATCACCGCTGGAGAGCCGGCTCTCCCACTGTTCCGCACTCGGGTCTACGAAAGCTATCGTTATTTCTACATTGCCACGTGATGTGGTGTAACGAAGGTTTGCTACCACACCATGGGCAGGTGTCCCGATATTGTGACGGGTAAAGTTTGCTTAGGATATGCAGGTTAGGGAATGTTCCTGTCTGCAGTCTTCGCCAGTACACTGCCTCTTGTTGTTTTAGATCCCGACGAGGCGGCAGATAGCGGATCCGTACCCCCTTAAGTAGTTAAGAATGTCTAAGTACGTAGGGCCGACTCGCTCGGGTAGATCGTCCGATTGGGAGGAAGCTCGGCTCGTGTACCCTCGAGCTACCTCATCGGCGCGTTCGTTCCCCGCTATGTCGGTGTGTCCTGGCACCCGGTAGATGTTGTGTGTGACTCTTCATGGGGTCGCGCGTGGAGGAGCCTGAGCGCGGCGCGACTTGTGCGGCCGTTCATTTAGTTACGGCGCGCTTCTCTCGAATCTGTAAGAATGGTAAGGGACGTGTTGCTTCGACACCCGGCTACCACCGCTAGAGCAACGGCCAGCTCGGTTACCGTGTAATCCCTGACTGAGGCGCGAGCTAGTTCCTTTAGGTTGGAATCAATAGCTACCGCCACTGCGTTATGTGAGCTTCCTGTACACGGAGCCGCGTCCGTGTATACCGTTGTGGATTTTGTAGCTAAATTTTGTTGTACATACTTTGCCCGGGCTGCCCTACGGGCCACATGCAAGTTGGGGTCCATGTTCCGGGGAAGGGAGCTAACCTTTAGCGTCTGGCGAATTGCGTCCGGTATGCTCGCAGTACGATTCTCGATTTCCGCAGCTCCACCTAGCCCCTAGTCGCCTAAGAAGCGAGCGCCCCGTCGGAGTCTGCTGGAGCCTGGCTATCTGCGTGACCAGTTGGGCTTCTTTGATCTCTTCGAAGGTGTTGTTTCCAAGAGCTAGTAGTTTTGCGTTGGAGGTGTTCATTGGTAGGTGCAGGGCTGTCTTGTAAGCTTTGCGGATGATGATATCTGCACTTTCCACTTCTCCTTTGTTGAGGTTGAAATATGGGAGGGCGTAGCCCACGCGACTGAGTACCAGGCTCTGAACCAGGCGCAGGGTATCCCCCTCTCGCATAGCGCTCCGCTTCTGCGACACGCGCGTGATCATCCTGGCGACCTGAGTGGTCGATTGCTTGAGAAGGCCGAGCGTATGGCCGCATCGCTGATTGCTCTGGAGCCACATTCCTAAGACTCGTATCTTGTCTCGTTCGGGAAGTAGCTGTCCTTCGAGGGAGACATTGAGGGTCCCTTCTTTGTGTTTCCCTTTGTGAACTCGCAAGAGTTCGGATTTTTCTGTGGAGCAGGCGAGACCTCGTGCACGGACATATTCTTCTACGCAGGAAGCCGCTGCTTGCAGTCGTTCTTCTTTCTGGCCGAGCGACCCGGAGGTAACCCAAACCGTGAAGTCGTCAGCGTACATGGCGTGCTGTATGCCTTCGATGTGTTCTATTAATGTGTTCTATAAAAAGAACACATTTATGGTTAACATTTTTATATTCTTCCCGCCACTCTAATTAAAAACTCGTGTTGGACATGGCGTCAAGTGCATAAGAGATGACTCCGCAACTGCGATCGGGAACAGGTGAGCGATGTTGTCTAAAATCAGCTATGCGAAAAAACAAGCCAAAATCTGCATTTTGCGTCAATGGCATTTGCTTACGAAAACAGCCTGTGATGGTGGCACCTATTTTTATTACGTAGCCTTTTCTCACTTATAAGAGCCCGGTTTCCAGCAAAGCAACCTCTGTCGTAAGAACGCGACAATCAAATGGCACTCTTCATTGCGTCCACAATGTACTTTTAAGAGGCATATTCTGCTGAATCTACATCAATCACAGTGCCATTTATCATTCGTGGACATCGTTAATCATAAGCGCTAATCGAAGCCATGGGGACAGGTGCGGAGAACCGCTCACTTGATTCGCATCTTCGCACAAGGTTAGCTTCATTCGGTGTTAACTGCAAAAGCAATAAACTCAGTGGTGGCACCCCTCCCCCCCCCCCCTCTTCTCCCGCCCTCAAACTCGGCTTGCTAAGAGTACAATTCGTTCCCCTTTTCACATAATGACGCATAACTCCACCCTGTTTTTCGACTGCCTTACTTCTTCAGTGCTTGTGCTCGAGATAAAGCATTTCTACTGTAGTGTCGTCGAACGTTATGCAGGTGCATCTGCAAATTTTTATGTTCCTCCTTGTCCTCTAATGGGTGGCCTCTGTAATTATGTCTGCAACGCACCCTTTTACGTGTGCTCAGTCATACTTTGTAATAGAACACAACTCTCAGGCTCTAGATGTATTTTGAGGCTCATAAGTGCACTGGATGAACCTAAGACTGCTGCGCTCTGCAGGCCTGGCACCTTCGTGAAAGGGCATCTAAGGTCGCCCGCCGCTGCGTAGCATCATCACATCTGCTGCGGGGCACGCCTTTCCCGCCTGTTGTGGCTAAGTAAAGCGCCTATACGGTGCCTAGAATGTGTCAGTTAGTCATCATACCTCGTGGTCCAAACGAGACAATATGCACGCGTTAAGATCCGAGTCGTCGCAATAGCTGTCGCACTGCCACCCCATCAGTCCCTTGTTCAACGATGCTGGCGGTTTCTAGAGCATCTTCAAAAATGACAGCGCCACTGACATATCGCAACCCTAAGCCCGCGTCTCGCTGCGGCTTGGGGCATTAGGCTCCATGAGTTGACCTCAGGAGGGTGGTCAGGGTAAGCGCGGTGTGGGTATCATAATGGGAATTCGCAAAGAAACACCCCTTCAGCCCACTCAGTCTCCCAAACCATTCAAGTGTTTTCAGCCAGTCAGTGCAAGCAAAGCCTTTCACCGTCCAAAAACTGTGACAGACATACACAAGTGAAATCATTTTAATTTGCATTTAGATTCTCTACGTTTCACTTACAACTCCATTCCGTCAACATGGTGCAAGCTGTATCCTGCATCCAGATCGATAAGTTACCAATACGTACTGATGCCATAGCAACAGACTATATATAGCTAAGAAGCGGCCATTTGGAGCTCGGTGACGGCGGGCATCGTTGGGCACAATACTTTGTCGAACTGGGCTGTGTTTTTCATTTTAACGATAACCATTTCTCTACACGCATAACGTAGCAGGACCTCGAGTTTTATAACAGTCTACGCCTACTCTTTACTGTTTGTGTTCCCTCTTTATTTTTATTTTTTATCTTTTGTAGTCAGCCCTAGAGACTCCATACCCTTTGTCTTAGCGAAATGCATCCCACGCATGTTCACCTTTAAGAGATTAATTGCTTGTCATTTGTCCACCCGCCTCCGCCTCCCCGTGCGTAGCACCCGATTCGGTCTGCACTCTCCTAGTGACGCCACTATATCAGACTCCCTACCCCCCCCCCCCCCCCCCCAGAGTTTTGAAATTTGTCGCAGACCACAAATCACTTACCGTGCACTTGAAGCACTGCGAGTGGTAGTTGTTGTTCAGGGCCTCAACCCAGCGATCTCCAGCCTCGATCGGGAAGCCGCATCCGACGCACTTAGTCGTGAAGAGCTCGTTCCAGTCTGCAATTGCGTGTAAATATTACATTTCCGGGTCATTGTGGCACAGTTTCAGAAGTGGCGCAATTTTTCGCTTCGTTCAGTTTTGGCTGCCCCGACTCTATTTGTAATGTTTTTAAAACAAGCTCAACCGACGCGAAAAAAAAAAAATACTGGAGAAAGGGTATGAAGGATACTACTGAAAACCGAAAGAGCCAACCCTTTATTTTCGTCTATTGTTTTGCGCGAACTCTTTCTTAGTGGTACGAAACTTCAGCCCTTCCTATATTTCTCAATACGTGAGACGCCAACATGTATTCAAACTAGAGAACATTTGGATTCTGTACCGGTTGCAGCCGTCGTTGATAAAGTACTCCCTCCAAAAGAAATTCACTCCGCAGGAAGGTACACTTCAAAGCGTGCTTCGCGTTCATTCGTCTTAGGACGCAACTTCTACAAAACAAAGTGAAAAGAACGAGATATCACGAGCATCTGCACGGGTTTGTATTCTTTTGTTCAGTCTGAACAATAGGGGAATTTGTTCAGGCACCTAGTTCCCGAACTTAGATGTCAGCCGCGAAAGTTCAATAAGCAAGACCTCAGGTTCAGAGAAAAGTCAGAACGTGAGGACTTACCGAATGAACGTAAAGAAAAACGCACCAAAACAAGCTAGAATATTTTGCGTCTCATCGAGTGACCAGCTACAAGAGATGCTGATGGATTCACCGCGAACATCAAGTCAAGTCAAGTCAGATTTACTTTGAGCTGTTCGCCTCGTGCGAAGAAATAATGAAGCCGGAAACAAGTGAAACAATGCTGAGGCATCAAGGTTGGCGTTACTTGTAACTGTTGCTCTCAGGAACACAGTTTTCTTCACTGGTCTGACCTACCATTGTAGCAGTGCGCATAATGTTGCTGGTGGTAAGGACTGTTCAATGTATTCTGTCGTTTCTTCACAGTATGAGCGCGTCATGAAACGCGCGCTATAAAGCAGGTAAGCGCGACTCTCGTGCTTCTCTCTCCCCGCTCGTGTTTTTACGTCATTAAGATCCGCCCAGGCAAATAATCAAGCATCGTTCCTGTGCTTGATCGAGACAAACAAACGTTGCCGTATAGTCTGTTCTGCCCATGGACACGCTCAGCTAGCATTAAGCTCAGCTTCCAAGAAGTGGCTCCATTCATGGCAATAATGCCACACCTTCACCGTCTAGCGCGACTTGCAAGTGGATACATCGACCGACAATTATTCGGAGTGGCCACGTGGGCGCTATGGGGGCCAACAGCAACATCAGGCACCATTCTTATTCTCTTTTTTTCGTTTGATCTCATTTCGTTTACCTAAGTTTCCTGTTGTTTTATTTATCTTATTATTATATTTTTCCATCGCTTTCTAAATCGTGGCAGCGTGTATGCTTGTACTAAACAGCCGCCCTTAGGGTGAAAAAAAACGTCACCTTTTCTTCTCTACGATCGCTTAAATAATGGAGCTGCGTGTATTACGCAAGAATAGCACGCCAGAAGAATAACTTCGGAAATAAAGACGGTCCTCTGCTAGTTTCTCTAACACTTTACCGTTGGTGCGCCCGTTCTTAACAACAACCTGTCATTTCAACCTGTCGGCGTCTTGGCGTCCTTGCCGCGATTTTTGCGAGTTGAATGAGCTCGCGAAATGAACGCCCAAGGAAAGCCATGTCGTTTAAGGCATTTTCCGTGCTAAATAAATGCCCTAAATTGGTTCGCGGTTCCAGACATACGCCCTTCCACAGAGCACGGACACTCATCCCAAGTTTCCTAGACGACTTAGTTTTTGTTCTCGAGACTGCAGCCAAGCGCCCGCTGGTGCATTCCACTTCTTACTGTTACAAGAGAAAAACATTTGTGAACTAATGTCTATCGGCGAAAGAAGAAGACCTGAAACGGCAGCAAAACTGAGAAATCATAAATTTCCTAGACGCGGCCACTTCGCTTGTTTAAATGGAATTAATACATAAAGAACGATGTTTATTTTAAGGCTTCTTGTAGAAATTGGTGTCCGTGCTTTCGGTATTATATACAAATCAATGGGGATAAGGCGCTGCTTCAATGAAACGGTGACAGTTTTAGCTATAATTTCAAGATATATACCACTTCTGATTCATGTTCAAGCACAAGTGAAAGGAAATTATTTCGGCGCCACTAGCAAGCAGGCAAACTTCTTATTCGCGTCAACGTGGCATTTTCGAAATACTTTTGTAGAATAGTCTGGAGAAACTTCTTTTGTTCTACTTGAAAGAGCGGTGCCATTTTTGCATGACAGAACAGCGCATTAGAATCTTGCCAGCCTAAATGCGTTCTCTGGATTAGGATGCGAGATAAAACACTGAACAAACTGAACTCGTCTGCTGTATAGGGAAATAAAAGTGCGATATTCTATTAAATATTGCGCCAAGATCTATCTTTTGTGCGTCTCCCTGCATGTCTGCAGGCGCATTACCTTTGTTGGCCTACTCGATACACTGCACCAGTTAGATTGCGCTAGTCACATCAACGGTTTGCGGTCTTGAATTACACGAGCCTAGTACATCAGGTTTGGGTTGACATGGCTCAGGCTCAAAGTTTTTGGAACCCTTTGGTCGAGAGAAAAATGAGGTGCTTACCCTTCTCGCAGTAGGGCATTCCGTCTTCGAGGTAGAATGAGCTGTTTCCAAAAGCAGTCTTGCAATACGTGCACACGAAGCACTCCGGGTGCCAGGTCTGCTCGAGGGCATTCAGACAGTCCTGCGGTCAGATATTGGGGAAGATGCGGGACTGGTAAATAACCTACAGCTACTGTCGCGATTAAGTAAATAGAGCGTAACGGTGCACGGACAGTCCCTCAAGAAAGAAGAAGTGTCCAACACGCTCACAGTCAGATGCTGAAACACTTGCGCAAAAAAGCCGAAAATTTGACGCCTATCTGAGCATTATTTTGCTTTATAATAAAGTACTAAATGCACTGAACTATTTAAAATGTAGCGCTTGAACAGGCTAATGTAGAGCTGTTACGCTTACTGTGCCTGAAGGCAAGAAAAATTTCGCATCACGCGGGTAAACCAGCGATCAGGTTCACTGGAACGAATATACTGCAGAATGGATTTCATTCCAGCGAGAAGTGAGTCATAATGATTACGGTTATGGTCGTTCATGTTTATGGTGATTACGATATTATTGACGATGGTAGATGAGCAGATGTTGATGACAAATTGCGAATAAGAACTAATAAAGGTCTAAGTAATAATTTGTTTTGTCCAAATCACAATAATTGGCACTTAAAAGTGAACAGGATACAGTTAACACCTGTAAATTACATATCTGCGACTGAGAGGGCAGAAATTTGTGACGACACAAATCACTTTCAAATGGCTGCCTCTCTTGCATTTATGAATAGCATTGAAATTTCAGGTACTTTCCGATCAAAATATGTATACGTGCAATCTACGGGAAACGGGCTTAAAGGCATTCTGCATTGCTAAAAGATTCAGTGGATCCTCATCTCTCTGCCGCACAAAATGTAACTCCGTTATGCGAGAAACTAAAAGGTTGCGGACACTTACGCCCTTGATGCGATGTCCGCATTTCCTGCAGATGGGTGCCATGTAGCACTCGTAGCAGTGCTCGCAGTACAGTTTTCCCTGCTCCTCGACGAACCCGATGTCCTGAAGGGATTTGCGGCAGCTTCCGTTGGAGCACAAGAAATGCTCCGGACACCAGTTGCGCCCCAGGGCAGTGACGAAGGGCCCCCTGCAAGAGGTGTCTGATCAGATCTAGAGCTAGAGCTCGCAGCTCTAAGAGCCTAACCTCAGCGCGTAATCCCGCGTAACGGAAATGGTAACAGCGCTACAGCACAGATAATGGGGACATGTGCGAGGATGCCAGCCAACAGCTGTGACCTCTGTGCTTGGGCTAATCATTTTGAGTATCAAAACTCACCAGTCTAATAAACTAGACCTTGTAGGAGGCATATAGCAACGCGTGAAAACAGAAAGATATGGATATCGTTCTGCCTCAGAAAGAAATCAACGACAATATACTTCGACATGCCAGCAACTGAATTTAGGACTTTCGGCGGTAGATACAATCGAACTTTAGCTCCGAAAGCCTCAAGTACGCTGAAGAAACCCTTGACGCCAAACAGTCCCAGGCTAAGATTACCAGATTTTTTTTTTAATGGGGAAAGCATGTCAAGAAACCAGCACCAAAAACTCTGCACTGAATAGCAGCAGGCTCTCGAATAGCACAGCAATTCATCTGGGCCCCACGCACCTGATGGGCGATCCACAGCTGGAGCAGATGGGTATCTTGCCGCCGATGGCCTGCGTCAGCTTTCCGCGGCCCCTCTTGGGCGCTGGCCGCGACCCGGCTCCTTGGGAGAGACCTGAGGGGCCCGTAAAAGGTGCCGATGAGGCTCCAGTCGACAACGCGGGCGCGGGTGAACCCCACGGCCCGCCGTTGCCCATCTTGGCCGATGGTGCGCGTGCCACTGGCTTTGGCGCCGTGGGCGGCGGCACCTTGGTGCCCGGCTGTCCACCGAAGCCCGACAGCGGGCTCGGCGAAGAGGACACGAACGAAGGTGGCCGCGACGAGGCCGGGCTCGACACGGGAGAGTAGGGGGACGCGGAAGGGGACGAGGACCCGAAGGGCCCGCCCGGCGCCTGGCTCGGGCCGCCCCACTTGGGGGTCGTGGGCGCCGCCACCCTCTGAGTGCCCGGCGGAGGTCGGTACGTGGGCACGCTCGGAGTGGCATTAGACTCGAGTACGCTGCCGGGCACATGAGTGGGACCGCCGGCCTGTGCGGGCGGCCAGGTGAACTTGGCGCCTCCTTGGCAGGCCAACAGATGTCCCAGGTCGTCCAAGTGGCACCGAAGTCAATGGACGTGAGGGTGTCGCGATAGTGGGAGGGCCAAGAAAGAAAGAAGAAAGAGGAGAGGACAGGTGGGAAGAAAATAGAGGAAAAAGGACGAAGATAGATGGAAGATAGATGAAAGACAAGCGAAGGAAGAAAAGTAGCCAGAGCCTGCTAGATATCGCGTTAGCTTTTTCGCCCAAGAGCGGGAGTCAGGACATTTGATGCCCGATGCCAACCCCAAATATACATCTACTGGCGAGTCAGCAGTGCCGCAGGAGATATGCAGGCTTGAATAGGAAGACCGCTGTTTTACTATTCTATAACAGATATTATGTAACCTACTATCACCGCTCCTGTATCCATAAAAGTCGCGCTTTTTGGAGCAAAGGTAAGCCTTTCATATTTTACTGTAAAAAACGCTTTTTATTCACCATGCTAACATCTGGCAAACGCATGCCCAAAGCCATGAGATATTTCCAAGGAAACGGGAGTTTAATCATTGGCAGAAGCATAAACATGCTGTGCATCGTTTATGTCAGTTTTTATTCCCATCCACACACACCACGGACAGTTGTCACGCTCGCACACATGCTTACATGCGTTGATTCGTTCACACTGTAGTAAGGAGCATAACAGGCTTATCATGGTCGATCACAAAACAGTGTTCAGGTACCATCCTCACAGCGAAGCACTATGGACAAAAAGATCGAAATAATTATTTGTGATTACGATGCTGGCTGCATTTCTTGCGGGAAAGGATGCGAACAGCAAGCCTATGATGAATGTGTCGCGCAATTGACACTAGAATTTAAACAATGGAAGAAAAAAAAACGAGTTGATACCAAAAAAGTTAACGCCCCTGTCACAGCTGTACCGTTGCTTCATACAGCGGTACTTCATATTTTTGGCGACTACAGTTGCAATAAAGGAACATTTAAATGGAAAACATGTTTTAACTTCGCACTAGCTGTTTGTTCACTGAACGCACGGAGAAAAATCTAATTATGTACTTACAAAATCACCGATGAACGCTTCGAAATTCAATTTTAGTGCCTGTAATTTACTGCAGATCGTTTTTGTTAGTACTGCTGACATACAAGGGCGAGTAATTATAAATTAGCTAAACTAAGCAACGACCTAAGTAAACAATCGGCGCCAGCCGACGGCTGGGCGTCAGCGGCTGCTGCTGCTTTATGCTGACGCTCTATATGCGCTCTCGCTGCAGAGCGACCCTCGTTGCATGGCCTGGCACGAGAGTTCAGAGGCTGAAGGAAGTTGCCAGGCCCGCTGTTTCTGCCGCCAGGCTTTCGTCGTGCATTGCCCCTTCGTCTTGCTACGCGACCGAGCTTCCTCTCGGTTGGCGGTGAGCACCTGTCTTAACAGACATCGAGCATAGCGAGCGTGACGAACGTCCTCCGCATCACCTATATAGCACCGAGGCGCGACAAATGCTGAGCCACCCACGCGCGCTGATTTTTCGGTTTATTTTCCTCCCTGCAGCTCGCAGACAGAATCTTGGGTGAGTTCCCTCTTGCGAGGAACTCAATGTATAATCACACACATCATAAGTTAAATGGTGCCTGCTAGAATTCCCATTCTATGCAAGGACCAAAACATAGCAACTTTGTTGTTTCAAGTTCCCAGTGATTTTTTTTTTTTTTTGATTAACCATCACCGAAACTAACCATGTAACCATATCCTTCGATGCATTCATTCTTGGCTCTTAAGATAGAGAGCGCGGGTTCAGACTAAGGAGATTTAAGATTTAGTAGCCCTTCCCCACGCTCTCACATTGTAGGGCACCGATAATTTCCGTCCAACATTTATCAGCAGGACAACTGCGGCCACTTAACTTTTTACAGTGCTAGCAGTGTGAGCATTTTAGATGCATGCTTCGCAGCAGATCTCGGTGTTGTTCGCTTCAAAGAATAAACAAAAGACAATTAAACCAATCAGTTGCTTGTCGCTCGCTGTCGTAAACAGCAAGTGCCGAAACGTAACTGCAGGCTTTTGTTTCTCTACAGATGCAATGAACGGCATCGCCTTAAAAACGGTGCATTATATTTCGCGACTCCCGAGGCACCATTTTAATCGATAAATTTTCTCATCATGAAGCTATTTGAATCATTACTGTTCCTCAAACGGGCAGTAGATAAGTGCTGCACGCGTTCATTGCGCTTAACGCGTGCGGTATTCCCTAATCCTACCGAATGTTAACATACCAGGGAGGTCGTTTCATTTTGCTGTGGTATATTTACCCTCCACTAGCGATGCTTCACGCAGGTGTATCTTGTTTGCTAGAAAGTGCGTACGTAATTCACAGTGCGGAGACGCTCCTCTTTGCAAAGCGCCCCATAGCACGAAAAACAGGCTGAACTCAGAACCGTTTCACACTGCGCGTAGCGAAGTTTGAGCTTCGACAATGCAGCGGCGGCGCGGCTCGTAGCCAAGTTGGCAGGCCAAGTTGCACCTATAAGCCAATCAAAAACGAAACTCCAAATTCTTCACAACATTAAATCTGCGATAAAACCATTATGCACGAAATAGAAAACTCACAATCCGCTGATGGACGCAGCGTACGACACGACGTGCGGCGTGCTCCGTCCTACTATACGCTTGCTCATTTTGACACCAGGCGGCGCTGGGTGTCTGATTTTAAAAGCGACGATAGGGTAATCTCCGCAAATCAGGAAGCAACACAAGATAGCAGAATACAAAGCAGCTTAGAACTGACCAATCTAAACTGGAAAAAAGGAAGAGAAAAATATTCCTAAAAACGCATCTACAGGAATAGATGGAATTCCGATCAAGCTGATTAATGAACTTGGTCCAAAAAGTAAGGAAACGTTGTTAAAAGCTCTGGAAACAGTCATAACGAATAAGCAAATTCCGGGCAGCTGGCGGCAGAGTAAAATGAATTTGATTTATAAAGGGAAAGGAGAAAGGATGCACATAAAATCCTACAGGCCGATTACCATAACATCTGTTATGTACAGGTTGACCATGCAGGCGGTGAAATTAAAGGTGAAATCATGGGTAGAAAGTAACAAGATACTCGGAGAACTTCAGAACGGCTTTAGAAATGGTAGGTGCTTAGACGATAGCCTGTTCGTGCTTACCCAATGCATCGAAATATCTAGAGTGGAAAATAGACCTTTGTATTTGGCCTTCCTGGACATAAACGGGGCGTACGACAACGTAAACAGAGAACTCCTGTGGAACATATTAAAAGAAGAAGGTATCGGTTATGAGATAATACAGTTCCTACAGGAAATATACCGGGTTAACACAGTAGAAATTACATGGAAAGGGATAAGAAGTACGGAAGATGTCAAAGTATGCAAAGGATTAAGACAAGGCTGTCCTCTATCAACGCTGCTGTTCATGCTTTATATGATAAACCTGGAACAGAGGATACAAGACAGTAACCTAGGTTTTAACCTGTCAAATAGATTAGGTGGAAAGGCAGTGGAGCAGCGCCTCCCAGGTTTGATGTATGCAGACGATATTGTGCTGCTAGCTGAGAGTCTGGAAGAATTGCAAACTCTAGTTTTAAGTATTGCGGAGACGAAGGGGACGCTCTAGGCTTCAGTTTTAGCGCAGTTAAGTCGGGTCTGGTGATTTTCAACGGCTCAACTGTTCAGGGTCTTAAAATACAAGGCCATGAAATACCCAGAGTAGCAGAATACAAATATCTGAGGGTATGGGTAAACGAAGGATTGGCATACATTGGAAAGCATGAGCAATCACTTAAGGCCAAAGGACGAAGGAATGCCGGGATAATGAAGCATAGGGCATTGTGGAGATACAACAGCTATGAGATTTTGAGGGGTTTTTGAAAAGGAATTATGGTGCCCGGGCTTACTTTCGGAAATGCGGTTTTGAGCCTAAAATCAGAGGTACAGTCGACATTAGAAATAAATCAGAGAGCCGTTGGACGATTAGCACTAGGTGCCCACGGCAAAACCACAAATAAAGCGGTACAGGGAGATATGGGCTGAGCATCTTTCGAAGTACGGGAAGCTCAGAGTAAAATATTATATGAGGAACGCCTGAGGAAATTGGACAGTAACAGATGGGCAGCTAAAGTATTGAAATACCTTTACCTAAAAAGCGTTGACTCACAATGGAGGAAAAGAACTAGGAAACTAACTAGTAAGTATGCTAGTAACAAGGACGGAGAAATAAAGAGCATTAAGCAACAGGTGAAAAACACAGAAGGTAAAAATTGGATAATTTCGATGAAAAAAAAAACAGAGTGTGGAATTATACCGAAAATGGAAAATGCAGATCAGGAAGGAAGATTTCTTTGATAACTCAAGAGGCAGTGCCCTACTTTTTGAAGCTAGATCAGGGTGCCTTAGAACACGCAGCTACAAAAAGAAATTTAACAATGAAGATGACGCATGTGCTGTATGTGGTAACTCCAGTGAAACAATTGACCATATTATACTCGAATGTAGTGGTATCCACCCGGAAGTTGATGCAGGCGCAGTAACTGTTCCTGAAGCTCTGGGGTTTAGAAATACCAGTGGCCGGGTGAATAAACCGGCGGTGGA
>NC_139344.1:126680209-126809126 GCF_055883805.1 Amblyomma maculatum
AGACCAACCAAAGACCGCGTCTTGTGCACCAGTTTTGCAAAAAGAGTACACGCATACAAGCTAACGCTGCTGCTATTTAGATTGAAACAGAGGCCTATAGGTTTTTAGATTAAGCGAGTAATGTCCAATGAACTGTATTACCTCCGGAGATAGCTCTGTCACTGGACCGAAAGTTATGACGATCAGAAACAAGCCTGGCTTTATCCCAACTTAAGATTCTTCGATGCTTTTATCCTCAATGCTTTGCTTTTGCATACTGCTGTTTGAACCTCGAGGCCGTAGTTATCAACAAGAACATTATGGTTTCTTCGTGAACGCGAGTTATGAATGATGCAAGTCAATTCAAAGGCCACTAGTCAAAAACACGTCTACCAACAACGTACGCAGGGTAGAACGAGAGGAGGAAGGTAGCTACACAGTATGAAAAAGAACTGAACAAGCGTTGAGGGGTAGCCTCAGTTCGCAAGCCAAGCCTGCGTTTTGACAAGGGGACTTTTCTTCTGGGCAGCGCGATCAATACTTGCAGGGTGTAAAAGCATTTTTGCTTCCGAGGAAGAAAAGCGGTGAAGGGAGGGAGGTGACAAGACCACGGGTTCCAGATTCATATAAATTCAGACCCAGAGAAACATTCTTTAACTTTTTGCCCTTACCCTACCTCCCTCTTCCTCCTTCCCTCTTTCTCTCCATCACTTTGTTTTCCTCTTCGGAAGCAAAAGCGCATTTAAACTCTGCAAGTGATAATCGCTCTGCCCAGAAGTTCGCTTGGCTTGTGAACTGAGGCACCTCCTCAACCCTTGTTCAGTTCGCTTTAATAATGTATGCAGTGCCTCAAGCTCATAGCGGAGAGTACAGGCGTGAGCAGGCTCACCTAGAGCGCTCCGACTGTGGATGGTGGGGCAACAAATGGAAAAGTTTATTTATTGCAAGTAGCGATTTTCACAGGCGATTCTTGCTATCAAGCCCAGATGCACAGCTACACCAGTGGCCAATGCAAAAGTCTAGAGCCGCACCAAAACACCCGCGATAATGTTTCAGATCATTTGTCCCCCGGCACACCGCTCCTACTCTCTAGACAAGCGTGCTCACATCTGCAAGCGGTATCTTGTATGCTATGCACACAATGGAGGATAAATGGGCCCTGAAGAAACGATTTGACGTTTTTTTACGGTGGATCTTTTCATAACCTTTTCAGTTCACGTACATACTCATTATTCTCGCCGCTATTAGGGACGTAGCATCTCTATTAGGGACGTAACGTATTAGGGACGTAACTCTCAGTGACAGTTGCCAGATTGTTTCTTGCAGCTGAAATAATGGAAATGAACACGTGCTAAGAAGCACTGCGCTTGGTGCCCCTGTGTTTCTTCCTCCTCGTAGAGCCTCAGTTATCTCTCTGTTTAGGTGCAAGCCTGGCCCTGCTAGGCACACACAGAGACGTTCTACTTCTAAACGTGGTTTGTACACCTTCATTCATTTTGTTTTGTATTTTCTATTTTATACAGAAGTAAATCTAAGAATAACTTCTGCCAAGTACAAGAAATCTGCATTCTGTCTTCTCTTCTTTTTTTGTATTATAGTTTCGAACCACAATCTTTGAACGTGCGCGGCGCATCTATTGCATTATATAATAATGGTATAAAAACACTCATTCCACATTTATGAGGGAGAAAGTCGTTTTTTTTTTTATTGAACGCAGACCAAGCGCACACTACACCATTCGCCTGGTTAACCATGGCAAACTGACCTTGCAAATTCGCGGACGATAGCCAAGCACTGTACGGAGAGGTGCGAATGGAAGGCAATGAATGGGGGAGACATTAGAGGAGGAAATGAACTGCCCTGAAGTTGTGGCATACGGAGCGGAACATTTAGGATAGAAGGGGTCAGAAAGAAGTCGGAAGAGGAAGACTGAAGAAGGCGTGAACCATGCATATGATTTTTTCGCGAGTGTGGACACGAATGTATCTGGCATGGAACCGAAAGTTAGGCTTTCTGCGTAATCTTAAGTGCTAAATTACGCGGACAAACTTGTATATTAACAATGATCACCTGCACGGCCCAAAGCGAAGTCTCTCCTAGGTGCGAAACGCGATCCCGTCACCCCGCTAGCCGCTCTCTGTCACGGGCAGCTAGGACCCGAGACTGCGAGACAGTGTTTTCCACTTCTACAACATTGCCCCGCCCCGATGCGCGGGCCCGGGAACGCGCTGTCGTTTCGCGGTCGAATACCGCTCTGTTTGCGGAAAGGCTTAAATTTTCATACACCCATATGTAATACTGCAAAAGTCTGTGCAGCACAGCGGTTTCATTCTGTTTTTTTTTTTTTTGTCTTTTTTTTCCCGCCGTGCCTCAAATTCACATGGCGTCGTTGGGGCTGAGTGGCGTGAACTTACTCGCGTGTTTTGGGCCGAATAGAGTGCGCTGTGCGAGCATGGCGTAATTTCGTTCCCTCAAAGACCCAGCCCCGCGAACTCTGATTAAGCCTCAGAACTCGACTCCCAGCTTTCTAAACACTATTTTGCCTTTGAAAGAGGTCTAAAAGCTGACACTTCACGTCGGAAATGTCATGCTAGCCCGCTGCGCCATGGGACCAAAGCACACAAATGCCTCTAATTTCATTATTATCCCCGCATAAAATTTAGATTTACTGCAGCTATAGGTGGCGCTGTTTTAGAGGAAACCTGGCACTCGATGTCGGAATAGCCTAAACGTCGTTGGAATCGGTATATATAAAAGGTAAAATTTCATAATTGCATTTTTTTATGATTAAATATGTAGCCAGAGAATACTAAGCAAAGGAATGCTGAGCCTGACACCAACCATCATTTCGAAAGCATTCATACTTTTACATGCTTTCAGGAATCTGAGAGAACAGGATCACGCTGTCCGACTCCTTACGCTTCAAGAGGTTTGAATACCTTTTCTAAAGCTTACACCAGCGATTGATAAATTGGCTTTTCTATCATCGTCCTTTCCTAATTTAACACCACTGTGTTCTTGCTTGCAGTTTCACTGAATCTCTTTCAGCGCTCCGAATTCCACAGCAGACACCAAAGGTAAGAGCTGAGGGGAAGTAAGCAACTTCACAGAATCTACGACCTTGTGCTGTACGTTATTTGATTGCGAATGTATTAGTGCATGCAGGCACTTGGTGTGAAAGGGTACAAAAAAATGTCTACTAACATTCCAGGACGTCTTCGAGCTCTGGTTCTTCCTGCGCGTGTCCGTTGCCGATGCCGTTTGTGTAAGGCGTCGTGGGCTCTGTGTTTGCTGCGTGCATCAGCCCATGCATGTTGTTAGCGACACTGCAAATCACCCCATCCGTCACTACAAACGTCATATCAGACAAACGTGCTGTTAGCTCTCTAGCCACAGCAGGTCACACTGAAAGCCACGCCGTTATAACGTCACGGTGCAATTGTAGCAAAAAAAAAAAAAGAAAAGAAAAAAGATTTAGCAACATGCTGAGCTAAACTTGGTTGCAGTGTAGACTTAAAAATTAAAGTTATAAAATCATTTTAGCGCTGGAAGTTGATCCGAACACACGCGTATTTTTTTTTTTTTTCGTTAGAATGGGTTTTCTTTTCGAATTGCTGCTTTCCTGTCACACATGAAAACAAAACACTTTGACGGCCAAAGGCATGCAAACTGCCGCCATCTTCCGCATCCCAAACAATTTGCACGTTTCAGTCAAGTTAGCTCCACTGCATATTTAGCAAAGATGCATGGCTATGTTTTTTACGCTACACTCCAGAACAGGGAAGTCGCGTGGCACTAAACTCGGCAGTAGGATTGAAAGCATTGAAGCCATAAACATGATGATTTTTTTAAGTCCAAATTTTAGATTTATTTTATCGCTAGGGCTACATTAGGGCCTACGGCTGACATCAAATAAAAGGCAGGGTGTTTCAATTAGTTCGCTAACAAAATAAATTAACTCTCTAATTTTATTTCTATGCATCTGTTGTATTTGCGGAATTCGAGCTCGCCCTCCAAAAAGCACAGGTAAGAAAAAACAAATTCATTAAAAAAAAATGTAGCGTGCGTTAGAACGTCCAGAGGTGTCAGCCTGATAGGTGTCTTCACATCGTGACACTGCGCCAGCTGGCGCGTACGGCGTAGACCGCTCTGCCAATGTGCGCTTTGAGGGCCGGATTGCTAGCAAAATGACAGTGAGCACTGTGCACCGACGCGGCAACTATCAACGAGGCCACGGCCGAACCAAAATTGACCACGAACCGCCGTAAGGCCGTCTGGCTCTCAGGTCATACCCGTTGAGTGACGAAACCTATGGGCGGAGCGATCTACGTCACATGCGCTCTGTTGTTTTGTGAAACCATCAAGGTGACGTTTGTGGGCTTTGGAACGCGCGCTACAATTTTATGATTTTTTTTCCTTGCCGATACTATTTGGAGGACGAGCTCCAATTCTGTAAACACAACATACCCCCAAAATAAAATGGGAAAGAGTAAGTATTTTGTTTTGCAAACAAACTGAAGCATTCTGCCTCATACCTGGCGTCCACCGCAGCCCCCAATATAGCCCCAGGGTAAACCTAAAGACAGTTACCCTTGTCCTAAAATTTTGGACCTTCTAAAAAGCACTCGACATAAGTGCGTTCTTATATGCTAACACACAGCCATCTCGGTAACTGTAAAATCTATAACAACAAATAAAAAAGCAATGTTATCATGGCGTCATATTACTTACTCCAAGCTGAGCCTGATGTGCTCCACCATGCTGTTCAACTTCTCACTTGAGAAAAAGATGACGAAAGCGGGTCATCGCGGCGTAGTGAGAGGTTTAACGGACACTGACCATTTGAATGCTTATTATCCGTTTGTTTATGGCGACCCATGGAACAACCAGGATGTGCGCGTTAAGATGCATGATACTATTTGGCGGCGGGATCTTTAAAAACAAAAAGCACAATATGCTCATCCCTCTACTTAGGGCAGCCGTAAACTGCATTCGCCTTTATTAAGTTTATTGACTCCAGCATTACCTGCGATACATTAGTGGTGCAGGAAGAGTCTGACTTTGGGCTCTGTCTTACCTTATATGATTACAGCGTTTTTCTAAAGTAATGATGAATAAATCAATATATAATTCTGCAGCTTAAAAATAGCTGGTCGCCTAGAACACAACAAACCAGTTGACCTATGCTGACTTATATGAAGCGGGGTGCTGCGGCACAAAACCCGAGGAGGCAGTTTGCCTGGTAGCATTAGCAGTGCAAAAAGATCTTGAAGCTGGCAAACTGACGAGCAAAACCCACTAGACTAAACCAGGGAAATTCTCGCCTCGCTGCACAGTTGTCCAAGCATATATGTACCTCGCAAGTCGCAAGATCTACAGCATGAGCTAGGGAATTTCCTTTTGTGTGGAGTTGCCCGACAATCACGTCGCTCATTACCGTTCACCTCAAATTCACACAATTTCGAATAAGCGAAAGATGATATCAGACCCACTTAAGCTCCGCCTTTAAGGGTATGACGCGAAAGCGTAGGGTACCAGCCTACATCTGAAGCCCCGCTTTAACCGAGCTGTATGAACGTGCCTGCGTGGCCTAGAAGTAATGTGAATGCAAATGTCCTGGCAGGCTGATTCCGATATGACCCTCCCATATGAAAGGAGAGGTCCGAGTTGGCAGCGCCTTCTAATGTCAGGCAACATTACACACAGTTAGTGTTCGGCCATGTCAGCTACCGCCTGCCAGCACCTCACCCGGAATTTTTCGCTCTTAACTCCAACGCCGACGGATGGCCGCCGACGCGGGATTTTCAGTGAACAGAGCATGTAACGATATCGCTTTAAAAGTGATCTTCTCAACTGGGGAGGCTCTCTCCAGACAACAGGCGAACACAGCAAGCGAAGGCTGTTTTGCCACTTAGTTTTCCCTTTTTTATTTTTATCGTCTCTTACCTGGTACTGGACGGTGCGCGTCAGCCACGGGAGCTGTCACCGGATGCAGCGGTGTCACGCCACCGAAAGGTGGAGTCGTCTTCGCTGACTGTCAGGCAAGCACACAGGAAACGCAGTGTCAGTAACTGAGCGCGCAGAGTCACTTTCTCCTCTTGCTTTCTTTTGTTGTCGTTATCGCTACATCATTAGACGATCAGCCTTAGCTCTTTGAAGAGGTACGTCAGATTTCTGAAGGACATGATATAAGGCTTAACAACAAAACATCGTGCAGTATCTGCAACTGCTCTTTTACAGCCGTTCAGAAGGAGGTTAATGCTAACAATGATTTGCGAGTACAAAAAAAAAAAAAAAGAAAGCTGCTAAGATGCGTGTTCACGTGTCATGAATAATTACTTTCTCACTTAGCGCCAAATGCCATGATCGCGCTTTAAACTGGTTGCCTTCCTTTGTTGCGATATGTTCGTATTCTGATTTGTTATTCATAAGGCTACGGAGGATCCCATTGTCACTGCCGAAGTTCAGAAAACTTCAAGTGATGAAAGTAGCATAATTCAAGCACGCCGAGGATATGGAGTTCCCCTGGTGCCATGCATCTTAAGCAATGCAGCAGCAACGTTTTCTACACTGTACTATCGCCTTACATGTCTGTTACTTGAACCTTGTATGCAGATTTATGAGCATATATGTGCAAAAAATAACACGTACGCACGTGTGTGTGTGTGTGTGTGTGTGTGTGTGTGTGTGTGTGTGTGTGTGTGTGTGTGTGTGTGTGTGTGTGTGTGTGTGTGTGTGTGTGTGTGTGTGTGTGTGTGTGTGTGTGTGTGTGTGTGTGTGTGTGTGTGTGTGTGTGTGTGTGTGTGTGTGTGTGTGTGTGTGTGTGTGTGTGTGTGTGTGTGTGTGTGTGTGTGTGTGTGTGTGTGTGTGTGTGTGTGTGTGTGTGTGTGTGTGTGTGTGTGTGTGTGTGTGTGTGTGTGTGTGTGTGTGTGTGTGTGCGCGCGCGCGCGCGTGCGTGCGCGCGCGCGCACCGATTTTCCAGAGTACGTGAGTGAATTCATGCTTACAAGGGACGCTTTTCCACGTAATATGCACTGAGAACAACGACACTTAGCACATTTATTAATACCTCTGTACATGGGCACGAACGCAAGAATATCGGTTGCCTCTAAGGGTGTGGCTGGATTCCAATGAAACGCAAGCTTAGCAGGGGCGGAAAAAGGTCGGCGGAAAAGAGACTGTGGGGATGAAATGGATGCTGCTAGCACCGGACCGGGTTATTTGGAGGTATATGATGACAGCATAAGTGTCACCCAGACACACATACGAAGAAGCCTTCGCCTGTAGAAATCGACTAGTTGCTTTGTAAATTAACTTTAGGAACCAGAGTCTCGTCTCCAGATTATGCGTGCCCACCAAGAATTACTTCGTTGTTTTAAACAATGAAAGTCCAATGGTGCAAGGGCGGGCGAATGCGAGGGATGCGATAGAATTTCAAAACTATCGCGGCGTACTCCCGTCCTACCATAGTGAGAGCTGTAAACTTGGGTTTGTTTTTAGAAAATGGACACCTTTGGTGAGCATTTCGCCTGTCTTTATATTGATGGCCATACACTACTTACGCAGCGGTGAAGCATAATAAGCTGCATTACCCGTGGTATTCATTGCTAGGAAATATATCGAGACCCTTCCACGTATGTATCGCAAGAGAGCGAGAATGACTTTGCCTGCGAAGATTGGACACGTGCTTTCTTCTTTTTTTGAGAGCGATGAGTCGAGATGCTTGCACCGCGCCAACTGAGCTCTAAACTCTGGATTGCCTTGCATGATCGATCTGTTGAAAAAGGCCTTCTGTTTCCACGCCCCATCGTCAACAAAGCCTTGGAGCATGCTCATTCCTGCTTCTAGGAGGGCGTAAGCAGTCGAGGAGAGCAGCGAGCGGATACTTTATGTACAGTCTTTGTCAGAAGTGTAGAGCTCAGGGGGTCTGCTTCTGAGCCACTTCGTGCGGCTAGTAATGCATTTCCAGTGCTCCGAATCTCTTGATGGTAAGACTTTTTTTTTTTTTTTTGTCCTATCCAGTCCAATGGGAAGGACTTCCACTAATGCTAAATCAGCACTACTACATGGTTGAGAAGCAGATACCCTGGGCTCTACACTTTTGACAAAGGCTGTCCGTACAGATGATCTAGAATGATTCTGTATTTCTGCGAATCCCGCATTAATGTCAACATTTTGAGATAGACCTGTAATGGGCATGCCATGATTTTGCAAAATGGTGGCATCAATTCGTTGAATGCTGCATTCTGCATGATATAGTGGGTTGGCGTTTCCCTCTAACTGGAGGAGCTTCCACGGACGTCCCACCACATTTGAATTCACTATAGCAGGTCTTAACTACAATATAAGATGAGGAATCATCCCGAAAAGCCTCTTCGTCTCATCGAAAGTTTCCTTTCATGTGTAGTATTTTATGTGAAGAAACTTGAGGACGGCTTGTAGTCCATTGAGTCTATTTTCACAACTCGCATGTTTTGAGCAAACATCAAATAACGCGCGTTATTAATTCAGAATTACGCATTTCCACATAATTGCAGAGCAAAATATCCTTACACGTGCGCAGTTTCAGCGTCGTGCTAAATATAGAAGAGGGTTAGGGATAACTCTGTAATGAACAACCACTGTGACTAAGATTTGACATGCTCGTTCTTCTGTTCTGATTTATTTTTCTTGATCTCTGAGGCAGTAACGCTGTGGTAGAAAACAGAAACATTGTTTAATTTTTTTATCGGTTCCCAATCAAGTTGACAGCAAATTGGAACGCCTTACCTGCGGAGTCAGTGGCTTAGAACCCGCCACGGGAGAATGCGATGGCGCCTGGCGGAAATCAGACCGCTGTCCAGGGAACAACAGAAGCGCCGCAGAAAAAAAAAAAGAGACCAAAGCGACAAACTCAGCAAGATGCAGGGGTGTTCAAATGTGCAAGTCAACATAAGCTCGCATGCAGTACACGCACCACTCGTAAAGCATTGCCGTTACGATTCACGCCGCAATGTGTAGGAGCTGCTAGTACCATGCGACAATACACTTTTTTGTTCGTTTTTTGTTTTCTTTCTGCGTTCGCACTTCTGCGCTCCTGCTAAATTCTTGTCGTATCGACGCATGTAGTCTTCGTGAAAAATATTTGGTCTACCGCATCCGCCCCTGCGCCCAGTTCGAGTGAAGCGGAGGTTACCAACCTGCGGGTACGGCTGAGCAAGCGTATAAGGTGAAGTCGATGTATGCTCCAACCGCAAGGCTATATAAGCGAACGTGTCACATTCCCCAAGAGTTCATGTTGCTTTCAGACTACGCGGTTGCACGGCAGTTTCTAAAGCGTGTTGGCTGGCCTCCGTGAGTGTTACGTATTCCTGCTATGAGATCCATGATCTACTCCGGTACTCCGGCAAGTGCACTGCAACACTGCTTATAGAAACTATATCGGTGAGCCCGCGGGCATCTCTGCACATGTGAAAATTATGAATGTGGATATTTGTATTTATGCATACAGTGGATGCGTGCGCATGTGTATGCGGTGTGTGTATGTATGTATGTATGTATGTATGTATGTATGTATGTATGTATGTATGTATGTATGTATGTATGTATGTATGTATGTATGTATGTATGTATGTAGTATGCATGCATGCATGTATGTGTGTGTAGGTATGTATGTATGTATGTATGTATGTATGTATGTATGTATGTATGTATGTATGTATGTATGTATGTATGTATGTATGTATGTATGTATGTATGTATGTATGTATGTATTTATGTATGTATGTATGTATGTGTATGTGTGTATGTGTGTATATGTATGTATGTATGTATGTATGCATGAATGCATGTATGTATGTATGTATGTATGTATGTATGTATGTATGTATGTATGGATGCATGTATGTATGTATGTATGTATGTATGTATGTATGTATGTATGTATGTATGTATGTATGTATGTATGTATGTATGTATGTATGTATGTATGTATGTATGTATGTATGTATGTATGTATGTATGTATGTATGTATGTATGTATGTATGTATGTTCAGTAAGAGTCCGTGTCTGCTGCCCGATTTAAACTTTCGAGAACGTATCGGGACGCAGCAATGCCGGTAAATTCAGCGCTTTCTTTTAATCTGGTTTCCGTCATGGAAAGACTGATGATGTGCACAAGAGGGATAAGTTCTCAGAATTGCAAAGAAAGTGAAACTAAATTGAAAGGCACATTAGTAGTTGCATTAGTTGCCACGAAATACGCGCTGAATTGGTTTAGACACGGGATACAACAAATATGAGCAGTTCCGCCTTGTTAGCATTGCTATCCAATAAGTTATAACGTTTTCCCAATGGACATCTGCCCATTTACAGCGGCACAAAAAAATTACTCTGCTCTTCATGATTATCATGAATCCGTTAAATGCGCACCTAAATGCCACATTTAACAAGAGGCAAGATAAGAAGCAGCGAGCAACCCGTGAACTGAGGAGCAGCAGCATGTACGGCACACCGCATTTGTCTGTGTGTATTACACTCGGCCCCCTATGCATCCAAAGGCGCTGCCTTACAGGGCTCCATAGTGCCGACTATGAATACGCGGAATACAGACATCCAGCAGGCGAGCATATCTGTACCAAACAGCGAAAGAAAGTGAGCAGCAACAGGAGAGGCTGATGGACACACTGCACAATAGGAACACGGGTTAGGCTCAGGCAGCACAGTCAGGCGGCGGCGTGGCCAGCCCATAGCCAGGCAGCAAGGAGCAGCGCGTCGAAGCGCACTCTCTCTCGAAGCCGTGCACGCTATAACACTACGACTACACGATATCCGAGCAGACCACGGAGCGTCGGTCGCTACAGCCGCGTGCATCCCACAAGCGCGCCTGTGCAGAGACACCGCGCGCTGCAAGATCGCGACCAGAGGCATCATCGTGAGGCCGTGAGGAGCGTTAAGAGCGGGCATTTCCGGCTGCTCATCCCGTCGTGCATCGGTTATACGTGGTTAGTCTCGATCGTGCACGTGACGACCACAAAAAAATAAACAGAACCCAAGGTGGCCAAACTGGTTTTTGTTGGTTTCTCTGCACTTTATTTGAAAAGCATTTCAACACACGATGGACAACACAGCGAAAATGATCGTTCTTAACACTCCTCTTTGAGCATCGTAGTGCGGTCCAGCAAGTTATTTCCACGGTGTACACACTTCGCGCAAGACCGCGACGCTCATCAAAGTAAAATGTGTCCGCTACAGAAACATTTTGAGTAGAAAAAGCTCTTTTACGCGACTATTGTGACGCTGAAACGAACAGCATACAGTGGACATACACGAGACACACAGGAGCCAAGCAGTCGGATCTCGGGCTGAAATAAAAGCCGTGAGGAGATTGCTAATTTCTATCGCACATTGTTTTCCAACCACGCGTAGAGCGGCGGTACGTAACCAACATAGAAGACTAGAACTCTGACTGCACGAACTTGTCGGGCTACCGTTTCTGTTTACAACACAAAACTCAAAAGAACATCTAGAGATTACGAAACTGAAAGATGAATGCGAGTAGTACTTCATACTTGAGTGAACGAGAAACTTGTGCCTTCTAACTAGTGATCTCACAGTAGTCACCACTCTATGACAGCATTTCTTAACATTTATTTCTTTGGTAGTATTGGTACGTTGAATAACGTAAACAAATACAATAAGCTTTGAGTATTTTCCAGGTACTCTTCTGACACTTGACATTGCAAGAATCCTGAGAAATATGCAAACATTTAGCACTCGGGTGGCATATACGATACGTACGGCAGAACATAATTTTCTACTCTAAAAAATATAAAAGAAAAGAAAGCATTATCACACACATCGCCCAAATGTCCAGAACACAGACATGTGCGGCGTGTACAGTTCAACATCACATGAAAAAGACAGGAAAGAAATGTGCCAAGAAAACGGCAATATAGCGCTCCGAAGCAAAGGATGGATACGCGTAATGAGTGAGACATCGATCCTGATTGCTGTTGAGGTACCGTTTCTCATACCACTGCTACCAAAGGCGCCGCAGCAATTTTTGATTTTACCGTAAAAAAAAAAAAAAAAAAAAAAAAAAAAAAAAAAAACATAACGCGTTTCCTCGTCGCGTGGCTACCGGTTTTCAGGCCATAGATGCACCAAGCTGCTACCGTCATAAAAGGAAGCACTCTCATCATCCTGCGAGCAAATGTTAGCTGAACAACACCACTGCTACGAGTGGTTAACACTTAAAGCAATGTCCGAGAGCAATTGTTTTTGAGAGAAAAACTAGTTGCTTTATCTTCACCCATTTTGGTTAAACAACCTATTGCTCTAGTCATAGAACGTAAGGGTAGGAACGTCGTGTTCGATGTTCGGGCTGCTTTTTTTTTTTTATTTAACGATAGTATACTGGGTGATTTCCCGATGAAATGCAATATAAGCCACTTTGCGACAAGTGACAGGTAACGAATGAAGAGGCAAGCTACCTGTAACATTGGGTACAAATGCGCGGTTTTTTTTTTTTTTTCCTAGCATGACGAGAGAGCACGTGAAGCAGAAGCAACCTCCCAAGAAAGAGTGAGGTCAGTGCAAGAAAGATCAGTTACAGCTGCAAGCCCAAGAGGAGATAAGTCTGAGAATGCTCTTCATCCCTTCATAGTGCCCCGGTCTACTCATCTCAGTCGGGTGCATGGCCCGGGGAGTACCTACGCAGAAAGCTACGCGAAAGCATCCCTAAACAGCACAGTCACACCACGCCTCGACACGGCCGCTGCTGACCGACGGAGGCAGCCGTCCCGTACCTTGCCCACCGGGCCGCGATAGAATGGGGCGGCGCTCGAGACGCGCGAGTCCTGAACCGAGCGCGTGCAGGGCTTGACTTCCCGTCGGTGTGGCGGCCGCGGTGAGCGGAAGCGGCGACGCGCGAGTCTGCGTGTTTTCCTAGTTCTGGAAGACTTTGCGGAGGTTACTCACGCCCATGGCAACGGGGGAATCGTAGCAGATGCCGGGGCTGTCGGGGGGCGGTGGTGGCTGGTCGGCCAGCGGAGCCGCCGCGACCGGCGAGTGAGCCGGTGCCACCTGGGTCGGCGTGTACGGAGCGGCAGCGGGAGTGTACTTGGGCGCCGGCGGGGTGTAGAGCGGAGCCTGCGGCGAGACGGCTCCGGCTGGAGCCCTCGGAGCCACGGGTACGACGGCTGGCGCCGGGGCGGGCACGGGCGCCGGAGCCAGCGGTACTCCCTGCGGGATGTGGCCACCTCTGCATAGCGAGGACCAAGGGAAGTTCGCGCTGGGCAATTGACAACGACAGCGTAAAGGAGCGCCAGCAGTCGCAGTTTATGGAAGCTGAATCAGAACTCGCATCCACTCCCAAAATGAGAGCAGTACAAATAATCGACACCCCATGGCAGTACGTAAATTCAGAACAGGAAGAAAAATTGCTGTGACACTTAAGCTTCTCCGTTAAGGGTATGACGCGATAGCGTTTCACGCACACAGACGATGTTTGTTTTTTTACTCGTTAAATTTTCGATTTTTTATGTTTTTCATTTTTATACACCAATTCTTAGAACCAGAAAACATTGGCTTTCCATTCTGTGCATTTTGACACCTTTCAAGCAGCAGTGTATGTGGTTATTTATTATTAGATATCTGCTTGCATGTGACACTAGTCAACGCAGAATCACTCTGTGCCAAGACTTTGCCGTGCTTTTTGGTCCTTCTCATACTCGGATTAACGGAGAGAAAAAAGACCCACACATAACTGTAAGCAACACAGAAGAGAAGCCATCGCTTGATTCATTCCCAATTTTGTATATCTTGTTTCCTTTTCGGTAAGATGTCTCAATTTAGCAAGCTACGTAGCGCCATCTACCCCTTCACTGTTCAACCAAAAACTGCAACAAACGGGCGATGCAGTCAGGGATCGCAGTCAGCAAAATGTCCGTTGCAACCGCTAATCCAAGCATTATAAGTCACATTAGACCCAGCCCCACTCTGTCTTTGGTACAGCCATGCTTTTTGGGTGAAAGTTCGCCATTAGGAATAGCTAAGATTTCAAAACTAAAGTAGTTAAAGAAAACCAATTTATCCTGGCTTGCCTGAGGCAGGCGAACTTTTCTGCTCCTAGTGCTCGTAATCTTTAAAGCAATCGAGTGCCGCTAGCGCAAGCTCTGGCCGTATCGTTTTATCGCCCCACATTCTAGCAGCACATGCAGTTTTCTATCTGACCCTCAGTTTGCCGCTGGCGTTTAAGTAATGCGCTGCATTCGCGCAAACTACTTACGGGGGAACAGGCACAGGTTCCAGGTTGCTCCCCGGCGCAATGTGGCGGGCCGCCTGCTTTGCGTGGATGTCGCAATAGAGCTTGTCTTTGATGTTGAAGTAACCTAGATATCAACCAAATGAGAAAGCCATTCAGTCATGTTTAAGAAGCCACTCTGTCCACTAATCATCTGCTCTGTGGGGGCGGCTGTCAACCTCACTTGGAGCTACTTTCACGAGTTGATGATGTTCAATCTCTCGAAACGGACGTTGGAGGATTACCGTCTCTCATTTTCATTGTCAGCCAGAAAATATATTGTGTGGCTCTGTCCAGTTATGTGGGTTTATCTCCGGCAAAAAAAAAGCAGATTTATTTATTTATTTATTTATTTATTTATTTATTTATTTATTTATTTATTTATTTATTTATTTATTTATTTATTTATTTATTTATTTATTTATTTATTTATTTATTTATTTATTTATTTATTTTGCCCTCACGGCCCGAGGACATTATAGAAGGGAGTTGGGATATGTAAGAGTAAAATATATACAGCAATGAGAAAGAGAAAAAAAAAATCTAGTATATAAAAATAGCCACAAATAAAGAAGACAATACGTCCAGAATATAGTGGGGATAGATTACAGCACATATTTAAGGGAGTAAAAGGCTAATACTGTCATAGTTACAAACATACAAACATTCAAAGGGAAGCCTTAGCTTATCGAAAAGCGTTTTTATCTGACATACCAACAATATTATGGGGAAGGTGATTCCAACTGTCACAAATTATGGGTAAGAGGGACTCGCCAAAACATGTTGTGTGACAAGATGGAACCCCAACTTAATGGTGGTGATCAATGCGTGCCGATATGTAAGATGATCTTGTTAATAACCTGTCTTTAAGATAGCTGTTGTAGTAAATGTTATGAAAAAAGTATAATGACGATCGTGACCTGAGGTGAGATCGAAGTGGAAGGCATCAGCTTGATTTCATGGCAGTTACATTATTGTCCTGTGATAGTTATGAAGTATGAAACGACAGGCGCGGTTCTGCACAGCTTTCAAATTGGAAACAAGTGAATCAATGCCTGTGCTCCATACAGATGCTGAATATTCTAATTTTGAGCGTACCAGAGTTCTATAAAACAATAATTTTAATGAACTGAATGAACGAGAGAAATTCCTTCGAGGATACCCAAGCATGCTCTTGGCGTTATATATAATGTAGGCAACGTGAGTTTTCCAGGACAGGTTAGTAGAAACGTAAACACCAAGCTATTTATAAGATAACACAGTGTCAAGAGAAACATTGTTAATGTGATAAGTATTACACGGATTTGGTATATGAGAAATGGGCACACACAAATTGAGAACCTCGTTATGTCACATTGAAAGCAAAATACATCATTATCATCAATAATTTCACGGTAAACAACACAGTCATCAGCAGAAAGGTTAATTCAAGAAGAAATTTTAGCCAGTAAGCCATAACAACGCATAATAACGCACTAGGTGCAAAGTGATAGGTGTATCAGCCAGCCTTCTGTCTCCCTTGCAGATTGTGAATTTTTATATCTTGATAAAACATAAAATGTGATGCAGGGGATTTTTTTTTTTTTTTTTTTTACTGTCTTTCAGTTTCGCTCAGGTGTGCCTGGTGTTCTGTATATATTTATTCTATTTGTTCAAATAACTTTAGTTGTGAGTCTACGCCTGTCCTCTTCATTACGTGTTTAGTATTCGTCTTTTTTTTTTTTAGCGCAGTGCGTTATTCCAATCGTGTCTCTGTACCAACTCGCCCAACTTTCTACCTTACGCCAGAACGGACAGGCACCTAATGTGAGTCAACGTTTTTTAAGGCGAAAACACTTAATGCCTCATCGTTGTCGACAGAATGTTGTCAGCCGAGGTGTCACGCTTTCGAGAGCGAGTTAAAAACAAAGTCATAAACCTTGTCAACACCGGGAATCGAACCTTCATCCCTTGGATCCCCAACATAGCGCTTTACCAACTGCGCCACGCCTGGATAGTGAAACGCTTTTCATAATTCCCCTTGTCTACCGTGAGGATGATAGCGGGATTCCTCGAGTGATAAACACAGCGCCTTTCCTTTCCTGTAAACAAATTATAGAAAGCCGGTGAACTTTGATGCGTGCATTGAAATGCTGGTTGTGTTCGACAAGGGGCGCGCGATATACCGTCTCGAGATGCCATGACGTCACCAGGAGATTCATGCGTATACGAAGCTGACCCCTCCGGGCGTCAGATCCAGGCGTCCGTGCGGCGCCTTTTATTTGGCGTTTCCTCGAACGCCGCACAACACAGCAAACAGAAGCCGACCCAGATGCTTAAGAGGCGTTAGCACAGCAGGCATCAGCAGCGTTTGAAATGGATTTACAGGATAGAGAAGGCGCAGTATTCGTCACAAAATATCCGCGGACACATGTACCACGTCGTAAAGGAAGGCAGGAAGGTGGGAGTGAAAGAAGAGAGGGAGATAGAGGTGCCGTGCTACGATCCACAGCGCTATAATGGCCTTCGCCTCATCGCACTTTAGCCTTCCAAAGTGCCCTCTATAATTTTTGCCGTTACATATTGTGAACGGTTAGAAAGAAAGCGGTGCAGCCATGTAAGTACTGTAGGGTCTGTGTTAAGGTTACTCAATTTAAGGAACACAAGCTCGCGAGAGACCTTGTCGAACGCTTTAGAGAAATCAAAGAATATGCAATCTGCTTAAGACCCGCGGTCAAGGATTATTGGAGAAAAGAAAATGAACGCAATTCACTACTTTCCTGCCGCTTGATAAAACTTATGACATGTAGACCAACAAGAACTTCGTGACCTGTGTTCTAAAGTGAGTACACTCACTTTAGGCAACAGTCACACTCTAGAACCCAGGCCACGAAGTCACGAAGGCTCAGAGATCCTGGTTGAAATTTGCAGAACGCACAGCAGTGTATTTGCGAAGTCGGCCGTTGACGACGGCGCTTTTTTTTTCTTCTTTTCTTACTCTGATAACTTAGAAGAGCTTCGTTTCAGTCAGCGAAAGTTGCGTTCTTTTTTTCTTTTTTTTTTGGTAATGCTGAGATCAATCAATATAGATTGATTTCAATTTGTCCACAGCGTCCCTTTAAAATCGTCGTTTACTAAAAGGAGTCCGACAGGACGTAGCTTCTACGCACAGTTTCTGCCGAAAGTAGCCAGGCTGTAGTGTCTGTTTCCAGTAGTACATAAGTTGGTTATTTTATGGCAAAGGCAGTAAAAATAGCTATGGATAACAGAGAAACCTCCGGACTATCGCTGTTTTCTTTATTACTTGCTCGACTCGTGACAGGCTGGTCCAAGTGCCAGAATTAAGCTAGCTGAAGAGTCCCAGAGCCAATAGGGCATGCAGCCGCCCTGCATGGAGATCTAGGCAAGATATTCCAGGCCATGTCAACCATATATGGGAGGGGGGAGTTATTTGAAGTACGGCAGTGCGCCTAGATTTCAATGCTTCTTAAAAAATATAGGCGGTCCAAATTAGTTCCATGCTACTCCCTACGGCATTAGTGAGGCTGCCAACCTAACTCTTCAACGTAAATGTTATATCTTATAGTTTGGACACCAAAATTACACCGCACGGCAAAGCTACTTCGATTCATTCTATTTTATTTTCCGGCAGACATAGTTTTAGGTATGTGGTGCAATCTTTATAATCTCATGATTATAAGTTTTTATAACACAAGAGAATCGTAACATTTTTTTTTTTTTTTTTTGAGCTGTTACGTATCTCTCGCTAGAAAAGATTGCGGTCAAGGGCTAAAATTACATTTCAAGACAATATCTGCAATAAAAGATTCTAAACTCAAGTGTGGGACAGTTGTTTGAAATGGAAAGGTTACAGGAGTCAGGCAAGTAACCTCTGCTACAAGACCAAAACGTGCGAGTACGTTATTACTCAGGAACCAAACCGCATACCCATGTTCTTAAGAGAAGTTCCGCAGGTGGCGCAGCGGAAGCATTCGGCGTGCAGGGCGCGATCCTTGATGCGAACAAAGACGCCTCTGCACAAACACAAAGAAAAAGAAAGAAAACAATCACGTTCGTGCCGTTTGTACCCTAAGCTATAAAAGCAGGCATTTCGCTTCTGAATTACAAACTACGCACAGCCATATCACAGTGAAACGGATTCTTTTATAAGTTTAGCAGCAGGTACTAGTGCTAAGAATCTATACTTTCAAGAACTTATCGCGAATAGAGATAATTAGACAACAGTGGCGCACTTGGGGCTAGCAATGTGTTACGGTGTTAAGTCTATACACCACGATACTATATAGAAATTCTTTCATACGCTTAGCAAGCTCAGTTTTCGAGAAATAAAGCGTAGCCACTATCGGCTTGCGCATTCGTCGCTTGTTGGAATCAAAATAATAGCAGAAAATTTGTGCGTGAAATGAATTCACTCTGCATAAGGCGTTCATTCTGATATTTCCGATATGTGAAACAAACTGCTCCCAAGTTCCTATCCTGCCCCTCTGTTCAAAGCTCAACTTAATTCCGGTGTCAGCCCCTCTCAACGTGTACTCCGTTATCGTGGCGATTTTTGAGTTGGTGCGGACTCCCTTTTCGCTGGCCGCGATGTTTCCGTGAGCGTCAGTCGCCGCCTTTCTAAAATGCTCTCGATGCTGAACGCCCCTAGAAATCACTCACGGGCGGCCACCGCGCTTTCTTTAATTCATGAATCCGGCGCGGCGAGGGGTCATCAACGGAAGAGGCTGAGGGGCCGGCAGCAGGAAGCGCAATAGGAGGAAGGGGAGGGGAGCAGCGACACGCGCCAGGACGACGATCTCCCGAGTGACAAGCGTAAAGGCGGCAGGCTGCACCACCGCCCTTCGTTTGATGCGTGCCGCGTAAGGCGAGCGTACAGCCTTCCTCTGGTCTACTTTGCTTCCTATACATGTATATATAATCCGCATCTACAGCATCCGTGGGCGTGGCTGGCACGCGCGTACACACGGGCAGGACGTACACAATGAGCCTTCCGCAGTCGGCGCACGTGTTGGGGGCGCCCACAGTAGTGTTGGACTGCCCTGGAGGCGGCGCGGGAGCCGTCTTGGGGGCCTCCACGTGGCGCAGATTGACCATCGGCGAAGGCGTCGGGCTGCTTGGGGTGACCGCAGCAGGCGGAGGCCCGCCCAGAGCCGGGCTGCTGCTGCCGCCGCTCCCGTAGTCTGCAGCGAGGGCAGCACGGCAAAAGGCAGGTTAGGCCTATCGAATGCTTTGCACTGCAAGCGTTTTCGAGGTACAGTGGTTACTTGTAAACCGACCAGCTTAGAGCTGCTAAAGACACCTTGTGTCAAATGAAGACAGGCGAAGACGATTAAGATGTAGACGAGTCCGTAAGGAGGGCATGAATGGTTTTCAAGGGGCTATAGGGTCACGCCAATCTGCAATCACGGGGCAACGACCATGAAAGAAGGCAGTATACGCTCTTTGCGGTCGGCAGCTTATTCCAGAGCGGCGATAGAGCATGCATCACTCCTGTGTTACGCAAGCGTATACCTAAACGCTGAAGAAGTCATCCTGAAATGTTCGCTTCGTGCGTATGTCCAGTGATTGCTTATTCTGAAAACCTGAACAAGGGACGCACTTTTCATCTTCGCTACTTCACTGTCTTCTCTTTTTCAGTTGAATGCCAGTTCAGTTATTTGGCTCAATGCCAGAGTAATCCAAGATTATGATCTTTCAGATATACTTGGCATTTAATCTAAACTTCCACACATTTAAGCATGTGTCGTCCGTACTGCTATCGGTTGACTTTGCATGGGCGCATTTCTAAAGTTGTTTTTGGCTACAGCAGCAAACGGCAAAAAAAAAAAAAAAAGAAAAAAAAAAAAAAAAAAAAAAACGAGACGTTCGGTTAGGGCACAGTAGCGTAGCGAGCCAGTGAGACTCGTACGGAGTTCAGTTATCAACGGATGCCGAATACACTGTCTAATATATGCGACAGCAGAACTTTCGGAAATTTCGGACTCGCGTTACAAGACCACATGCACGTTACTAGACTAAAATGCACTCGTCCTGACGTCCAGTATTATATTGCCGCCACGTGCACTCTGGGCATAGGAGAAAGTCACATCAGCTAGTAGCCAGTGGCGACCTAAGCAAGCTAGCGAAAGCCCCATACACGTCGAGGTAATGAGCAGCGCTCAGATGAACTGACCGAGGTCTGTTGTTTCTCTGGGCCCTTGACATGTTCGATTAGATTGACAACAGCCTCGCCGCCAATCGTCGCGCGTTTGCAACACGGGTGAGACGCAATTGCTAGCAACCCAACGCACCGTTACTGTGATGCTGTTTTACTGTAGTTCGTCACGAGGAAACGCTACAGCGGCGTGGCACTGACTCTATGAGCCGCTAGCAACCAATTCACGGTAGGCATTTTTGGTGGATTCGAGAGCGAACAGTTTGGCTGTGCAGACTTAAATATTCCTCGCCCGTATTCCTGACCTGGAAGCGATTTTTCCTATTGACATTTTACTTGTTATTCAGCTGCAGATTGCAGCTTCTAATTATTTAGTTATTTACATCGAGATTCTCTCAGCTGTGGCGAGATGCGTACGCAGTATCTACGCTATAGACTCACATTAAAAAAAAAATTAAACGAAATTGCGGAGCTACAATTTTTTTAAAACGAAAATCTTATGAACTTCACAAGACAAGGCAGCAACAAGTGCAGCTTTCTCGGACATTAGTTTTAATTGCGGCAGCTGTCGAATATGTGTGTTAAGGAAATAATGAAGGGAGTGACCCAATCTTCGACGCGGAGAAATATCTTTTAACGTGTGTCCTGTGGTCGCATTTAGTTGTTAAAACTTCCATAGCAAACCAATGAAGATCATCTTTGATGATAGCGAAAACGTTAATAGCGAAAGAAAAAAAAAACGTTAGTAGCCGCACGAGAGATCTGCAGACATATTGACTGTTATAGTGAAATTTTAAGACAGGATAAAAATTGTTCAACCAGAAGAGACTTTCGTTTAAACGCTCTTGCCCAGCATTTCTGGGTATGAACAACAAACTTGTGCTCGCTAACCGCCAATTTCAAAGTTCGGCACTTATTTACGACTGAGTCCCCCATGAATGCGGCGACTTGGCCGCTAACGTGCAAAAATAAAAACAAACGACAACCCTGTTAAGGCGTCTAGCCTCTAAAAGTAAACTTCTGAGACTTACCTTCGGCCTGCCACGAGATATTTTTTTTCTCTTCAGGAAAGGAATAGAGCGATTATTCTCTACTGGTGTTATTAGCTACGAAACAACACACACGGACGTGCATCATCTCGCTCATTCGCACATGACCACGAACACCACACGGTAATTTTTTCGTGTTCACATGGAAGTACGCCAACTGAGAAGCAAAGGCATCACATGTTGAAGGTATCCATACAGGCGTCCAGAAAGCTGGGCACGCATGAAGAAAGAAAATGCAAAGTGAAAGCCCGGAGCAGCCTACCCGGAGCCTTCGCCACATCGCTTCAGTCTGCACCAATATTTCACCCTAACTAAAAGGGATTTTGTCACAGAGTTTGCTTAAGATATGAAGCTTTTGCAAACAGCGTGCGTTGCAAGCTCAGTTATTTTTCGCCTTGAAAGAGACAGTGTCAGGAAGTCATGCAGGACAAAAAGATGCAAATCATGCGGTCGCACGTTTCGAGCTGTGCAGGTAAAGCAAGCTACACACTCGCCACACCGAATATTACCAACACGATGACACTTCCTTTATTTTTTCTTCCGTTGACTTGACAGAGCCGGAGGCTGAAGCTGTATTTCAGGATTTCTCTTTCTTAATAAAAACCACCAGAAGCAGCGCTGTCGATTCAAAAGACGCAAGTCAGCAAGCATCGCAAGTACGACATGATCGCAGCGCAAATTCAGAAAGTTCCTGAAAGCCGCGCAATGTACCTCCTTTCGCAAGCTACAGCGTACAAGATTTCAGAATGCAGGTACCTAGAACACGCCTTTGCACTAATGTTATAAATAGATATCACGTAAGGAAAGGCGATTTGCAATAAGTTTGAAGGCTAATTTAGTTTTCGTAGCGGTTCGCAAAATATTTCTTTCCCTGTATGTCTTGCTTTAACCTTGGTGCAACTGCCGTACAAAAAAGAAATAAAAAGGGTGGTTACCATGGTGGATCCTATGTTCAGTCACTCATGTAAATATTAGAAGAATCGACATATATGACAATTGCTTGGAAAATGTTTCAGGACACGTAGGCGTTACGACAACACTCCTTTGTTTCGGAATACATTTGTGCCAGTGGGCACCCCTACCACAGATGTACAGGTGGTCGCCATGATAAAATTAAGTTACATTAAGTTACGTTACTATTGTGCGTGAGTGCGGCTATAAACAGAAAGAGTGCAACACTAAGGATGCAACTAGAATCTTGAGGACGAAAAATGTCAATGTTTATCGTTCAACGAATTTACGATCGCAAGTAATTTTCCAGTACCGACTATGCTTTCTAGCGCTTCCCTCAAAGGTCCTGTCCCTGAAGTAAGCAAAGAGCTTTCTGCTCTAAACTTAGGGAGGGGGGCACAAAATCTGCCACAAACGTTTTGAACATTCTTATGCACTAGCAACTACTGATCTCAGCCCCTTATTACATTTCATTGAGAACTCTCGCCAGAAGGCAGCGCGAAGTTTTTGCCTTGTTGAGAAACGTGCAAGTCACATGTTAAGTGGACGGGCAATTCATGCGTGGAACGCACAAACCTGTGACGTCATGCGAGGAGCGCAGGCAGTCATCGTCATCGCCGAGCGCGGCCAGCAGCTTGCGGAAGGCGAGCGATTGCGTCCGCGTTTCGGACACACTGATCAGGTCGCTCTCATCACCTTTTGGGTGCTTGTCTTCCTCCAGGACCATGCGGTATACGGCTGAATCCTTGTTCAGTGGCTTGTCTCCTTTCATGAAGTTGATGCTGCAGCAGAAGGAGGGGCGCCAAGGAGTATTTTAAAAGACGTCCACAGGTGAGCATACAAGTCGTCGTATAACTTTTTGGAGTCTGTGCCCGCGCGGAGGTTTTATATATGGGGACCCTTTGTCAGCAGTAGAGAGTACAATCTGCGAGTAACAGCCTCTGACGTCAAACCTGTGTTGTGAGGTTCACATGGCGCTTCTAGACGTCCGAAACAGCTAGAAAGGTAAAAGCGGAAAGGAAATAAAGTTCAAAGGAAAGAGAACCAAAGTGATTATCTCTTTGTTACGGTATACAACTATGCAGCGGCAACTAGCTGCAACAAAAGTGCTGCAAGAGGTACAAAGCTGTGAAGGCGCAGAGTTCTTCGTAAGCATTAAATACGGAAGGAAACCGACATTGTTCCAAGCCATGGGTTTCGGTCACGCGTACATTGAACCTTTGTTTCTGACAAAAATTTTACACCCTTATAGCAATGATCCTCACAGCTTCTACGGACTCTACTGTCATCCATTAGACCTCTTGTTTTCGCATATAGAAAAACTATAGACTGTCTATAGTCTTCAGCCTATAGTCCCCTTTGCCAAGAATAAAACGAGCAATAAAAGAATAAATCAGCCAACCTTTTTTCATTCATTTAATCATTTATTCATCCTTCATATCATACCCTACTGATGTCCCGAGGCAATAAATATCGATTAAAAAAAAAAAAAAACGAGCACTCGCCAAATAAGAAAAAAGGTATTTTATCAGGCGGTCGAAGCAACATCAGAATGACGTCGTCAATGGCCGCACGAAAGAAAACGCCTTGGCGGAACATTGTCACACTGCAAAGCATGGCATCATAACTTTTGGAAGTGCTGAGGCAGATACATAACTAACTTTTGGACATACATAGTTATTACGTTGCGCTAGTCGACACTGTTCCATCTGCTCAGGTCTCCGGACAGGAAGGTTCCAATAAACACAGTTGCAAGTAGCGTTTATCCCGTCTACTTCTCTCGTGTATGTCTGCCTCAGCGCTTACAAAAGTTATGATGCTATACCAATTAGCCCAACAACCTGGTTAAAGCAAACCATGGTATCGATTGGGAACAACGTCTCAGTCATCACGACGGAAAAAAATATCTGCCATCCCGCCTTCTTCTTGAATCGCTGCTCATTCAGACGACGACACGTGTTTTAAACTGGACGCGGGAAGACCTTCCCGAGACACGCACGCTCATTCCGCCACCTATCTTTACAGAAGCTATCAGCTTCGTTCATCAGCTTTCATTGTGAACACCCGCACGGGGCCCGAAACGTCAGTGTATTTCTTTTCTTTGTTTATATAATTTG
Source organism: Amblyomma maculatum (assembly GCF_055883805.1). Lineage (NCBI taxonomy): Eukaryota > Metazoa > Arthropoda > Arachnida > Ixodida > Ixodidae > Amblyomma > Amblyomma maculatum. Next base: position 126,704,745 of record NC_139344.1, read on the forward strand.
GCGAGTATTACTTTAATTATTGCTGTGTTTCCCCCTCTCCAGACGAATTGCCGCCAAGCACTGAACTACAAAGTCCTCTTTCTTTCCTCTTGTATGTGAAAAAACTATTGATTATCCGTGGACTAAAGTCTACAACAGCCTTATTTTCTGTCGTCTATAGACATTCTTAAATGTGTAAACAGTACATGTCTATAAATGTCTATAAATGTCTAAGCAGAGCGTGACCATGAATCTACAGACTTTATTGACAGAAGTGTACGACACTTCATGGACTGTCTGGAAAAGTTCGTAACTGCAGTAGCAAACGCGGTTGCATACTGGTGAGGAAAGCAAGCGCCCACAAGTAGCATATGTGAAAAATTTTATCGTAACGCGGGATCAGGCATGTGGATAATTAGAGACCACTCTTCGCACCTCTATACTTCTTGATGTTTGCTTCAAGTGAGGAATCGTTTTTTTTTTCTTTTTTTGGCGATCTTCGCGGGTTACGGGTAGAACTCTCGCGTCTAGTGCATTGTGCCTTGTCGGTAAAAAAAAAAAAAGGAAGAAAAACAGAAAAAGGGGGTATTTCATGCGGTTTTCCAACGTTGTTCTGGTATGCCCTGCCCTTTTGTAAGACTGGTCACCCGGTTACGTATTTTAGTTAAGCATTTTTAAAGCAACGTTTCTTACGTGTCCCCCTTCCCTCCTCCTCTCTTTCCCTCCTTCCCGTTTTCTTTTCTCTTACAGCAGTGGCCTCGTCATACCGTGGTCGTAACCGGCGCATTTGTTTATGGGGAAGTTTTATGGGCGCTATGTAAAATAACAATAGGTCACAAGCTTAAATGAGGCAGACCAAATAAAATGCCAAACGAAGAAGAAGCGGTAACCCCGTACAAACGCCGTGAGCAACATCGATTCTGTCCATTGACATTTGTTGTTTGCCGTTGCAACCACGTACCCACGGCTCGTAATAGCAGCGGTGTGAGTTAACAAGCATGTCCACCACAGCAGCGCAAGAAATCGCGCGTTATGCTGAACTAGCCCTTAAGTGTTTATAATATGGGACATAAATTGCTGCCCGAAATGAAATTCTACTGCTACTTTCGAAAGCAGTCGGGTCATGGCTTTTGACGCAGCACCGCCTTAAAGTAGCAACAGCTGTTATTATATACCCGTATGACTGTCAAGAGACTTGGCCCACGTGTAAGTTGTAACGGAGCGCAAGGTATTGATGTGCCTAGCACAACAGTCCAATACTGAACACAAGCGTGACGTGCTTGGCGTAATTTCCAAGCTTTGAAGTTCCTGTCAGTACCGCGATAAGTTCTGCTTGCCGGCCTATGAAGTCCGTTAGCGGTACGCAGCGAAGCCTCCAAGGCGTGAATAGTGCGCTCACCCAACGGCGCCGGATGTGAGCACCTCCGTCTGAGCGGACAGCGTGTCGGCGATGTTGTTCATGGAGTATACGGGCATTGGTGAGTTGTACTGGTTGTGCACCACGGCTTGCATCGTGCCTCCGAATGGCTTGGCAGCCGTGTTGTGTCCCGAGCCTATCGGCTTGTAAGGCTGCATGGAGGGAAAAGAAAGCCACCCATTGCACACATCTGCCGCTCTTTGTGAACGCCACTTACCGCTTGAACTAGAGCCCAACCGACACGACATCGAACCCTAATGTTCTCTTGTGGGCATTCTGCACTCATAGCGATGATAATGCCGCCCACATTGATTTCCTTCGAGCCTTCGAGCGTATAGCTTCAATCCTGAGTTTGTCATTGAGCTATACTACACGGTTTTTGTCTTCTTGAGTCGGGTACCTGTTCTTTCCCTACATCATGCTTCCAGTATACGAATGCAAGAATTAAAGTAGGCCCACTTTTAAGCGACTGTCTCAATTAATGCTTTCCCTGTTGTCTTGTACGATTAGCTCATATCTCTCTTTGGCTCCTCAGCAGCATGGCTTCGTTATAGAGAGTTACGTACGTTCAACAAGTGATACAACATGACTGGGAGCTAGACTTCAAGGTCGGTTTGAGAAATACATTCCTGAGAACTTGTACAGATCCTTCTGTGATCATTTTTCTAAGCTTAGCCTTTAACACTTGTTTGTCCTTGTCCCGCCGGTCACCTTTCCAGGCGTCCGAAATCGACTTCAGGAGGAACCTTGCGTGGTTCATTTAGTCGTTCCATTCCGGCGGCTATCTCGCGTTTATTTGGCAACTTTGAAAGGATTTAGTTCAACAGCAAGTTCGGTACTTTCGCATTTCTGGCTGCCCGTCCCAAAAGGAATTGCTACTTGTTTTTTCGCGTTTCTCCGTCCCAGTTCGAAGGAACGGCGTTACAAGGACTCCCGCAACGGGCTCACCTGCTTGTTGGCAGCCAGAGATGTCTTCGTCACCGGGGCCGGTCCACCGTTGCTCATCGGTCCCGGCTTCGGCATCGATCCGACTGGCGTCACCTTAGGCTTCCACGTCATGCTGGCGCCCCTGCAAGTGTTACATTTTGCTAAAGCTTAGAGGCCGCCGCTAAAACTCTTACATGCACGTGGTGACAAGCGCGGTTCCCAGCCGCTCTGAAAGGGACTTTTAATGGAGAATACGTATTTCCAAGTGCCTTCGCTGAGGCTATATTTCGATGCGCCGAACGCTGCTAGTTCCAATAAAATGCCGACTGCTTATGTCAATGCACCTTTATTTTTTTTTTTTTTTTTTTGCCTTCAAGGCTGCTTTATGAAGCTCGTAGGAAATCCGACACCAAACTTAAAAGAAATTCATAGACGACCATGTAGTGCCACTACGGCGAGAACGTAGCCTGATTTTAGCTTTTCTGTCTTCAAATTCTCTTTTAATGTTAGCTTTTCAGCTGCATCTTCGAAATTTTGCGCACCTCCTCCTCTCTCTTTCCCCTCGCACTCTTCCGTTCGCTCGGCAAGTGGTGGTGTCAATACGAGCGCTGCAGAATTTCTCCTTCCCGCTAGAGGTGCTATCGCCTCCTCCTTCATCATCCTCTCCCCCTCACCTTCGCTCTGGCACTCCTGTGCTTACCCCTCCGCCTGCCCACCTCTCTGGACACGACGTCCACAGCAGGTTTTACGAATACGATAGTTATGACGATAAGGGAGTAAAATATTCATGACAGCCCGAGTGGTGTGGCTTGTTGTAGGTTCCGTTTGGCGGATGTGGCTTAACTTCCCAAAGCGACTCAGACAATGAGGAACGCCATAGTGAAGGGCTCCAGAAATTCTGACCGTCTGGAGTTCTTTAACGTGCACTGCCGCCCCGGCCGAGAATGAACGTCGAGCGCCCAATTGTCACTGCGCCATCGCAGCGGGCTTGTTGTTAACTTTTCTTTCTTTAGAATGATGCGCAGTAGTTCGCAGCACATCAGGCATTGCATGGTCTACACTCAGTCCTAAAGTCATGAACGCGAAGCCCTGGCCATTTCGGAAGCCAGAGCGAAACATGAAACACCTGAGCTCAATCCCTCCAGTTGTGTTAGAAGAAATGTTGCCATTTCCGGGCGAGCTTCGATATCAGAGCAGAAGACGACTCAGCCAAAAGACTACACATGACGCTCTGACAGGATGAAAACTCCCTGAGCGGAATCGGCTGGAAGGACATCGCACCACCTCCAAGCTTCAACTGCGTGTAGGGGTGACGCGCGCTGTAATGAATAGTCAGGAGAGCTCGTATCCTAGCACTACTAAGCTAAAGAAAAATGTCTTCACGGCACATTGTTCAGTAACTAGAAACCGAGCTCCATCACCTCAGAGAGCGCATGCACGCAAGCGAGCACAAAATCAGCCTCCGGAAGTGTTAATGAACCGTTTCCTCGGAGCTTCCTTCTTTCTCTAGAGTTCTTAGGTGACCGCCTATTACTTTTCCTGCGTCCGGAGAACACGCCTCACTGTGGAGGCAGTACAGACGCAAGAGACAGCGACCGAAATTAACCAGACACGCGCGGCACCGCCGTCTCGTCGTCTTCTGTTACCACGCGATTTATTTTTCCCTTTCTCGCTGCTCCGCGAGATGATGCCGTTTCAGGGCCGTTTCCCCGGTTGCTCTCACCATGCCATGACGGTGAAACGCAAACGACATGCAAGCGACACGGAGTATACAACACGCCAACATCGTACAATTGTATGCGGCTGTCTCGCCTGCAGAAAACAAGAGATAACTGCCACGGCAATTAATTAGTGTAGTATTGGAAAGCGTTATTAAACTATACTAAAAATTACAAACGCGTTTTGCTCGCGCTGTTTTTTGTGGCCTTTCTTTTCTTTTAACTCTCGTCCCTTTTTTTTTTTTTTTTTTTTTCTCGAAACTCTCATTCCTTAATTGCAGTCTCTATGCCAAGCAGAAATTTCATCACTTCACTATACGCTGGCTGACGTCTCTCCTCTTTGTCCAAGACCTTTCCCCCAAACTTTACACCGCCCGACCCCATGGTAAACGGTTCTCAGTCTGGTCCAGGGAACACAGCTCTTTGGGATCCTCTTTGAAACCTGCGGTTTCGAAAGCAGTCGTCTTTTCACTGAGTTTTTTCTTAGCAATTAGCCGCATTTTGTCTTCCGTTTTTTGTTTCATATTTAGCGTAACGGTTCTTAAGCGACAGCCAATCCTGGTTTCAGGACCCGATGCTCCTATTAGAGACGTGGTATAAGAGAGGAGTTTGGAAAGCGCTACGGGTCTCATGGAGGCGAGGCTTCTGGCGATGCTTTGGCTTCTCAGCGGCCTGCCTGAGACATGCACCACGATGATGTATAGATATACACCTATTTTCTGGCACTGAGCTATCTATAGCCGCAGATGCAACGCGTGCCACAGAAGAGGCCGGAAATGTTTGCAATTGATGTTTCATTTCAGGACACCTCTGTATACTTCGGCCAATTTTGTCGCTTTTCGATATTGTACAATCAGATCTGTCTGCGAGTTACCTAATAGACCGAATGCGAATGGAGCTTCGCCAACATACTGAACTCTACCATACTCATGTGTTCAGGCGCCGACATTGCCTTATCAGCTGCTTTCGCTCAGATCAAGGACCACACTAACACTTTGTTCCCTAGCTGTATCACTTGAACAACAGTAGTTATGTCCGACTGGTTGCATTTTGCTCCGCCCCGAAACACCCATGGAAACCTCAGAGTAACCTGAGTAAGCATCCACATAGTGCAAAAGTAGTAGCACTTCGGGCAGTTTTACTTTTTTTCTGCCGACGCAACAAGACGTCTTTGAGAAACATCGAAAACTAGCAGACCCGATCAAGATAGGCGCCCGAGCTTACCTCGTGACTTGGAGCTCGAGGTAGTTTCCGGCGCGCATTATGGCGTCCTGGGCCTCCTTGTGTCGCAGCTGGTCAGTTGACTTGCCCTGGATGCTGATCAGCGCATCGCCGGTCTGCAGGCCACCCTTCTCCGCCAAGCTTCCGGGATTGACCTGGGCGTGATAACGCAGAGCAGTTTCATATATGTGCAGGCGTAACACTTATGCCGAATGCTGGGGAAATGGTATTTTAGTGCATGCGTCGGCCTTCCCTCGAGGCTCAGTACTGTTGCGGCTTTGTGAGAGCGACTGAAATCACTCAGTAAAGGCATTCCGATGTGGAATTGTGTCTGAGTTTAAACAACGTTCACATATGTACTTATGTGTGCGCTCATTAGCGCGCTTTTGAACAGTATTTGTTCATTAGACCTACAACATTTTGCTTGTTTCGGTGTTGGAAGTCAACAGAAGGCCTACTTTGACACGGACAGCAGCTCTAGGCAAGAGTTGCTTGAGTTTTTATGATGAAAAAGATGTATACAATGAACGGGTTTTCCAAAGCTCACGAAACAAAGTTTCGTTTTCTCGAACAGTTCCGACTCACTGAATAAAATCAGATTTATATCACTGAAGAGTGTTCCTTATCCCTGCCTTTATTACTGACGCGTTAAGGGCGCAACGATGTGACCACAAGAGAGCAAGCAATCTTCAGTTTGTCAAGCAGCAGGAGTAGCGCGCGTAGCAATTAACTCAGCGTTCCCAGCAGCTAGCTAGCTAGCTGCGTGCGCTGTCACCATAAAGGCCGCCTGACCGTCCTCCTACAAGGCGCACACGTACGTTATCTCGCATAGACTGCCGAAGCTTCCAGTGGAGCGCGCTAAAGCACTCTTCAACCTGCCCGGCGTAACGGAAAACGGGCAAAGAACAAAAGCTCTTGTGCGGCACCGCGCCCGTGCGCTGTATTTTCTGCACCCGCCGAATGCGGCCTGCGCGCCGAACCATTCTTCCACGGCGCACTACATCGCGTCGTCGAGGGCCGCTCGCACACACCGTGGAGAGCCATATGGCGCACTCGAGGAACGACGCCGCAGTATCAATTACGGCCCACTGCTCCCGCGTACTGCTTCTTTGCAGATGGACGGTGGAAAGGGGAGGAAGGCGCACTTGACCGATATCAGCCCCTGCTGCGCCGCGAACGGCTGGCCGAGCGGCTGAGATCACCGGCGCGGAATTTCCGAAACGAACACCGCCCCTTGGCGAGCGTACGCGTCACTGGGCGACCGGTGGCCGCGCGCGTGGAATTCCGCGTGCTGCTGCCGCTGTCAGCCAAGGAGAATGAGAAAATGAGCTGCCCTCGCTTCTTTCCCATGGTTCTAGCGAAGTGGTGAGCGCCGGCGGAGAAAGAGAGCCTGCAATAATCGTTAGGTGCGTCTTTAAACGGCCCGAGGGATGCGCTCCATTAACACGACGCGGTCTTCCTGTTGCCAGACAGAGTGCAGGGAGCTAAGTTAAGAAATAGAATCGCACTGCGCTGGGTTGAGTTTGGCGAAAGGAGAGTGCAAAACCGTGCTCCAAGTATTGATGCGTTGAAAGGGGCAACAGCTTTGGAAAGTCGAAAGCGACGTGCAGTATACTGCGAGAGACAAATGTTTATCGAGTTAGAAATGAAGAGGTTGATCCCGCCAAATGTGTACCGGTTACTCCAACATCCTTGTGCTAATGCACCCGGCAGTTCGGAAAAAAGGAATATGTTTCCGGTGTGGCCTTCCAAGATCAATACGAAGGAAAAATTAGAGGAGTGAGTGTAACACCTGCCGTCTGCCCACCGCTGAATAAGATTTATTACATCGCCGCGCCCTGAACTATGGGGAGAAGTGATGTATCTTTTCCTATATATTTTTTTTTTCAGCACGAAGTCACTTTTCTCTTTTTTTGTGTGTGATGTTGTCTTTAGCCTTTTAATGCTGTGACTACTAGCCACGAACGCAGGTTCCTGGCAAGCCACAGATACAGACAGAGTCATCAAACAAAGATTTCTCCTGTTCACTTGAAGACGAGAGCTGCACACATGTATGCCAGTTCTGAAGTCCCCAACAGGCTATTATCAACTGCATAGCTGTGACTCCATAGGCAGCGATTGAAATGATGACTCGTCTTCCCTGTGCTCTCTACAACGAATAAGGGTTAAAAGTGAAAGGTTTTATGAATAGACTTACGCGGCGCAGCAAAGTATAATGCGTGAAAGTTTACTTAATACGTGCCTGTTTTCTGAAATTTTAAGTTTCGTCATCTTTGTATCGTTTTGTTGACCGCACTTTCCTCTCGAGCACTTTCGTGCAGGCGCGCATCATTGACGTCAGTACTGTTCACGGCATTCACTCTCGTATCCGGCGTTTCCTTCCCTATGTGCGACAGCTCACCTCTAAGCCGCATTTATACCATGCAGGTGTGTAATGTCGGCTTCCGTCGGCTTATATTTTGCAAGAATTGCTACCTTAAACATCTGGAGTAAATGGTCACATTATGACTCACATACCTCCCTATCCTTTCTCTGGTTTCTGATGCGCGATTTTTCTCCCCCCCCCCCCCCCCCACCCCTTTTTTTTTTATGTGACATTTTGGAAGCAACAGGGTTCTGACTCACTTTCTCGGAATAATTCTTGTCTAGTACCACTGATACGCGATCCACGGCTTCCTATACGTGGATGCACTACCAAACTACTGGGCACTGGGGTAGCGTTTTCGCTTTCGTAGTTTTTTTTCTTTACTGCTTGTTCGCTGATATCGCGCGAGAGAGCCAAAGTTCAACGGAGTGATAGCTAGACTTCAGCGCCTAGCAGGAGCAAGGTCAGCAGGTCCCACCTCGTTAACGTCGCATTTTCACATTATCGCATTATACGTAGAAACAGATACCAGCTCTAGTCATCCCGGAGCTCTGCGCTTTATCGTGGACGTTTAGTGATGACTGCATGGTGCATTCATATGTAATGCGACTGAGCATGTCTCAGTCCAATCGTTGCGTGTCCCGCACGATCAGCAGCCACTGGGGACGTGAGCGATGTCTTTCGCTCTGAACAGAACGAAAAAGCGACCATCTCAGCAGGGACTGGATATTTTGCTTCTCGAGGTGCTACAAACTTAGAGGCTTTGTCTCGTTCGGAAATATCTTCAGTTGTTTCCGTCTTTGCAACTTGCTATACACTCGGAAGACGAGAGATGAAGGCCGCACAAGCTCCGGGTATTGACACCTCCCAGCATTTCCTGGCTCCCTTTTAGACAATTGTTTTCACCGGTGGCGCAGCTTCACCAAGCTGGAAGGTAGATGCTACCTCAACATACGCGCAGAGATCTCCGAAATTATTCTGGTGCTGTCAGTGCAACATAACGCTGAATGCACAGTTCGTCACACGCAGCTTTAGTTTCCTGAAAGTGTACCAGCGAGAGAGTGAGAAAACAAAAGTGCATGAGAAAAGTGCACCACCTTATCGCACTAGTGCTGATATTTCCCTGTGACTTTCAAGAATAAAAGGTCATTTGTTCCTAATTCTGGCAGTTGACAATCACTGAACACCGGTTCGGAGCAGCTAGTTAGACATAGATCACTTAAATTTAAAGAACAACGCGGAGACGAGACGTCGATAGAGAATTGTGCAACACAAACCTTGACTACTTTCTTGCACGCTTTCTGGGCCTCGCGTCGTGTCATTCACTTCCTACATGTATCATGACTCAACCCAAACCTTTCAAGTAAGTACAAAACCGGACATGAATGAATCGACTCGAAAACTTCTTGCGCACGCTGTACGTAACACGACACGGAAAACAACTCCCAGGCGAGCATCTCATATTCCCACCAAGCGGTACACCGTAGATTGCCAGGTGGGATGTCCGCTCAATATGCGATCAGACAGCAGCTCCTGATAGAGCCTATTTGTTTTTCGTACTTCGCGGCGAGTTGCATGCTTCGGTCAGAGAACAAGAGGGAACAGTGGGGCAGCAAACGTGTACACACGAGGGCTGATATTGAACCACCTGGCATCGCCACTGACCTCTGACGGGGTCCAGCCGGCGCAGCCTGATCCTCGACCTTGTTCACGCAGCTCGTGGCGGCACCCAGCAGTCTTGCTGTTTTCCTATACTCTCCAGAAATTACCGCAGCTCCCGCCCCCACCTTCCGCCCACGTACGCTGTCCGCAGCCTCGTCCGGGCTCGCTCGAGTGTTCGATCAGCGCTGCGATCCTCCGTACGTACTCCTCCTTTGTACGTTACACAAATATTTGGGGCCTTGAACTGTTCCGCCAGTCATGTTGGTTTAAACGACCCACATACTCGACCGGCTCGCGCAGTCCCATTTATTCGCTTTTACGCTTCATGTGTGTTTTGCAGGTCGCTTGGAGCTACGGGGGAATTCCTTGAATTCTCGCAGCCACGGTTTCCATTATTCGCGTGCATTTCTGCTCGTCGTGAGAGCAGGAAACCCTGCCTCGCCACTGTCATCAAAATGTCGTTATCGCAGTGGTGCCAGCCTTCACGGCCAGTTTGGCGCTCGCTCGCCCGCGACATGCGCAAGATGATGCTCATGCAGCATCATGGGATGCGCAAAAAAGGAAAAGAAAGAAAAAAGTAGCGTTTTAGACTCGCTGTATGACGACAACCGTTTATGGGAAATTAGCGCGAGCTTACCCCTTTTCGGCAGATTACACTGGGTGACAAAACCCAGACAGTTGGCATGCCTTAGATAACGGAAATAATCCACCCATGGGTAGCCATGGTGGTTCGGTGCGCTCGAGGTTTACTATACAAGCGGGATAAAGACAGCAAAGGATTAGCAAGGACAATACATTGCGCTCAAAGGCAATGCATTCTCTCTGTAAATCCCTCCCCTTGTCCCGCTAGTTTTTCAACTTTGTGCGCTACAAACATTTAACTGCAGTAACTAAAGCACCCGTACTGCCAATGCGTAACTCCACTTACACATTCGGATCTTTTCTCAATAAAACCTGCTGTCCAGTGCCACCGTCTTTTTCATCACTCGAGCCTTTTTGCGCATGTCACCTGGCGTCTTTTTCATTCAAGATTATTCAGCGTAAAGTTAATTGCCGTTCATAGCTTTCAAAGCCTTCCTCAAATATGTGCAACCCATTCAAGCCTCTGAATGAGCGATAAAAGAACAAAAAGAGGCACACACGACACTGACTTCCAAATCCACGTTGGCAGCTGCAAACAACGGCCGCGCGTGTCTCGCTGTTTTGTATGGCCCCGTTTTTCCACGCAGGACATTCTGTTGTGAGCCCGTCCAGGCACTAGACGCCCGAGTTTTTCAGAGTGGTTCGTGTTCGAGCCGGCTGCACTCGACAAAATCACCCAACTACCACGAGTTTTCAAAAGCAGAAAAAAAAAAAAAACGACGCTAAAAAATCTCATGTTCCCATCCAATGCACAGACAAGCGTCCCAGTTACGGCAACCTCCATGTACAAAAATTTGCCCTACAGTGTTCGACTACTTCGTTTGTTCCTTATGACAATGATGACTGATGATATCCAAATCACGCATTATTTAGAGAATTCCCTTGTTTCGTTTCATGACGATGACATTGAAGCATTATGGACTAAGTTTAAATCCTGCTGTCACTATTGCATAGACAAATTTGTTCCTGAGAGATTGAAAAAGGTTGGTCGAAGGAGCCTTTGGGTAACCAGGGAGCTGCTCCAGATAAAACGCAGGCTAAAACGCCGTAGAAATTTGAAGCGAATTAATAATGATTTATTTTCAGAGCTAAAACAACCCTAGAATATAAAATTCGAGAATCTCGAGAACGTTATTTTACTGAAACTCTGGGCAGGTTCGCTTCAGAACGCCCCCGAAAATCCTGGCAGTCCCTTGGGAGCAAGGCTCATCAGCGGATTGAGCATTTAGCAGTAGGTGGTAATATGGTTACAGGCAGCAGGCAGATAGCACAAATATTCAACTATCATTTTCAAAGTGTATTTTCAAAGTCAGGCAAGTGTTGCGAAGGTTCACATCCTTGGATGGTGTAAGTGAACTGCTACTATGACTAGACGCGAAAAAATCAGCAGGTTCGGATAAAATTCCCGCCATATTTCTTAAAAGATATGCAGAGCTTATGGGCAGATTTCTCGTCATAATTTTCAATAAATCCTTAGAATCTGGTAAAGTGCCTACCGATTGGCTTTTAGCTCGTGCAATTCCAGTTTTTAAGAAAAGGTAGCCTTCTAGAAATCAATACTTATCGACCTATTTCATTTACTTGTATTTCTTGCAATGTGCTACAGCATATTCTGGTGAAACATCTAAATACTTTCTTGGATGAGCACAGTATTATAAATAAAGCACAACACGGCTTCCGAAGGGGCTTTTCTACTAATACGCAGTTAATTGTAACACTTAATGAATATGCTACAGTTATAAATAAAAACGGTCAGGTAGATATAATATTTCTGGACTTTTCAAAGGCTTTTGACAGGGTGTCACATAATAAATTAATCATAAAGATGAAAGCACTGTGCATACCTCCTGAAATAATCAACTGGGTAATATCTTACTTCACCAACCGAAAGCAGTATGTAGAGGTAGACGGAGCGTGCTCTGAACATTTAGATGTTTACTCGGGTCTGTACTAGGACCGGTCTTATTTAATATTTACATAAATGGTCTCGTCGATTCACTGAATCCAACGGCATCAATTAAGCTGTTCGCTGATGACTGTGTCATTTTTAAAACCATATATTATCTTTCTGATCAACTTGAGCGACACGATAATCTAAAATTGCTAGCAGAATGGTGTGTCCCATGGGAAATGATAATTAATTTTGACAAAACTGTTCACATGTGCCTTACCAATAAAAGACACAGGCTGCAATTTCTTTGCAGCATGGATGGCAAGATAATTAAACAAGTTGAGGAATATAAGTATTTAGGGGTTATAATTACATCCAGGCTTAAATGGACAGCGCACATTGATAACGTGTGCTCTTCCGCTCGTAAGTTTATTAAAACATAAATTAGGTAGATCAACTGCTGCACAGAGAAACAAGGCGTACAAAGCCATGGTGAGACCCTCTTTGGAGTACGCGAGCATTGTGTGGAACCCGCACACAAAGGTAGAAATAGAAAAACTAGAAAAGCTTCAAAGGTTGGCCGTTAGTTTTATTTATGACCGCTATAAACGCCGAGACTCTCCATCTGCCATGTTAAATGACTCAAAACTGGAGTGCTTGAATGAACGCAGAAAACATTTGCGAATTAAATTCCTTAATCGCTTATATTTTTCGAAACTAGGTATTGATCCACAAGAATACATAACTAAACACTCCTCAAGGAAGTCTCGTCATAAGCACAAGCACTACATGAAACCTATTTTTGCTCGCACAGATGTCTATAAAATCTCCTTTTTTCCTCACACGATCTCGGATTGGAATGCACTGCCGCATGATTCCCCACTGCTCGCTCCCGACGAGTGACTGCCTAATTAATTGACACTGTCTGTAATGCGGTGTGTTGTTGACTTTGTGCAGCGTTTCTTTCAACTAGAGTAGTCTTTTGATGCGTGATTTCACCCCATTTAGTTTTGTATAAGTATTCATTGTTGTTTTTTTTTTTTGCGTCTTCTGTCAATACCAATGCTGTCCACGGTCAGTTTTTTGTACTTTGTTTTATACCGTGCCTCTCCTGCTTGGACCATGTTTGGTCCGCAGTATGTGATAAATAAAAAATTAATAGAGTTTAAAGGCCAGTCAGGAATTCAGAGGACATTTTGAAGCTGCAGATATGGCACCTGTCTGGGTGTTAAGTAAACCGATAAACAAGTGTGTGAGTACCACTATACCGCAGCTCATCACGGTCGCAGAATCTTCAATATTTCGTTCTCGTCTTGTTTTCTCAGTTTCTCTGCTTAACAGATAGTCAGCGGCCAAAACCAACAAAGGAGGTTAAATGATATGCGTGCCACTGATATACGACCCGTGGTTTATCGCAGGCGTCAATATCTATGCCTACGCTCAGAAGTTTGTCTTCCGCCGCGTCATTTACTTCTTAGAGATGTGAACTTAGATGAGTGTGCACCGGTTCCTCTGAAATAAATATCTGATTTCTTGAAACCTTTTTCTCGGGCAAGACTTAGTGCGCTTTTGATTGTGCCGCTATAGCAGCCACCCTGCGTCGCTCTGTTGGAATGAGTTTTCGGCTACGAGCCACCCTTGTCAGTGTCCAAGTTAGCCTGACTAGTAACTACAGAAACTCCAGCATAATCCAGAATAATCCGGCTAATATGGGCACCAGCCCACTCCCAGCTTCAGGGAAATGAGGAAGCTCATAAGCTTGCCCGCGGTCTCACTTTCCGGGTAGGCTCTGATCCTCAGTGCACTCTTAGCAGGGACAGGCTAGTCAGCTACAAAGAGATTACAGAGAACTATCGACTAAACGGGTTAGAATACCAACCGGCAGATAGGACACTAAATAAGATCCAAGAAAGCATTTGGAGGCGCTCAAAAACAAGGACTTTTCCGAACCCAGCTACCCTCAGTCAGTGGTACCCGGAGCAATTCTCAGATAGGTGCAAACAATGTCAGAATAAAGCGGATCTGGTACATATGATATGGGCGTGTCCAGAAATAAAAAATTTAAATCAATAGACAAAAACGGAATACTTTTGGGAGACTCTACTGTTGAGCTCAACCTCTGAGACTCAGCTAGGTGTAATCCGACTGGCCGAACACGCCGACCGGGTCCAAGGACTCCAGGCCGTCGTGTAGGCGGATAGGTTTACGCCTATCCTGTATCTGTTGGAAATTTTACCACCACCGGGGATTGTTAAACGTCGTTAAACGCAACGTAACCTACCAAATCAATCATAACGTGTGTGCGTGTGCGTGTGCGTGTGCGTGTGTTTACCCTTTCTACTATATATGGCCCCTGCTATATTTGGCATGAAACACGCTACGCGCGCATCGACGGCAAGCGAGCTGCGAAGACGAGGGCAACGAGGGTCCTCCTATAAGCGATGACGCTGTCGTCGTTTGCGACCCTCGACAGCTTGCATGACGGCGCGCAGAGCAAACAAGGAGAGCGCGGCCGCAGCAGGCTGCAGGGCTGCAGTGTCAGCAGGCGGCCAACAGCTTCCTGCGATACCGTAACACGTGTGAATCACCCCCTCAAATCCGCCCCTTCGAGCGAAGCAGCCGAGCGAAGAAACCCGCGAGTACACGCGCAGAACAATCCGTGGCTAAACATGCAATTACAGCCCAGAATAAATTTACCTAAGGCCGGTTTGAGAAGTCGGGCTTTGTCGACGCGTCGGCTCGGGTATTACGCAATAGCGTATACAACTTGTTCGGTCGAAAAGCCATGCGTACCCCAGTTTCGGCTCGGGCGTTGCTGGAAGTGTTGGGAAGTGTTTTGGTGCGTGTTCAGGAAAGATCCTGATTAGTCGACAGGGTCATGACGTCACAACTACATGCCTTCAAGCGGGAAAGTCAACCATCCCACATTCAAGCTATATGACGAATTGATGGAGTCCAACTGAAGTCAAAGTTGGCGAGAGTGTTCCTCTAACGTGAGTATTCCGGAATTTAGAAGAGATTCAATAAAATAAATTTGTCATCGCCATTCGGGTTCGAACCTAGGCGGACGATGCCCCCTTAGATCTTTATATATATAATAAATAAACCAAAATGAAATCTTGGCCACGGTCAATAGTAGTGAAAAATGAAGACCAACGTGTGAAACAATTTATTGACGTTTCGGCTGTGGAACAACCTTCGTCAGAAATATATATACGTTGTGCATGTGGTGTGAATGAAGCCACACTACACGCGACCCCTCGACTGACTTTCAGGCTGCATGTAGTCTATTCCGTGAAGTCAGACTGGTGTAACTCTTGAACGCTTTTCCTCCCCTGCTCTTCTGTCATCTGATGGTAACACCGCATCTGGGCGATGCTCCAGAGGAGGGGGCAGTGACATATATATATATATATATATATATATATATATATATATATATATATATATATATATATATATATATATATATATATATATATATATATATATATAAATTGATCTGTATATATATATATATATATATATATATATATATATATATATATATATATATATATATATATATATATATATATATATATATATATATATAAAATGGTCGTTTGTTTGTAATGACCTGTTAATGTAATGTGCGTTTGGGATGTTCTCTGATCATCATCATCCTCAGCCGGACCATACCTACTGAAGGGCGGAGGCCTCCATCATATTCCTCCAATTACAGTAATGCAATAAAAATAGAGTAATAATAATTTCAAATGCTTAATTCGAACGCATTCCTTGGCTCATGATTGGCGTGGACGCTGTGGACAGAGCGTGTTCACGAGCTGTCAGAAAAGATAAAAAATATTGCCACAACTGGGTTTCGAACCAGCCCCTGAACGAACAGATCAGCTTCCCTGGGCAGAGGACGAGAACACTGTTGTACAACTGCCACTTTTTTTTTAAATACGGTATCTAATACATTGTAACAACGTTCTTTGTACATAAACTATGTACGGATTACAGGAGAACATCAGACAAACAGGTTGCGCGAGAGGACACAAAGTTAACAAAGCTCTAAACAAGAGGCAACGCATGCAGTACCGCACTAAAAGTGAGTGCCACTCCGGTTGAAACACGGCCTGTGCACACAATTCCCTTAAATGAACAGTCATTCCACAGAAATTGTCCTTTGCAGAAATAACACATTCACAATGTCGGTCCATCAAGCGCGTTTTCCAGAGACTATGTAATCTAATTAGAAAGATATCTAAAGGCTCATCAACAAATAGTTGTGCAGTAATGCATCGCACGGAGTGCGGTGTAAAATCGTCTTTTTTTTTTTTTCAATGTCATTTCCATAACATTTCAAAACAGTATTTGCATTTTTGCAATGAATAAAACAATCATAATTTTTTTTTTTTCTGGCGAATGACACAGGCGGCAATTTACCGTAGTCACAGAAATGCCCTTTTTTTCCTAACCACGTCCTAACGGGCAAAGCCTCAGTATGTAGCTTATAAAGCACATCTTTGAGCACAGTGTGAGAAACATTTCCGCACCCTTTGGAGACATAAATATACTAATCGCTGCAGTCGATCAGGGCCCGCATAAAACTGCAACACACTCACGCGCTGTGCAGTAAACATCGTCGTCTTCATAAAATTCCAACTGCAACGCCTCTTGCGGTGTGCTGTGAACATCGTCGTCTTTATGAAGTTCCATCTGCGGCACTCCTGATTTCGCCTAGGTAAATACGCCATGCCAGCTTCCCGAGTGCGGCCGAGATCCGCTAGCGTAGTGTCGGGCGAATCCACCGCGCGGTGTGAAATAACTCGAAATGCTTTCGCATTACATCATCTAAGCAGACTTACGTGCACCCATGAAATATTTATGGATTTATAACAAAATTTAAAAAAAAATTCGAGGAATGAGAAGGCGCTGTCAAAAGCACTATCGCATCACAGGCTCAATTATGTGTGATGGATTCATCATCATCATGCTGACTACTTCCATTAAGGGGCAAGGGCTTCTCCCATATTCCTTCAATCAACCATATACTGCACCTGCTGCAACCAGTTAATTAAACCCTACAAACTTCTTAATTTCATCCGGCTACCGAATGTTCTGCCGCTCCCTGCTACGACTGCCTTCTCGTTTTGGAATCCGTTCAATTACCCTTAGAGACCATCGGTTAACTTGCCTTCATATTACATGCACTGCCCATGAGCACTTCTCTATTCACACTAAAATGCAATTAACTCGCGGCTGTCCCGTGACCCACTCTACTAACTTTCTCTCTCTTAAGGGTACACCTGCATTTTCCTTTCCACAGCTCGCTGTGCGGTCGAGATTTGAAATTGATTCCTTTCCGTAGCCTTCACGTTTTCACCCGTAGGTTAGCACCGCGAAGATGCATCTGATATATAAATTTCTATTGAGGATTACTGATAAGTTGCTACTCACCATCTCAGAGCATACCTGTCAAATGCGCTCCATCTTATTCTTGTATTTTTTCCCTTTCTTGTACTGGATGGCCCAGATCAGCAGGTACCACCAGCAATGAAAAAACCCCTTACAACATGCACCGCCTGGCTACCTATTGCAAACTGCTGTTCCCTTCCTAGGCCGTTGTACGTTACATTAATTTTCTGCATAATAATTTTTAGTCCCCACGCTCTTCTTTGCCTGTCTAAGTCGTTGATTATGGTTTGCAATTCATCCCCAGAGTTACTTAGCACGACAATATCATCTGCAAATCGTCAGATTGCTACGATATTCTTCATTCACGCTTATCCCCACCCAATCCAGGCCTCTGAACACCTCCAGGAATTTGCGCTGTACAGCACTGGATTGTTTCTCCCCGACTCACACCTTTCCACTGCTACCAAAGGATATGGCGACCCAGCTGTCATAGGCGTCGTCCAGAAGTTTTACACATATGTTGCTCTTTTACCACGCTAGTTTCGTAATTCTGCAATAACTACTGAGATTTCGACTAAGACAAGTTCTTTCTCGTAATCTATCAGGGTTATATATAGCGGTTTATTAAATTCTGCGCATATCTTTATCCCTTGGTTAATATAGTGTGAATGTGGGCTATCATCAAGTGACCTTTACGACAGCCTGCCAGGTCCTTTCGTTAATTGAAGTCGGAGGTTGTCTTGTAACCATTTTTGATTACCCTAGCAAATATGTTGTAGCCAGCGGACAGTAATCTGACCGGTCTGTAATTTTTAAGTTCCTTGACATCGCCTTTCTTATAAATTTAAGACAGTGTTCGCGTTCTTCCAAGATTCCTCTACGCTCGAGGTCATGAGACATTACACATACAAGGAGGCCATTTATTCTAGCACAATCTTCCCGCCGCCTTTCAAGAGCTCTCCAGTTGCTTGATCCCCTCCAGGCTGCTTTTACCTTCTCAATTGTTCTGAAATGGCGTACCAAAGTGACTCAGACTATGAGGGTCGTCGTAGTCGAGCCATCGCTTCTAAGGCTTTCTTGAGAGACGAGATAAATTATCATGATAATAGCGTGCCTTTTTTTCCATTATACAAATGACTCAACATTTTGGGACGTGTGTCATATATCATGGCATCGCACGAATTGAAAACGGTCGCATTTCTGCATATACTTTAGTGCTGTACGAAATACGAGAGCGTGAGGATTGTAGTATCGTAGTGGGAATCTTTTTCCGCCAGTGTGACTCCAAGAGGACGACTTGACCTCCACGTACAAGGCTTATGAATGTGAAAAGTAAAAGGCGCGGAACAACAGCCAACTCCAGATTCTTGAGATTACCGCGCCGTAAAATCATTTATACATGTTATGGGCTTTTTTATTTTTTATCTGCCTAATTCTGCTTTCTGCTTATTTGTTGTCCTACACTCGCGGAAAAATCACAGCGTGCCTCATAATAAGCAACCAGAGCTCAACTAAAGATTTAGTTCCTTTGCACGCAGTTCGCCTCCTCTGCTTCGCACATCCGTCTGACTGAAGAACTGAACCGGAAAAAAGGTCAATTTGTGAAGCATCTCCGATTGCATCCGTATCTGCTAATAGAAAATGCAATGCCTGGCATAACCGTGAGCTCGGTTCATGCGTTTGACACGAAGCAAAAGGAAAAGAGTGCATGGAAAAGACCGGACGCACTTTCGCTCGGCGACTTGCGGCATTAAGGGGCGGTTACAGCGAGATCCTGATCGGCATTTATGTCTGCCTGCTTGCGCCGTCCTGTCCCGCCTGACCCACCTAGGCCGCACGGTAGGACGGGCCTTCCGCTCAGGTTCATCGGATGCAGCCATCGGGGAAGCCGCATTCCGCGACGCTGACCGAATCTAGAAGGATCTCCAGGTACGGCCTTCCGGAGAGAGTGGTCAGTGAAGGTAACATTAAGATTGCTCTCCAACTAGTGGCCTTTCTCCGTATACGCTCGATGTAGGCTTCTTGCCGAACGATCGGGAAAAGCAGCGTACGTTTCTTTCAAGGGCCATGGCTTTGCACTGTTTAAGAGGGGTCAGGCTATGACTTCCTCCGTGATCCAATATAGCTTCGATTTTGTTATTTCTTTTATTTCAAGTCTCTTCATGTTTGTTTAAGTGTGGTTAGCGTCAACGTAGCTCTTGCTGCCTTACTTTCTGGTGACATCGATAACTGTTCCTCTTTTTATACTGAAAAATTATATATCAACCTGCTCCTATCTAGTTTCTTCATTTCAGCTCTGTCAGTGGCACACAATCAAGATGCCTTTATAACAGTTGGTACATCAATAAGAACTAAAATCTAGATAATAGAGACAGTGGTGCGGAAGTCCGCGAGCCTGCGAGTTGCTAAACAGGTGCCGTCCTGAGCGAAGAGCAAACTCACTAATTATTGATTACTGACTCCTAACGGTATGGGTCTGGAGCAGACGCCCCCGCTTGTCAAGCACAACATAAAAAGACGGAGGGAAAGAAAGAATAAGGGAGACGAATATATTAACCAAAATTAGGGAAGTTTGTTAAGCTGCACTCAGGGGAACGTGATATAGAGGAGAAAAAAGTAAAACAGGAGCCATACTTAACCTTCCATTTTCCATTTCGGCTGTGTTTAGCCCTCTGGCATTGGTTGGGTCAGAAGGACAGCAGCATCACACGAAAGCAGCGAGCGGCCAGTCACGGAAAATCGCAAGATAGTGGGTCCTGGCGTCACTGATAGGCATCGCCACACGCCGGCTCACTAATAGCAGTGCCGTGCAGCCATTGCCGAGGTGCGGTCGCTAATGGGCCAATGGTCCGGTCTCTCTCCGCGCACGCTTTAAAGCAGCGGCATCATCGTTCAACCTCTGCCACAAGGCCAAATGGATTCGAAATGAAAAATCTAAAATAGAATATTACGGAATACAGCTCCAGGACTCGTTTAAGGCCTACGAATGCGAAATGAAGAAGTGAGGACTTCGCGCACGCCTAATCATGGCATATCGCCCGGGCTTGACGCTCTCGAGAAACGGAACAGCACCTGAACCAACCTGAACGGCCTTCAGAGCCATCGATCGTTGCAGCCATCGTCAGAATAACTGAATAGCCTCATCTTGCGCATCAACAAAGGCTACAAAACGTCACTGAATGCTTCACAAACTCGTTGTTGAGCTGTTCTCCAAAGGTTAGGAACCCCAATTTATCCCTCTTGGCCAGTATATTGGTCGAGCCTTGTCTTCGGCGTTTTCGGGTGTATCGCCAGGGGAGCACACAAAGCTTATAATAGCAGGTGAGCACGCATGTTTTTATCGCTTTTAATCGCACTATTATTTCCATATAATACTGTGGCATTTCTGTACCGTTTCATGTTGAAATATTGGCAGATAGTTGCAGCTATGGATTACTGAAAACTTTTTTATTTTCTTTTTTTCCAAGCAGAAAATGCGCGGTTCGGCCCCCAGTGACCCTGGCGATACAGTTTGTAGGAGCTAGGCATGGTTCTCGGCTACTCTTGGGGTGAAATGGTTGGAAAACGGGCGTTTTGACTCCATCTTGCGCAAAGAGAAATGCCTTGTGTCATGCCGCTCTTAGCCAACAGCTGTCATTGTGCCAATAAAATTTGTCATCATCATCGTCCAAAACGTTTTTGTACTCACTCTAGGGAGAATGCGACGTATGGACGGTGTCTCTTGACTTCCAATGTCCTCAAGCGCTTCTGGAAAGTTTCTCTGATCGCGCCCCTACGCGTTGGTTTCAACACCGTTACGCCGCTAAGCCGCCGCAAGGAAAAGCGCGTCCGAGGACTGCGTCATCTTTGACGCCGTGAAATGAACCAGGCCGGTAGAGAATTTCTGGGAACGAGGGGGTCCTTCGGTGGACGCCCCGGGACGAAGTAAACAAAAACAAAGGGAAGATTTCTCTGGAGTGGTTTTCCGGCGCCGTGCAGTTGTTGCCCCAACGCCTTTCCGCCCTGGTGAACGCCTCGAATGGTGTCGCCGAGCCGACTGTAGAAGGAAGGAAGGAACATAAAAGCGAAACAGCGAGCTGAGAGATAAGGTGGCCAGAAACGCGAGTTCAGTCTTTCTTCCTGCGGGGATCGACGTGATTCGAGTTCTTCGCTCGCCGCCTCCTCCTCTCTCCCACCTTTGCGGTTTCTTGTCCCTGCCTCTATGTATGGACTTACATCGCGCTCTTCTTCAGCGTATAGCATCTGTGTGGGCTTCTCTGATCGGCCCCTGCTAACAACCCCCATCCTTCCCCGACAGCCGGTGGTGGTTTACATTCTAGCGACAGGGGGGATAAGGGGAGGGGGGACAGGAGGCCACGCGCCGCACCCGCCGCGGGCCCCCGGCCGGAAAGCGCGCGGCTACTGCCTGCGGGCACGCGCCACCGATCCTTCTGCGGCCGTACGTACGTTGCGCAATTCCAGGCCTCGCACTTGTTTGGACCCAGATGTGCTGAGCTCTGAGGTAGTTGCTGATGCGCTGCGATTCGAGAATTCGTATACACTGCCGGTGGGCGAGCGCTTCGGCTGATGTGTTCTCCTACAGCATACACTCCGCTCAGTGAGTGCTATACCCTCGTGTCTACGTTAAAAATTCTGCTCAACCCTTCACCGCATTTCTTAACAACGCATTTAAGTTCACCTGTCTGTATGTAAGTGAACTGACTCCTGACCATCACTCACGTGCTTAGCTGCGCAGGCATAAGCTCAAACCGTTCTGACAACCGCGGAGAACGATGGAGCCGATTGATGGAGATGCGCAGGAAGGGTAGGAACCCCTGCGAAAGGAAAGTGAATCTGCGTCTCGGCGCAGATAATGCACCTCATTTCCTGATGTGGCAGCGCGTGACTCACACCATCCTCGGAAGTGAGGTTTTTAATGCGACGCATGACACTCATTAGCATTGCGCCGCCGTGTTCCTCTTTCGCTGGAGCAGCAGAAGCCGGAGCGCTTGCTCACGGGTGGTCGCACGCCGTACAGATCCGCTCACGCGTGTAATTCGCTGCTTTGCAAGTCCAAGGTTGCAAACCGAGTGTGACATCACGCAGTCGTTACCCCGGAAAGGTATCGCGCTTGCCCTGCAGTTGACAGGCTCTGTAGTAGACTATACTGACCTACTGAACTTCCCACATAACGGGCTACATCAGCATGTCTACACTTGCAATATTTCATTTTTCTCCAAGAAATCTAAGCCATTTTCTGTGTTTTTGTTGTGCGTATAGCCATCGAATGGCAGAAGACCCGGGAGATAGAGGACAAGCGATAACGATGCCGCAAAGCATTTATTTGACAGAAAGTGATGGTGACTCCTCTGCTGGGCTCTTCTGACGCCAACTTCTAGCTATTTTGCTGGTGAAAGAGACGCCACGTATAGAGCGTGAATCTATACTGCCGAAACAATGAGCTGCACCAAATTCATGCACTGCATACAGCATGCATCACAATCGGCTGTCACCATATGTTGTCACGAAATGTCTGCGGCGACGGTTGGGTGCATGCTTGATAGCGTAAGCTATCTGAACCGAAATTATCCATGACACGTGAGCAGGGGGCGCATAGTTGTGCTAGCTAACAATAGAACTTCAATATTGCTCAGGAATATTAACTGCAGTCCGTTGTTTCCAAAACCAACGTTATGCGCGGTTTTACGCAGGTTTAAGCATATTTAGTGCATGCGAGGTTGATATTACGCAATTTACATTTCATTGCCCAATCCATGACGTTTGCAGCCAACTTGAAAGCAGCGCAGCATTAAAAGACGCATGTGCAGTTACATACGTGCTTTAGGACCTCAACGCCTAGTAAAGAAAAAAATCAACTGCGCAACACAAAATTCCATGCAGCGGCGAGGCTATTATTAAACGCTATACCCATGCATCCATGCGGCAGGTCTAAGCTTGGCTTAATGTTTGGAAACAGGACTACTAAAATTTTCTGCCCCCTTGACAGCGGACACGTTGAGAAAACTCGCGAACAGTGTCCTTGTATATGCGAAACCAAAAGCCAGGCGCAGTTTGCGACACTGCACAACCAAGTCAAGACACCGAGGTAGCACAGAAGGTGCCGCACAACGTAGTGATAAAAAAGCATCGGGGTTTCGGCAATTTTAAGTGAACCACATGCTCGTTTCAGTCGGAAGTTCGTTTATCAGATATTCACACTAGTATTCAGAGCGTTTTTATGGCCAGCGGGAACAAAAATCCTAAAGTTCAAAGCACCCAGACTGACTACTTCTTATCCCTCGTGGACTTTAGTAAAGCATGGGCAAGAAATCTAACCACTCGTAACAATATGCCAAGTGCATCGTTCCCACCAGGCGCAGTAAAGATTTATGTCGCGTCCAGTGCAGCATTCGTATACTCAGAATATGCGAATTTCAAACTTTCACTGCTTGGTGGTCATCAATCTTTGATGGTTCGCGATGCGTAACCTATTTAAGTGGCTTTTGCTACTTTAGATGGGTCAGCATTATTTGTGGTTACCAATATGCGGTGTTTTGTTGCATACTTGAACGTGATGCCCCTTTAAAATACGAGGATTCGACGCGCATATTGTAGAGTCATATGCATTCAATTCGCATTGTTGGTTAATGTTGATAACTTGTACTTTTTTTTTATTGCTCCAGACTACGATGGCAGTGCAATGCGGATGGAACCAGATGCCGTTTTCTCGGCCATAAGCAGGTGGATAAAGGGACACCTTGCCCTTCGTGCGACGCATTTTTCGCCCAACTGGACCGGTTGGCCGCCGCCAGCTCTAATGCAGGCTGCTGCGGGCGGCGCACTGAACCTGATTCAAACTGATAGCGCGGCGGTGGTGTCGGCCGAGCCGTCGCAGGCTTCACCACGGACGTGTTAATTGGAAGATATATGACGGCATCGGCCACTGCGAGTGCTCCCTCCCACTCGCCTCCTACGAACAACGGGTCAGGTTGAATAAAGAAAGTTCCAATGGACCGCGCGGGGCCGCAGTATATGCATATGGCGCCCTACTTGCAGTTTCGCTGCGTGTGGCTTACAGCGGCGAAGCGCGCGCTGTGCGCTACAGGTGCTGTGGCCTTGCGGCGCTTTCTTCTTCCTCCTTCGACAAGGCTTTGATTGCCCTTTTACTGCACCGCCCAGGCTAGCTCCCTTACTTTGTCACGTAGATAGGGAAAACTTTTCATCATCAGCCCACAATGTGCGAGCGGATTTTGTTCGTTTCTTTGCGTAACGCCTGTTTGCCTTCTCTTCGTGTGCGCCTTCTGCTGCGACGCTCGCTTTTGTTCACAGCTAGC
Source organism: Amblyomma maculatum (assembly GCF_055883805.1). Classification (NCBI taxonomy): domain Eukaryota; kingdom Metazoa; phylum Arthropoda; class Arachnida; order Ixodida; family Ixodidae; genus Amblyomma; species Amblyomma maculatum. Next base: position 126,729,286 of record NC_139344.1, read on the forward strand.
TTCAAAATATTAATCATCGGGCTGGCTCAGTGTTTATCGCAAATAATCGTGCCGCAAATATAAAAAGAAGAGGATTAAGTTAGGGCCTGGCAGGATGCTGCAATGCATACGGGCTCAATACCAAGCCCTGAATGTAACGCTGGACCGTCTGCTAGCGGGTCGCCAGAGTGTGGGAACGGAACGCGGACGAAGCAACGTATTAACTTCTATCTCAGGAAGGGGCACTTTAACGTGTCCCGTATCGGCTTAAAGGCGGAGTAAGGTGGTACTGCTCGATACTGGTACAGTTCGCGTCGGCCGTGGTCAGAAGAATTATTCATGACAACCTGTTGACCACAGCTTGAGCTACTTGAAGCGGAAATGTCCGTCTAAGGGCCTCCCAAAGAACTGATATTATTTGCCCAGCGTGTATATCTCTGTTCTCGTCTCACTTCGAGACGATTTGATCAGAACGGAAAACTGTGCATACACACCAATATTGTCTCGCCAAAGACTTCACCCCCCCCCCCTTCCTCTCTTTATCTCAACTCGCACAATTTGAAGCGCCACATAGTGGTGCGCTGTCACTGTCAGCAATCACTGCAAAACAGCTTCCGTAAAGGTAATCCAAATTTGTAACAAACAAAAGAGTTGAAATCTACCTGGGTTGAAGGCCTTCAAGCTGCTCAGAGAAGCTTTTATTTCGATTTGCAGCGTTTTCGTAGATGAAAAAAGAAACAACAACAATAATACAATAACCACAGTACGACGTAGTATACAATGCATCACTTGAATAAAATAGTGCATGCAAATAAATCGTACATTAGTCACCAGATCTTGTTCTAAAAACAACGATATAGGCTACATTTAAGCGGACCTTTCCTGCACCGTTGTTTGGAGGTGGCAAATGTGAGGCCTTCAGAAAGCAACACTTCCTTAAAGGAGAATCCTGATCCCAGGCTGCTCGCGAGCTCCTGTAGTTTTCCTTCTCACCCCGAGTGGCTTGTAGCAAGAAGCGAAAGAAGACAGCTAGAAAGGATGAAAAGGAGAGGCGGAGTGCTCGCAGCCCGTTCGACTAATGAAGTGATTTGCACGACATGAACGACCCAGATGACCGAGCTAATTGGTGTCGGCGTACTCTCCCAAGCTTTGCCGGTGGTCCGTCAGCCTTGTGCATACGAGGCACGCGCGCACACCAATGGCCGTGAGCAGACGTTGCGCAAAGGCTCCCTCGCGATCGCTCCACGCCTGGGACCCGCGCAAGGAAGAAACTCAGCCGCACTCCAGACAGCCTGAAGTAGCGGACCCGCGGCCTTTAACGCCAGATTATGTACAGCCGCAACCCACAACCCTGCCCGAAAAGCCTGCATTATCCTGTGCGCCTATAGCACTTTAGCGGAACATCTGTCTCGCGCAAGCATTTTGCTCGTTTGTTTGTTTGTTGTTTTCGCCAACCTTTCCCTGTAAGTCTGAAAGACTCCGGGCGACTGTTCAGCTGCGCTGCAGAGCAGAACGGCAGTTTGGCATACCGAGGCGATACCATGCTGAAAGACGCCGTTTACAAGCTCAGTCATGAGACACAGTATTAAAGGCAGCGACATCAGTATCCAGCACAAAGATATTTGGTTTCGCAACACATGTGATTTTTTTTTCGATTGAAGTCATATTGATAAGATAAACGGTACACAATCTCGCATTTAACCATCCACCGCGACCACCCTGCATAACCTGCCATAACAGCCAGGTGCACCGGCATTGAACCGCGGAAAGTATTTGTTAAGCGCGGCTGTACCCGGAAGCCGTGCCACGGAGCTTGTTCGTACAAGTGCGCTGGCTGAGAGCACAAGCATGGCTAAAGAGTATACAAAAGAAGCCGGGAAGAGAGAGGCGAGCATTGAAGCTGGGTTCTCTGCATATATTGTAAATATTTAGGAGGCAGGCGATTTAGCCACTGGTTCAATGAGTCATACAATTTGTTGCCGTACAACGCGCATTCTCCGTTGTAATCACATCGCATTTTCATTGCCAAAGGTACACGGCAGGGCGTGATCGTGAGACTGGAAAGTGCAGCAAGTATGGCTCTATAGCGTTTCTCTCCTCAGCCGCATGACTTCACCGAACCATTACCCATACAGAAGTTCTCATATTGATTAGCGCTCTTCACATATCCAAGTACAGTACGTGGAGAAATAACAGATTTACTCACGTTTCCGACATTGATAGGTACCCCTTAAGCGCACAGGCGTAAAGAAGCATGTTGCATGCTTTCTGCGGCTAAGCTTTGTAAATTTACAAGTTTTTCTAGGGACGTATATGCATTAATGGCCCACCTGTTCGAGGACATCTAAAAAATCTGTAGACTTTGCTTAAAAAAAAAAAAAGAAAAAGCTGGTTCGGTGCTTTCAGCGTTCTGTATGCATCGGAAAATGAAGGCCACCCTTCCGCTTACTGACCACAAGCTCGATGTGACGAGAACCCGATACTGGCCACATGAGCCAGAGAGTCTGCTCGGCCTACGAGCGTCCACACCTGCATACGTTTTGCAGATGGTGCACCTATCCAGAATCAGCGCAGTATGCAATTTGTCTGTGCAGTCCCTCGCATCACAACTAAACGAACCATTGAATACTTCTGGGCATGAGAACTATTTATTCAATAACGCTGTTCCGGCTCTTTGCTCCCCTAAAAGCAACAGCACAAAGCCAGCGTTAGAAGAACGATCGAGGTCAAAGGTGCGCTGACCCTTATGACTTCCTCTCACTGAAGGCGCGCCCCCTTCTGGACAGTTCGGCCTCACCTAATGAAGACAGTTTGACTGGACCTAATTGCGACAGCTCCTTCAGTCGAAAAGCACTCCATTCTTGATTCCCCTGGCTCCTTTTAGTTCTTACGCAACTTTCCATGCGAGCGGTTCCTCACCGTTCCCATTTTCTAAAATGAGATTGGAACTCCCGCCGTTCTCCTCTTGCGTTTAAAAGCGTATATGCCTGCGCTTAGGTGCCGACCTTTGCTGCTTTGTTTCCCTTCCAAAGTGTAGTGCAGCACATTGGGCGTCGCCTACAGTTAACCTCTCCGCCTTTCCGTTCTTCCGATTTTCACTCCGTTGACATCGCGTTTCCCATACTGTGAAAGCGGGATAAAAAGAAATATAGAGCCCTAGACAATTCCTCCAAGGCATCGGCGTCGATTACGCCGATGAAGGCTCAGCCAGTCGGGCGTTCCTCGGGTAAGCTTTTAAAAAGAAAAAAAGAGAACCAGCGAGAGGAGCACCAACAGCAGGTGCGCGGGGGAGGGGCAGTGCTATGCGAAACACGCCACTCAAGTCTGGCAGTGTAGCAACACCTACAAACGTCACCAATTTATTAAGTTCTCTACGCACGCGAGTACCACATCACCGTCTAGAGCCGATAATAAGGCCCGCGCACAAGGATATAACACGGAAGGTGTAACATGGCTTTAGCTCCGTTAACCTTATCCTCGCTACCTTCGCTGCGCGCTTTGTGGGCACGATACATATGTATTGATTCACTACAATGAATGGGAGAGAGTGAAAAAGTAGAGAGGAGGAGAATAACGAGAGGGGAGAGAGTCGCGCGATGGCGTCTCCAGCCAGAGACTGAGCGACGTAGACGCGAGTGCGTCGTCAAGCGTCATCCTATCAGCACCTTAATTTGCATGGCGGCCTTGGATGCGCCAGGGCGTCATTCACAGGCGAGCAGCGGGAGGTCGCGGCCTTTTCGGCGCGCGTTCGACAGCTCGTGCGGCGGCTCAAAACGAGCGCGCCGGCTCTTACCCGCATCGAGTGGCCTCGCTCTGCACCCGCATGCTCTGGCGCTGTAATGTGTTAATTTAAAATCGCGATACTGGAACCACGCTCGAAGCGCTCTGTCTAGCAGCCGGCGATGAGCGGCGCGCGTGCACGTGCACGTAGGCGTGGTCGGCGATGGTTTCTTTGCCCAGCTGTTTGTTCTTTCCGGTCTACTGGTTAGTTTACTGTCGTGGCTACCTGGAAATCCTCATGCCGTTATTGTCTCTAGGCCTAACGAGGCCGTTGCTTCCGTAGGAGTCATCTGCTCCATTAGGATTGAAGGTCGGCGGCATTTATGTCCGTTTTTTTTTTTTTTTTTTCTTTTTCCTTTTAGTACATTATCACAAACTGAAGCCGAGACGTAAACACATCTTGTTAAGGGGGTTCCTCCGCGCGCAGTTTAGGAGGAGAGCCTCTGACCATACCTCGTTGACCTCGGGGCATTCCTTTCATTGCTATCCAGTATTTGTGGCTAATGTCAAGTCCGGCCACTAGAAACTTCAGTATTTTACCCTGTGTCGGTTACTGCCACCAAAGCTATCAACTTGAGCGTGGTGATCGGTAGACAAACAAACAAAATGAGTAAATGATTAAAGGATCAGAAACTTTGAAAGCCAGACAACCGTGTACACTTCACTCGTATCGAAACTTGGACTCGCAGTAAGGACTGCAAGGATCCACGAACATCTGTCTTTCAGTTTGATCTCGTCCAGCCAGAAAGCGTCCGGCCTGCCTCTGGCGTCTAGTTTTGCAGTGAAAGTGAGGTCAGCGCCCTGGATGAGCATTGCGAGCAGCCGGGGCACTTTCTCGCGTCGTTGAGATCCGTCCTTGGGGGAACATGATGACTTCCAAATTATTGCGTGAAACTCGGACCGTGTCTAGCTCTTCACGCCCTCATAAGAAGGTCACTTGATTCGGCGGTGTGCCATGGACGGGCCCTTGGGAGGTGGTCTATACAGTCCGCGACGACCAGACTTAATGCTTAAGGTTAAGAACGAGGCTAATTGTTTTTTTTTTTTTTTTTTTGGGGGGGGGGGGGGGGGGGGCGACTGCGATATTAGCCCGCATGTCACCTGCGGAAAAAAAATAATAACGAAGTCCCCAGCCGCCAAAGCCTCTCGACCACAAAATCCAGAGGCTGGAATATAGAAGCGCGCGACCACCCAAGAGGCCATAAATGGTTTATTTTAAAAAATGGGTTTGGAGTGCATATTGGGCAGCGGAGAGGCTTTCCGTTATTTTTTCTTCATTTCCGCTGAATTCGTTCTGGTTATCAGGTGGTCCATTTCCAGGAAATGTCATGTGAAAGCGTATTTACTGAATTCGTAAGCAGACGTTACAGCCACAGCGAGGTTCATTCATGTTTAACGACGCTAGCCTATAGTTTATTCCGCGAGAAAGTCTGTGTACTCTGCATTCCGCCACTCTGAGAACATAATTTACAAGGGCCAATCTAAAACAGGCGTTGGGAAATTGTCAATTCCGGATTCCCGACCACAAAAAACAACGCGCAAATAAGCTATGCAACGTCACGTGCCTAGTTTCTTCCGAATGCTGATCTCACTTTTATGACGTTGAAGGTTGTGAAATCGTAGGCAGTTTGCAGTCCAACCTAACCATTTGGACATGTTCCGAGAATTTTATTGCTGAGATCTGGTTGGTTTGGTGGATGGGGTTTAACATTCCAAAGTGACTCAGGCTACGGGGGACGTCGTAGTGGAGGGCTCCGGAAATTTTGACCCCTTGTGTTCTTTAACGTGGAATGACATCTCACAGCACACTGGCGCTTTGCATTTCGCCCTTATCAATCCTGCGTCCTTGGGCATATAGCGGTTGAGTGACCTAAGCACTGCGGCACAGCGCCGGGGCCATTGCTGAGATCTCTTTCTGTCACGAAAACATTTCGTGTCGTGAGATCAGAATGAACGCTCATGTTGGCGACACTTCTGAATTAAATGGAAGCTGATTTTCATTTTCGATGGAAGAAATCTCGTTATTTGCTGTCACTATTGTCGCAGTTGACCCTTCCTTACACCTGCCGGTTATAGTACGTGAGCTCATAGGTTAAATAGATATAACTTGACCGCGACGACTGATAGAAATTACTCTCCAACCTGCCCGACAAAACGAGCGCAGTGTAACCTTCATCGCATTTCTGCACGCCATCGTTAGGAATGTTATTGTACAATATCGAGGCGTAGGATATTTCATTTCCCATACTTTAGGGAGCAGTCGTTTCAAGCATCCTCCCACGTGCAATCAAAGATCTTGTTATTCTCGTTCTATATACCAGTCGGCATGAAACCAAGGCAGGCTTTCAATTTTTCGTAGCGGTGTTTGATAATTGTGAGAGCATGAGGAGCCCGTTCAGCCTAAGGTTTAATTATTGCTCAAATTTGCCCTCTCGCGTTAAACTATACGTTGCAGAGTCACAACATTTCTTTCCTTAACTGCATTTTAATGAGACTATTGAATATGGCCAACAGCAATTAAGCACGCCATTTACTTAAAGCGATGTAGTTAATCAGAAACACTACCGATTAGGTTGCGCTCATTAGCAGATATCGATATATCCTTCAGCACTAAAAGCAATTTCAGCCGTGTTAGTTAACAATCTGTACAAACGTGTGGTGCATGTGAGTTAACTCGATGTCTGTGTGCCTCTTTTCTAGAATCGGTGACGTTCAGAAGCGCAGCGCTTTTCAAGTTCGCGTTAGTAGCGAGACGAAGGTATAGGCGCCTCTAAAAATGGAAAGAACGTGTGCCGGCGAGGAGATTCTTGTTTCGCCTGCCGTCGCGTAGCCAGCTAGACATCGGGCATAGACTGCCTGCGGATATATGCATGGTATCTTTATGTTTCAAGTCACGAAACTAGCGTTAGAATAGCTTTACACACGGTGCTACCATTAGCGTTTTATTTTTTCTTCTTTCGCCGTTACTGGCAGTAGATTACGGGCAGAGTACAGAAGCAAACGTCACTGTTGTTTGAGTTTCATTCCGGTTTGCTTCGGGTGCAAAAGTTCCCTCATGCAAGCTCTCTGCATGGCCGTCACTCATGCATCACCCTATAATTTCGCTTTCTCTCAATTTCGATATTGTCGCTGACTATACCTATAGGCTCACTAATACGAACTGCAAGGCCACTGTACTACAGCACCATCAAGGCCGCAATGATTAAAGCGATGATTTCACGAGCTGGAAGGAAATTTGGGCTGAAGAGAAGAGGGGATGCTCGCTTAGAAAACTGCGGCAGAGAAATACCGAAGACCGTCACGCTGACGCTAGATCCAGGCCGTCGCTTGATCGGAATTCTTATTTACACTCATTTGGAAGAAAGAATACGCAAAACGAGGAATGATTTTTGTCTAACAAAATTTATCTGCGACATAACGCAAAAGCAGGAAACTTCTCCGTCTTAGTTTTGCTTGTTTCCCATTTAGCCGGCATTGTCTATATTACTCTCGCGAGATAAAGGCGCATGCCGACAGACTTATTTATTAACGCGATAAAAGTCTGGCTACGCGCCAGCTTGGGGCCGTTCATGTCGCATCGCAACCAACAGCATGAAAGCTTCACGAGTTCGGCATGGGGCATTTTGATTTTATCACTGTGTGCACGTACGTGCACGTTTTAGTTTTATGTGTGCCTAGCCGGCATTCGTGCACCACGAACGCTAAGCAAACGGATTCGTGTAGCCTATTTCATCTTCCTCTTCCAGCTGCGTCTTTTGAAGATCTCAGCTACGCAGAACATCGGACAGTCAGGCTGGATTAAGTACATACTTGCCGCGTTCAGAAAAAACACAGGACAAGAGAGAAAAGTACAGGAAGTTTGTTAATCAACGACTGCTATCTCACTAAAATGGAATGAACTCATGCGCATGAAATGAATATTAAAAAAAAAAATCTCTATAATATGTTCATTAGGTATATTTTTCTTGTGGCATCATGAAGTGCGGGCGTCTGTATCCACCATTGTCACAGCTAAACGAGAGGATATTAGTCGCATGTCTACAAAAACAAAGAAAGAAAAGAACTTCCTGTTAATGAATCCTTGTGTCTCTGTCTTTAACGAAAGTGCAACGAATGTAAAATCACGGACAACCTGGCTTCGGTTTTTCTCATTTCGAGCGCCTGCGTTCTTCCCGTCCTTTTTTGCGAAGGATATCCCCAGCAGCCGCGCGTAGTTTCCTGTCTTTATCAAACGGCAACGTGAATCCGAATCCGAAGACGCAAAGCCTTAGGATCGAGTCCGCTTGGAGCCAGTGACGGCGCGCCGGCGCGCTGTGACTAAACGGCCATAGTGCAACCAGTATTTCCATCGTGTTTTCCATCCAGCCTCCTTCCTCCCTCCCTCGCATCGTAACGCGAGACGCCCTCGCAATCGGAACTTGTTTTCCTTTATCCTACTCATACCTTTTATTCTTTCCTCACCATGGAACGCACGCGCGGCTCAGAGGAGTGATTCACATTCCAGTAGCAAAAGCGGCGCGTCTTTCTGCCGGTGAGAGATTGTTTCCTCGTGGCGAGTTGTTGTCGCTCGTGCAGAGACCATTACCCGAGCGCGGCAGACGTCAGCTGAAACCGTTCGCGCTGCACGCACTGCACACAGTGCCGACGACGGCGCGTTTCCGCCTGGGCCCGCGCTGTCTCATTTCCTACGGACGCCGCGGCCGTCGCCTTGTATCTCCCCGGCGGTCGGCAACGGCGTGCCGGATGGCAACGCGAGGGATGCCGCTTTTTATTTTTATTTTTTTAATTTTTGAAATCTTGCTTCTTTATCGGACCCGTCACTGACTGCTTCAGTACTTCTCTTTTTTTTTTTTCTTTTTTTTTTCTTTTTTTTTTTTTTTGCCGGAGAAGACACCGGAGCTCCGAACCTGCAGATACGTTTGTCGATCTCTTAGAAGAAACAAAACGGAACTATCATAATCGTTCAAGCCAGCGGGATATCAAATGTGAGGTATCGACGCAAAGCTCGCGCAGTGTAGCGAAAATCCTGCTTAGCGAAGAAGCCGACCAATGTTCCTGCCATTTTTTTTTTCTTTTTTATCCCTGTTCTCAGTTACATCGTCTTCTACAACTTCGTGACTGCTGAGATACCGCTGGCCCTTCTTTAGCTTGCTTGACAGCAAATCAGTTGAATATCTTAAGCACTTTGCACAGCTCATGACGGTTACTCGAGCAGGGCTTCGCCTGTTGCTGCTGGAATATATGTGCTTACTTTAGACGACTAATTCTGGCTATAGGCAAAATCTACCCTCTCCTTCCCTCCAGTTAGCGACGGCGCGCTCTCATCTGTAACGAACCTTCTGATAATTGAAGATTGTCTCTATATTTCTGCGGTCGCATTTCTTTAAATTGATAAAATAGATCCAATACCCGGATGTCTATGTCCGCGTCTTCGCACGTCATGCGTTCGCTCGCGCAGAGTCAAAGCCTGATTAATTGATTTTCTAGGAAACGATTGCAATCGCTATTTTTAGACAGTTCTACATGCGTGCAAAGAAGTCAATCTGTGCAGATATCGAGCTTGGAAATTTTGTAAACAACGGTCCTTCGACTTCATTAAAACTCATAACGTCCGCCTTGCTTTGCTGTAAAGGCAAAGATGAGCTAGCCGGAAATGGTTTTGCCTGGAATGACCTGAAGCGCGTTCTTTCTTTTCATTATTTTTTTTCACACTGCGTCGCGGTGCAAAGGTAACTGAAGCAGGTTGTCGAAGCTCGGCACAAAAGTAAATTAAGGTAACGAGAGACAGTAGAGTGAAAGTGCATAGAAAACGCAGGTGCCACAAAGATCAGATCGAAAGTGCCTCACGACAAGGCAAGTGTTCTCGAAACACTGACTGTATAGATTATCAAGGGCAGCTGCTAGGACGAATACAGAGGAGTCGCTAGTGAAACGAGTATTAAATAAGTCGAAATCTAAGTGTTTACGAATGTCTTTAGGGTATTGAAGCTTAGGGTATTGAACAAAAGGCAAATCAGGCTTATGGCGTGCACAAAGGCATTGCGAGCATATAATACCCGTCGGACGCTATATTACACCCCGCACTTATTTGTCATGCGGATAGAAACACACCAGCGTCAACCTCAGTCCATACGAGCCTGAACTAAAGCCGGGGCAACTTCGTACCAAGAGGCGAGGTTGAATACATTTGGTGTGAGCCAGTATTCTAAATTCTTGAATAGCAAATTGAATATCGTACTATTCGATTCATCGAACGAATCAGGTAGCGTGAATTCGAAATTATTGGAAACGTTTTTTTAGAACGGCTTTCGCATAGTTTTGGAATATGTCCGGACAGGACATGCCGTACCTTCTTTTTTTTTTTAATTAAAAACAAGGCGTACTCCGACGCCACTCATGCCTACTAATGAAAAAATTCCCTCCGCTTGCCACCTTACAACCCACGGGTCTAGGTATTATGCTCATTGAAAACTACGGCGGATGGCGTCATTGAATCATCTCTATGCGTGCATCCTTTCCTCGTCAAAATTCGTTTCTATTAATTCTCTCTTTTTGTTTTTCAAATTTTATGCAAGAGTGTCATCGACGCTAGTTTTCTGGTTGACGCTCAGCAGATCTGTAGGGAAAAACGTTGTCCTACGTCGAAAGCTGGACTGAATGTCAACGCAATAATTCCTACAACCAGCCCCATTATCTTATCAAGCGAAGAAAAAGCACAGAAACGTTTTTGCATTGCGAGTTCATCGAAATGCGGCCGCGTTGACCGCGATTCGTACCAGCAAACTTGTGATCAGGAGCCAAAGGTCTCTCTCTCTCTCACACACACACACACACACACACACACACACACACACACACACACACACACACACACACACACACACACACACACACACACATATATATATATATATATATATATATATATATATATATATATATATATATATATATATATATATATATATATATATATATATATATATATATATATATATATATATATATATATATATATATATATATATATATATGTGTGCGTATAGGCATCGAGACACCGACACAGCTCCGGGCCCTGAATTTCGGTTCTGTACACGTTTTCTCAGAGTTCGACTACTGAGCCGGAGGAGTCGGCTTCAATCTCTCGGCCACGGCGGCCACGTTTCGATGGACGCGAAATGCAAATGGGGCCCGATTGATGTACGATGCTAGCGTGCGTTAGAGAATCACTGGCGGTCTAAATAAATCCACTACGCACACACCATATACGTCGGCCCTCATAGCCAATGTGTCGCCCTGGGAAGTTAAATCCAACGATTTACTCAATTGCCACGGCCGTGGGCGGTGGAATTTGCTCAGCAATGCGGCCAAGTGCGCTGTCAGTCTAGAACGTTCACGGAACGTCACAAATGGCTATACCAAGGGCGCGGCTTGATTCTCAAGGTCGTCTTGCCTTAGTCGCAGGGTTATTTGGCTGGGTATATGGCAGAAACAAATATTCAAATGGCCGGACATTTTTGCGGGGAATGAGCTGGCAGTATTGAGCAAATTTTCTGGGCGTTGCGATTCTATTTTTCACTATTTGTCGTAATTCTTAGAGCGGGCTTCCAGTGAATCTCCTCTGCCTACGAGCAGTCTTGGACAGTGCTTCCTACAGAAAACATTCCTTGCGTATAGGATGGTATGCCGAACGCACACACGCACACACACTTACGCACGCAAACACGCACGTATGCATGCTTGTGTTCATGTTGGCCCACTTCCTCAGTGGACACCCATTTGACAAACGATAGTAACAATCGTTTCAAACCGCAAGCTCACTCTTTTACCAGCCGTAGATTAAGCGCTCCGTGATACTCCTATCAATATATCGCCTAATTAACCTTTAAGTTTTAATTACAGATTTAAGCGCCACCTTTTAGGCAAAACACCGACATTATCAAGCGGAAGTATAGGTCTGTCGCACTGCCTGCGCTAATAACGTATATTTTTCACCCGTTTTGCGAAACGAGGACGTGCTTTGTGGTATCTCTCGTCAATCGTTCAGCTCCGACGGCGTAATTACGGAACTAATCACGCGAAACGTGCCGCGGAGTCCTTTCCCGGCACGGGTCTTAGTGAAGAATGTACCGGTCAGCCTCCGTTGTATGGTCTGGCCTGTTCTTGTTTTATTTTAATTTTTTTTTCGTCTGTCTTTCTGGGTATTTTTCTTTCAGCTGACTAGCGGCGAACCAGCAATTAGCTGTGGCCAATTTAGATATGGTATCGCGTAGACGTTATTAGCACGTCCTTTTTTTTTTTTTTTTCTTAACTGCAGAAGTCGTGGCAGTCCATACTTGTCTACGTTATTATTGATGCTGCGCTTACGAAATATATGTGCAAGCCCATATCCAGGTTTTCAGCGGATAGCCCAGGTCTACGGAAGGACCGCGTTTTTTTCTTCTTTTTGTTCTCTCGGAGCACGAATATATCGCTCGAATTCGACATTCAAAGACTGACATTTCCGCTGATATTAAAACGCTTGAGACGATTCCATCCGCACTTACTCTGCGACTGAGTTTGGTATACAAAACTCACCTATACTTTTCAGTTTGTTCCCCTTTCAAATGTGTAGGTGACAAAGCAAAACACCTCTGATGCATGTGTTCGGAGATCTGTACGCATTTTTTAATTCTTACACTCGGTATCTTGACTCGAGGCTGAACGTGGTACCCCTATGCTGGACAGCGCTGCTTCTTCACTATAGATAGGAGCTTCGAGCCCTGAATAACGTTTGGAGCAGAGATTTCTACAGTTGTTTCTTCTCAAGCAGAAATTAAAACACAGCGAAGCCAAACAAATTTGACAAGCAGGCATTCACTAAACCAAACCCACTGCGCGTTTGGCACGCGCTCATTCCAGGTCAGTATCTTCACTGTATGCTCCCCGGATGGAAAGATAAAGTGCACTACGGGCGTCTCCCCGTAGTCTTAGAAATTCCCAGACGACGCCTGGTCCTCTCGAAAGCTGCCCTCGCAGCTGCGTACAAGGCGAGGGGGCCCTCTTATATTTAGGGGCGCCCGGAATAGTCTATCGGTTCCTCTCGAAGCCACGCTCTCGCAGAGTCCGCGAGGCCTTGCGAACGACTCAGCGTTCTTTTTCCTTTCTTTTTTCCCCTCGCGGATCGATTTTTCTCTTCGAACTGCGCAGTTTGATACGGTGTCAACTCAAGGCTGCTTACGCTCAGACGGGGCATGCGTGTCAACGGGGCCGATTAACATGCAGCCAAAAATTAAACAAGCAAGGAAAATATCGTTAGAAAGTAAAAGAGAGGGGGTCGCCTTGCGCGGCGCTGAACAGCCCTTTCGTCGCGGAAAGCAAAGCAGGAGTCTTGTTAATCAATCATAGCTTCGTGTATAAACGGCATCTGTAAACAAGGGTATACGCACCGTTGTCAGCACCTTAATCCAAAGATGCGGTAAAAACTAAAGTGGAGAGGGTTTTTAAAACTATCAGGAGCTTCTATTAAGTTTAGGTTAAACCTACCGGCTCTCCTTCCGACTGATTCTGTTCGCGAGGCTTCACGGCAAGGTTGGATATCACGAATCGTGGACCATTCCAAAAATTGCATCTCCCTGAGCACTTCAAATGCTTCCCACGGTTTTCTGGGGAGTCACTGATGCCGAGGCGTGGGGAAGAGCACACGAAATTCAAACAAACAAATAAACAAGCAAAAACATTGTATGATTAATGTGCGCGAACTACGGGTAGCATACTGGAGACGCGTTGGTGACTGCATTTCTGTTATCCTAAAAACGAGGTACTATTTTCATAGGCACAACGTCATGCAAACGTTCCTCTTTGCCCTGTATAATAGCGAAAAAAAAGACTGCAGCATATCCATTTTTTTTTCTGTCAGGCTTCCAGGCCTATAGCGCTCTGGGTTGCGCAACGAAGCCGCCACCGACATCGCCGCGCGCGCCCGTGCCTAGCACGCGTAATCGTGTGAAACAAAAGCGCCTATTGGCGCCGCGGGCTTCATTAATGTGGCCGCTCTCTACATAGCGGGCGCATCGCAATGCGCGCCGCACAGCCTAATTAGCAATAATTGCCGCGACCCTGAAAGTTTTCTCATGTTACGCATTACAGCGGTTCGTGCGCGCCCATACTGGGCAGTGCGCGCGGTTCTCGCGGATGGACACCCCCCGAACCCCCGCTGCGCGCAGCTTCTCAGGCAGACGGGCACGGAGTCACGCTGGTTATAGGATACACAACGCAATCCCCGCTGGCATTTGCGATGGAAACTAATACGCCGGAGAGGAAACGACGCATTTGCAGTCACGCTCGCTGCAAAGGCAAAGTATGTGCGCGGAGGTCGAGAAAAAGTAGCGACTAAGCACGTTGCAAAAGGGAGAGAGCACTTTAATATGCATCTCAGGTCCAAGTGTTTCGCTATCTAAGAAGTATTTTCGCAGACAGCAAGCATACTGCTTGCAAAACGGCATCGTGACAGACGCAGCGACGCAAAGCTGGACAACTTCCACCACTAATTCGCATTGCCTTTCACTTCACCGCGTACAAGAGCTAAACGTCCGGTTGGAAACTGTTCGGTTCGTTCCTTTCAAGACAGCACCTCGGGGATCCGAACGCAAAAGAAGCTCCCGGCCTTCTTCTCGAACCTTGCACGGAGATAACCGCACATCAAGGCGTCTCCTGTGGGAGCCGTTCACCGGCCATTTGGAGGAGTCCGTCGGCAGATTAGGCCTCATTACGCGCGTGCATGAGCTAAGCCTCGTGCGAAGTAGCGACCTCGAACGGTCGGAGCCTCCGCTTGGGGGACGTGGCGGCGCGGGCCCATAAGATTAGTGACTACAGGCGAAACATACATAGCTGGTGTACTAATACGAAGGCCGCCTAGGCTTATCGCGAGGTAGCTGACACTAGCGTATTCAAAATAACGCCACAATTTGTTGTGTAATGAAATGAGTGAAAGACTGCTCAGAGGTTTTCAGTCATAGTTTATAGCAAACGGTTTCTTTTTTGTTCATTTTTTTTACTGCTGTTTCCTTCTTTGCTCACGCGTTTCGTGCATGTTCCGTTGATAACCTGTTGAAATAAAATCTCCAGAAGCGGTTGTCTCATGTGCCCCGTACGGATTTAACATTTGCTGTTTCATCAGGATGCCTTTCAAACTGCGCACTTGAGAAACTTGCTCCCCGTGCCTTTCATTTAGTCTCATTTTGTTTTCTGTTTTTTCACATTCTTATATCCTCTCATCCTCTGTCTAGCACGGAAACAAATATTCTGGCTTATTGAGGAATCGCTGACAATCCAGCCCACATTTTGGTCCAAACTATAGTAGTCGACGCTAACATACAGCTTGCTGGCTGCTGGGGGCGCATGCTTTGTCACATGCGGCGCAAAGAAGAGGGCCTGCGGTTTTATTTTGCGTTTGCGTGTCTGTGTGTGTTCTGGTGCCGAGCCGACAGAGACAGAGGAGAAGGCCGCGTTGAAGGGTCGCGCCACTCGGTGGAGGCCCGCCCGAAAATAAACAGCGACGACGCGTCCCGCGTCCGCTCCGTGTTTTGCGACGTGCCCTTTTGCACTGGCGCAGCTGCTGCGCCAGCTTGGGAGCGGACCCCTGTTGGGGAATGCGCGAAGATCCGCGATGGCGCACTTGTATCTCCGGACGCGGCATGAGCTAGTACAGCTCTGACAGTCCGGCCTTTTCCGGTTCACGCAATTTTTGCGCGGATGCCAGTCGACCGCGGCGAAAGCGGAATCGGCCCTGGCTCTTGATTAGCTGCGCTGAATTTTCCTTGACCAGAAACCGACGCGCGTTGGAAGAAAATGATAATTGCTTCCAACGCTTTTTTCGACGACAGGTGCGAAAGCTAATCGAAAACGCGGCTCAGCTTATTGAACACGCATATGCGCTATAACACGCAGTGCTCGCCGGATGAATCCTATAGGAAGCGAGTGGAACGCGCGTCGTGCCGCCAACTCAATTGAAATGCCGAAGAAAAACCTCAAATCTAATGGCGTTCGTCGGTCATCTTTCATCGTATGGGCGCGTGAGTTTCGCAATGTTTCCAGAATGGTTTCGTCTACGCTACGTTCCGAAAAAAATAAAAGGAAAGGCTACAGGACGGCTGTAGATGTAAGGGCGCGGATTTAAACTTATTTCCGGCTCCTCGTTTCCCCATGCGAGGCTTAGTCTGCATGCAAATTAAGTGCGAAGCCTTCGCTGGCAGGCAGTGATGATGACTCCGCGGTGATGTTGCAACCGCTTGCAACGTAAAACCCAGCACTAAGATTGTTTTCCACGTCATGCACATGGTAGCTTTAATGTGACTGGCTCGCGGATAGGTTATCTTTGCTCATTTACTTCCCTGCACCGAACTTTATTGCGTTCCGGCGTCGTCTTTTTTCTTTTTTTTATCATTGTTTTTATTGCGAAACGTTTTCCTCTAAGTATTTTGCGAACGTTGCACCATGCCTGTCATGCGTGGTCTTTTTTTTTTTTTTTTTTCTTTCGGTACACAGACGCGTACGGTGAAGAGCAGGCTCCCTTTTCCGCGCATCTTGAAACCGGTTTCAATGAAGCTCCACTCGGAGGGATTGAGTGAAAGCGACGGTTTTAAGCTAGCGCACTATTTATTTTCCTCCGCCTTTGTGACTCACTGCGCCGATGGAATTTCCTATTGGCGCACTGCTTCTGTTTACCTCCGGTAGAGCAAAAGGACGACTTGGCGACACAAGATGCTGCGTCACCGGTGGTGTTCAACCTTCGGCACCAAAAGTTCTAAGCCGGCCTGAAGGCGCCAGGACTGCTTTGCCGTCAGCACGAACGACAAAATAGCATTAGAGAGTTTTAGTACTGCGTACGTAAGCACACGCAGAACCCTTGCGTACGTAGGCGGCCTGCGTGCTGCTTACTGCGCATGCGTCATACGCATCACGATTGTTGCGTACTGCGTATACGTTGCTCGCGTACGCAGAAATCCCTACCTCTGCGTGCGTTCGCTGAACCGTCTGCGTGTTGTTCTCGCGTATGCGTATGAGAAAGCTCGACAGACACGTTTGGCTATATGGCCGCGCATGATAAGCAGCAAACACGCATCGCGTGTTCGTTTCTTTTTCATTGCAAGCGATTTGACGCTTCGCAAGAAGTAAAATCTTCTATTTCATTTGTTGCTCCGCAGTAGAGGGCGCGGATTGCTTTATGCGACGCACAAATTGTTTTCTATGAATGCGCTGCGCGAACGCTCGAACTTCTAGCTGGTGTACTTCGTCGCCAGGATCTCTAAAACTTGAAGCAGTAAGTACCAAGTTTCCCGTGGGCTTTACACCTATAGACAAACGCCGTATTAACAAACAAATGGAGCGCTCGCGACCCCGCCGCTGACTGGGGGTGAAATATATAGGCTTACCACCTATGCGAATATGTGGAAGCGAAAGATTTCAAAGCCATTTTATGTCTTCACGGGGGCACCTATGATTTTGTTTTTGGTATAGAGCAACTACAAACATCCTAGAACAGACTGTGAAAATATGAAATGCCATTTCATAGGCGGAGTATCTATATAACGCTGCGTGACTTATAGGGGTACGAGCTGGCCCTTAGAAAACATGTAAACACAACTTACCGCAGTATCTTTCTTGTTTAGCACAGTACCAATGGAGGCTGCTTATCATTAAATGTTGGCGAGTATACTTTGAATAAATGTATGACAAAGTATGCTGAGTCATTCCGCGGGTAATCTATTTATAAACGCCGCTAAAATATGTGTTGTGAAGCCGTACCGCATACACGCTCGCTATGCGCTGGGTGCTTCTCCCAATCGCGGAAGCTTCTCGTATACAGCTGCCGTATGTACTAAATTTTCTTGATACCTTTCATTCAAAGTAAGCAGCCCATAGACAAAACTACATTAAAAAGGCATTTTTAAACTTCGGAAGGGAACGGTCCATTGTAGAAGACGGCGGCGCAGCCGACGCTATATTCGATCGCAGACGACGTCGGCGACCGCGAACGACATTCGTGTGGGCAGACGGACTGTTGGTCGTCTGCTGTTGTGCACGGCTCGTTTTTCGTGCCGAGCGATGACTGCTTTTAGCTTAAAAGCTTGTATCATTTGAGCGGCCACCTTTCGGAAGAGCAGACAGCTAAATTTCATGCGTATGTAGGTTTTTACAACGCAGATTCATCGAGGCGCGGTAAATATTGTTTGGCCCCAAAAAAGCCGTAGCATATTTTGTCATACTTTTTCTTCAAAACATTCGCTAACTTTAAACTATCTGCCGTGTTCATTGGGGCTGGCCTAAACCGGAAAATTATTTTGGTAAGTTTTCTTTGCCTATGGGCCACGGTGTCGACTTTTACGGCATACGTTTCGTGGCATTTTAAATATACTCCGCCTCTCTAATGAGACTTCGTATAGTTTCGCAGTGTATTCTCCGAGGTTCATAGTTACTTTGCACTGAATAATGACATCATAGGCGCACTGTTAACTCGGAAAACTGCTTTGGCGTGACATTGTTTCTATCGGAAAAACGGTTTGCTTCTTGGGATTTAAATTTGCACGGGGTTGTATTGTTAATTTTCGTTTTCTACTACGTTTGCTGGGGGGTAGTGCTCCGATTCGGTTAAAGTTATTAATTATATCCTCTGTAACAACGACGGACCAAATCAGCACCTTTGCGGCATGGGTTCCATCTCTCGCCTGTCGGAAAAACAAAAAAGCCAGAGTTCCTGCGCTGCAAAATTCAGTTTTTGAATGGCTGCGAAATGGCACTGCACAGGCCACCGCGCTTGCCGCGTTAGCTTTCAGACCCCTGCGTACGTATACGCTTCCGCCCTACTAAAAGTCTTTCTGTGGCATGTACGCGACCGTGGCGTAGCGTTCCGCAAAGTACGTGGGCTGTGCGTACGTAGCGCTCACTACGCAGTACTAAAACTCTCTATTGTCGGGCAAACGTAATCCTGCGTCCGTGTTTGTCTTCGCCCCTCCTCGGCGCGGCTCAGTGGTGGGAGTCCTTGAATGGTGATCGTGAGGACGCGATTTCGATCCTGGTCACGTTTTGATGCACGCGGAATGCAAGGAACCCGTGTGTGATGCCAGGACACAATAATGAACCTTAAGAGGCCGAAGTTAATCTCACTCCCTCCGCTACAGCATCCCTCATAGCATGTTATTCTGGGGAATCAAACCCATTTCAATGCACCGTGTTTGATTTTACTTTCTACACAGCCCCACCGGGATGGTGTGTGGTAGGGTGCTCGATTACTGTGCCCAAGGATGTGGGATCGAATCCCGGCCTCGGCGGCTGCGTTTCGTTGGAGGCGAAACGGAGTGGCGTCCGTGTGCTGTGCGATGTCAGTGCACGTTAAAGAACCCCAGGTGGTCGAAATTTATGGAGCCCTCCTCTACGGCGTCTCTCATAGCCTGAGTCGCCTTGGCACGTAAAACACCACAAAGTAAACCAAACCTAACTTTTTACACTTCTAAGAATAAACCCGGGAAACGTAAAGGCCGAAGTACGCGCAATCAGAAAAAAGAAATTAGAGGTACTTGTTTGCACATGAGCATGCACTTTTGGGGCACAACGTTATTATAGAGGAAGCGAATGACCACAGTATCTATATGTCTCGCCTTCGTCGAATTGGTCGATTTTTCGAAGGTGCTTTACCGGGATAAACGATGTGGATGGCAGCCAGAATTCACAGTTAGATCATAATGGTGGATTCCAATGGGTGCTCCGTGACCCAAAATGCGTGCTTCCATAATTTGGATTCATATACAGAGTTTTATAGGCTGAAACAAATTTTGTGCTCCTTCACAAAATTCGGGGCCTTCGTACCTTGTAGAAAGTATAAGAACCCTGCATTCTGCACCGTGCATGCACGATTTTCCAGAAAGGGAAAGTGGACGGTCACGCCCACCGGCCTTCCTCTTCCTTTTCTCTTCTACTGAATTCCGGGAGCGGCCCTCTCACTTCCACCACACCACAGGCTTACGGACCTGTCTGTGACGGAGCGCCACGTGTCACCATGAACCAGAGATTTGATGCTAAATTACTTGTGTCGATCATTTTGGCACACAAAAATAGCAGAAAGGAGCGTCAATCCGGAAGTGAATTATTTAGTGCTCAAACAATTGTGGAGCAGGGAGCGATTGTTAGAAAAAAAGCAATTCAAGCTAATGTTTTACTCACTGACGCAAGGTTTATATTGGATTTGCTTAATGCCGAGTAAACAGTGCTTCATGAAGATGAAAGCGCCAAAATGCGTAAAAAAAAAAAAAAAAAAAAAAAAAGTCGATGCCATACATGTGGGCGATATTGTTATCTTTCATTTGTGAATCTAATGAGTCTGACAGCGCTCGGAGTACGTAATTTGGTACATTCCCTTCATATATTCTTGTTCTCAGCTATTTTTCATTTTCTCGGTTGTTTGCCACCGAAAGCATTGCTAAAGGATTGCTCGTGCATAATGCGTGCTGACGTAAACTTGATTTCAGACATGGCGAGTGCCAGCGATGCGCAATTGCGAATTCCCTGGCTCAAGCACCTTCTGGCCCCTGTTCGCTGCTTTCCGTAGTCCAGTGCATTTACGCATGATATAACTGGCAGCAAAATTGGTCGAAAATGTATGACGCATTTCAAGGTCAAGAAAGGACTAAGCTCAGGAGGCAGAAAATGGTTGGTTTGGTTTGAGGGCTTTAAAGTCTGAAAGCTACTCAAGCTGTGAGGGACGCCGCAGGGCAGATTTTTCGGATGGATTCTATCTCCTGGATGCCTTTAACAACCACCGACATCAGGCGTACACGGGCCGCTTGGAATTTCGCCTCCATCGAAACGCAGCTCATGTAGTACTGATTCATTATTAATATAAACAGCGCGAACACGAAGACAAAGGACAAGATACACGAATGCCACAGTACAAGCGCTGACTCACAACTAAGCCTTTACTCCAAGGCCCAGAAAAAACAAACATGAAGAAAACGAAACGGTCGCGTGAAACAACCCCTGGGTTCACCTACTGCATAAAATAAATTACTTTAAAAAATCACTTAATAATGATTATTATTAATATTATTAATAATGAATAAGTACCAATTCGCCCAACCAAGTATCTTGTAGTACTGCTCTCTGGGAAAGAATATATATATAGGGATAGACTGGATGGACTGCAATGGCGCTACGTTTGAAAAATAGCAGCAATATCCGCACAAGTGTGGCGATTTATGATAAATATGAGTTTCCTTTTATTTACCCATCAAAATATTTTGACTCAAATGCTTTGTACAATTAGCTATGCAAATTTTCGTGTTACAAGTTAATAAAAAATAATATTTGGGGACTGGACGAGACAATGCTCGATGAGGACAATTTATATGTCAATGTAATTCGA
The DNA here is from genome assembly GCF_055883805.1 of Amblyomma maculatum. Classification (NCBI taxonomy): domain Eukaryota; kingdom Metazoa; phylum Arthropoda; class Arachnida; order Ixodida; family Ixodidae; genus Amblyomma; species Amblyomma maculatum. Next base: position 126,750,440 of record NC_139344.1, read on the forward strand.
ACCAATCTGACGGGGCATGCAGCCATTTGCCGAAAAGGAAAGTTTATAAGCCAAGCCAAAGGCCGTAAATCGACAGCCCACCACTCCCGGCGCCGTTCCGTTGCGCGCTACCTTCCCTCAAAGTCACGGCGTGCAAAAGCTCCCTCAGCTTCTGGTCGACCGTAGGCAGTTCACGTGTTGGCGATTGCTTCCATCAAGTGAATGCGGGGCGTCCAGATACAGAGTGTCGAAACTGGGCCAAAGGGCTCACAAACCTTTCCGAGCACTCTAATCGGAGTCTTTATCAGTCTCTGGGGCTCGGGCTTCGCGCACTTATCTTTATCGAAGCACAAAATGCCATTCTGAGAAGAAACGTCCTGGCCTCATCGAACCTGCTTCGACAAAATCTTTCAGCCACATCTCTTTACGCATCCTTATGTGTCCATATCTCGATGCCTAATTGTTCCCTAGCGCATTGTGTTCTTATCATATCGAAGTAGCACCCCATAACACTGCGCGTCAATCCGCTCTCCTACCCGCGCGTATCATGCGAGCTTGGCCCACATTACTTTCCGTGGCATTTTTTTTTTTTTTTTTTTTACACATCGCTAACAGCGGTCTCAGGGGCATGGGCGTGGCAATTGTATTCTGTTTCTGGCAGAAATAACGCACAGCTGATGCACTTGGTGCTTGAACAGTGTCTAGGCTACTCGAGGCCTCGCGTGTGGCAAGTGATGTTAAACAGTAGCGAAAAGTAAAAGCACCACCTTGCGTTAAAGGACGACGTGCTTCGGGACTTTGTTCTCCTCTCTTAAGGGTTCACCTTGCAACCTTTATCCGGTCGCCCTGGGTCACCGTGGACTCGAAGATTCCGAACTAAATCTGAACTTTCGTAATTTAAAGCGATGAATGAAGCATGTAAGCTAAAGAGTGTAAGCCAGAGGACAAGCAGCGAGCAAATATGAAATTGCCTTGATTATTGTGACGTCACTTTCACGCATCGCCGAGTGTAGCTCGGCTTGCTTTATGGAAGCTATTGGTGTCCCGCAAGAGGCATGGTCAAGACACGCCATCTGTTTGAAGTTTCTCTAGCGCACGACCAGTGACTGGTAGATTAACAATAGTAACTAATGTGCGAAGTATTTTCGGGAACCTATGAAAAATTACCCAGCCATATGCATTTATGGCGCGTGTGATGTGCAGCACCGTACATTTCTCGCAGATTGAAGCGCAGGGAGACTGCGTATTTGTGTAGCGTTTTCATGGCGGAAGATTGCAGTATTCAATGGCCGTAAATCACTCGCAAGGCGGCATGGAAGGCTTCCCTTGGCGATAGGCCAGGACAAGTGGACGAGAAATATTTTCATGGTGCCGCCTTGTTGCTTGCGACCTTCCGGTAAAAGCATATATTTAGGCTGAGTTACCTTTAAAAGTACCGGAGGAATATTATCTTTCTTTTTGGCGCGTCCATGTATATGATTAGAACGGTGGCAGCTTACCGCGGGCTAATTTTAAATCGGCAAATCAGGAGATTCTTCACAGGACACGCCCATAAGACCGTTTCTAGAGATGTTGATGGCTGAAGTGGGAATAGGAGATACAGGAGAACCGAATATGATGGTTTAATGAAGAAGGTTAAAGAAAACCCTGCCAATAAAACACGCATATATATATATATATATATATATATATATATATATATATATATATATATATATATATATATATATATATATATATATATATATATATATATATATATATACAGGTCTGTCTTCGCTTCCGCCACTTGTTTCTTGTCTTTATCTGCCGAAGTGCCCTCGCTCGTAATAAGGATTCCATTGGGACCGTCCATTCGCGTCAACGTGATCTGCAAATTTCTATAAGCAGTAATATCGCTTACAGACTGCCTGTCAAATTGAAGCCACTCTTTTCGCGCTAGCAACGGGAAGTGACTAAAATGGAAGCGTCCTCGTCTACGGTGGTACAAAAATTAAAAAAAAGATGGATTCTTTGGAGAAGCATTCATTCAGGCTACATAGCAGTACGTCCACGACACAAACTGCGTGGTTGTATTCGAGAAATCGAAGTCAAAACATGTTTGAGAGTAGATGATGTGTAGATTGATATCTATCTGCGCTTCAAGCACGATAACGGATTCTTATCAGCTAGCGCCGTTATTCAACAAGCCAAACTGGTACAATAACAGCAGATACGAACGCGTCCCATATTTTCCTCTTTCAACGATATCAGTTTGGTTGGAGCAACCAGAGAACGCGAGTGAGCAAAAACGGGCTCAGTAGTGGTGCTCCTTACATGTGTTCCCATAAACCTTCGAGTGGTCTAAACGAAACCCGTCAGTTGCCGCAAACGAAGCTCAAATGTCAGACGCGTCATTTGAGATCGTGTTGCGATACGCCCGATGACCATTGAACACTAAAAAGCTATCTCGCAACCCCGTTTTCATTCCGTCGCATTGCAATCTGCAGAGCGTGCAGAGGACACTTGCGTCCTCTGAGAAACTGCACAAGGGCATTCCGAATTTAGCGCCCGCTGTCCGAGCCAAGCGGTCGGTCCGCCATGCATGGCGGGAAAGACGAACGCTAGGCTCGGCCGCGGGGATGCCTCCCGGCTCCTGGTTGGTTTGGGCCAATGGCTAACGGCCTCGGTTTCTCGTCGGTCAGCCGGGAGGCAGTCCCCTCCGAATGACGTTCACTGGAGCAAAGTCCCACTTACCCGTTGTATGGAGAGCGGGTATCCAAAGTCTTTGCCGCCGGCCAGCCGGAAGCCCCACGAGGTGCCATCTCCACGCTGGAGCTTCACCGTTATCACCGAGTCGACCATGACGATCAAGTCTTTTTCTTTTCTCTTTCCTTGGCCTTCTTCAGCAGTGCGCCTCTGCGCTCTCAGTTGTCAGTCGATTATTCTCGCCGGAGATTCCTGATGCTGGGTCGCCTCCGCTTGTTTCGATGTCTGGTCGCCGACTCCGCACTTCTCGGTCTTGACGCGCGTTTACTGTATTCCTTGTTTGTTTTCTCCGCACCGCGCACCGTTTCGTTCGATCGCCGCGCCTCTTCGCCGCCGAAGCAGAGAAAAAAGAAGTTAATCTCGGAACTGGGGAGTGGTTGCAAAGGGTTGTCGCCGCGCTCGCAACTCGAACGACATCAAATCGATTACTCTCCGGGAAGCTTAAAAAGTTTCCGCCGCTGTTTCTTTTTTGCACCGCTGGTGCGTGCGGGTGCGCGCTACTGCTGTCGCTCCTCCCGGAGGGGGACTTGCTTCTCGGGGGCGTCGGAGGAGAGAGCGCGGCCGCTTGCGGACTGGATTCAATCCCTCGCCGCGCTAAGCTGAACAGGGCGGCTCGCCGGCCGGACGGTCGGTGCGCGCGAGGCGCGAGGGGCGACGGCGTCCCGTGTGCAAAAGGCACTGACGTCAAGCTTTTCTGCGCGCCTTGTCGCCGCTTAAGAGAGCGCCGCTGCGAGGGGGGCAACGCGAACTGCGCGCACGGCTGCCCCGCGCTCTCATAAACGCACAAGCGGCGGGGCCAGCCCCCGCGAAGGGCCGGGCGCACCACACGTAGACGGCCCGCGCCCGGAGAGGAAAACCACGGGCACCAGGCCGCGGTGCGCACGCCACCACCCCCGCCACGTACACGCGCGGGGCCCGCCGGTGGGGAAAGAAAAACAGAGCACTCAGGGAACGCAACGATGTGACGTCGTTAAAGGCTAGCGCTTTTTCTGTAAACCGAATCACAGTCCTTTGTACTGGTCGCTGTGCACGATGCTAAACTTCCTTAGCATAGAGCTTCCGCCATACGAATATTCGCTATTAGAGTCAACTGGCCTCTACGATCAGCAGTGAGAACAACAACACGCTGTGGATTTTAAGGGGAAAGCGTTGTATTGGTCCCATCAGCCCAAACGTCGGCAGCGGCGTGTGTGGCATGAAAATAACGAGCATAGCAGGGCACTGATCGGTAGCAGGGTTGTGTGACGTAACGGGAATACATGACATGGCCTAATTTGCAGGAGCTTGGGCAGCACATTTGAGATGAGAACCCAACCTGCCTGGAGCCTTGGATGCCAACTGAAACACGCTACTCCTGGCTACGAAGGAACGCGTTCGCACGGTTTGGTTATAGCGGAACTTCATGTCGTTCCCACCAACTTGGGCAGCATGTCTGTGGCGTTGGCATGTGGCATGCTCTCTAGTAGTTGGCAGGTGACATGGTGCTGGTCGACCGCAGCATGATACATCAGTTTACAAAGTAACGTAATGTAAGGTGTAGATTAGAGTGTAGCGCAAAAGGACGAAAGACACTGAAAGGGTACTCAACACCGGCGCTAACTACGTACTAGAAAAGGATAATTTACAGTCAACATGTCGAGTTTTCCTTTTAGAAACAGAGCGATAGACTTTTGCCACGTGTTCTGTTCTGAAATGATAACCCTTAAGGGTACATGACCCTTAAGCGTTTTCGCGCTGAAAAGCACTTCTAGAAAGAGCCGCTTACTATTTTCAATCCTGTTGGTTACTTTTCGGAGATTGAACTTGAGACAAAGTTTTTTAGCTTGAGCCTAAAGTTTGGGAAGTGAAACATTGCCTTCACATTTAAAACCTTCGGAAACTGCATGGTGGGCTTTCTCATTGAATAAGCCACGGGGAAAAACTACAAAACCGCCCTCTTTGTCAGAGGGGATGACACAAAGCGAGTGCTCAGCTAGGAAGGACATAGTACATTTCACATTGACTTTTGAAGGGCGAGTCTTACAGTAGAAGAGGATGTCCACACCATTGGAGGTACACCGGCCAGAATCTTCTTTGTCGGCTAAGCGAGGGACACGTCGCACCATGGAGAGAAGTTCATGCGGAGTCCCGACGACGTCAGATATGTTTTCATTAGTCTCAACCCCTTCAAAGGGTATTACCGTAGAATCTGCAAAATCGTAAAATCTGAATGTCACCATTATGCAGATCTTCTGAGAGAGTACTTAACCGTGCAGCTCCAACAGTCTTTGGAACCTAACGCCGCAAAACGCCAACTCCCAGCGTATCTGTTACTGGCCGACCATACAACTGAAGCCCTCTGGGCCCTGACAACTTCAGGTCAAGAAACTTCGCTCCCTCCGCCCACCTGAGTGTTAGAGATAAGGTAACAACAGGTACGTCCCTGAAGGTGTCGCCCTTCATCAGGACGTCAAACGAGTGCTGTTCCTCGGACCAAAGTTTGCAAGGGAGACTTCAAGGACTCCGCATGAACTGGTCTTCATGATGCGACATGTCTCTCTCTTAGCCGACTAAGAAGATTCTGGCCGGTGTAACTCCGATGATGTGGACGTCCTCTTCTACTGTAAGACTCGCTCTTCAAAAGTCAATGTGAAATGTGCTATGTCCTTCCTAGCTGAGAAATCGCTTTGTGTCATCTCCTCTGACAAAGAGGGCGGTTTTGCAGTTTTTCCCCATGGCCTATTCAATGAGAAAGCCCACCATGCAGTTTTCGAGAATTTTAAATGTGAAGGCAATGTTTCACTTTCCAAACTTAAGGCTCAAGCTAAAAAACTTTGTCTCAAGTTCAATCTCCGAAAAGTAACCAACAGGATTGAAAATAGTAAGCGGCTCTTTCTAAAAGTGTTTTTCCGCACGAAAACGCATAAGGTTGACGTACCCTTAAGGGTTATCATTTCAGAACAAAACACGTGGCAAAAGTCTATCGCTGTGTTTCTAAAAGAAAACCTCGACATGTTGACTGTAAATTATCCTTTTCCAGTACGTAGTTAGCGCCTGTGTTGAGTACCCTTTCAGTGTATTTCGTCCTTTTGCGCGCACTCTCATTTCATGGATCAGCGTTACCGACTAGCCCAAGTTTCCACCCTTGTAAGGTGTAGAGTTCGTACGAGCATAAATCGTAGTCATGACCTACTACAGCTGCGCAGGACCGGGTTAAGTAGAGGAAAATGGGAGAGATCTTCGGCCTGCATTGGCTACAGTCCGGCTGATGGTGGCGATGATGCCTAGTGATTAGGCAGCGTAGCGTAACTCACCGCACCACAAGTAACGTAAGGATTTCGCATTCTCCCATGTATCGTCTAAACCGCGGTTGTAGGTTATACAGGGTGTTTCAAGGAAGACTTCAGCTATTTTCAAAGAATGCTGGATTCTAAATAGAAGAAATGTTTGCAGGAACAAACTCTCTGCTGTGGCGGACACAATATGCTGCAATACATCTAATTATTCAGTTAATTAATAATATATACAGATTAACTTTATATTTATAACAGTCGGATGGAGAACCACAATCCGGAGTACGAAACCGTGGGCCAGAAGATGCCATTTCAGTTTTTAGAAAGAAAAAGGTTCATTTTCTAAAGTCCTGCAGCGCCATCAGACTGATAAGATATCCGTACGAAACCGACACTTAGCGCAAGAGATCTCTTGCGTTACGTTTCGCAGGAAGCTGCAGAAAGCTCTGTACAGAAGCAATGTCGGGTGATGGCCTGTTACAGTGGCAACGGCGCCAAATTCGAACTGCCTGCTCTACAGAAACGTACATTGCACTTTAGCTAGTTCCGTCGCTAAGAAAAACACTGACCACTTATCTGGTAATGAATCCCCTTTCCCTTGAATCAAGCTGCGAGGCAAAATAATGTACATGACGGGGTGCAATACCGCTTGTAGTTCGAACTGTGCGCAGCTGCCACTGATCACGTCCTCACAGAACGCTGCATCTGTACCGAGCTTCCTGCGCATCTTTTGCGACCAATTTCGGTTGCGTATACAGAAAAAAAAAAAAAAAAAAAAAAAGAAAAGCTTCCGATTCACTCGCACTGCAGGACATTCAAAAATGAGTTTTTCTTCGTTTGAAATACTGATATGGTACCGTTTTGGTCTCCGTTTTTAACTGCCATATGGGATCAAAAACACAGCTACGATAATTAGAGTTAATTAACAGGTTTTGTTTAATTATCTACATGATTACTGTTTTTTTGCAGCATATTGTGTCCGCCGCGGCAGGGGTTTGTTCCTACTGCTATCTGTCGTCAATTTTTATCCCATTTCTTTTATTACTTTAAGTCTTTTCTGAGATACCCTGTATTAAAAACAAGCCTGAAAAGTGAGTAAAACGCCGCAGTTGAGAGCTGTTTCGGTAGAATAGAAGCAAGGGCTAAACGGTAAGGTAGTGAACGTCAAACAAAGTCCATGTGTATAGTCGGGTGCCCTTTGAATGGGGCGAGAAATAACAGGAAAACGAAGTTTCGAGGGCAGACAACCTAAGAATAGTGTGTCTACATGCCCTCATCAGACTTCTCAAGATATTTAACTGTCCTGTGAGCCTTCTGGGGCAATTATTGTAACCGTATGCTGCGTCCTTACGATTGAGCGGTTCTAATGCGAAAGAAATACGACTTGGTGAACGCTGCTCGAAATCACCAGGTGACATTCCAGTTTTCAGCGCAGAGGTACGGCCAGTGCAGTAGTTGCATTTTCAGGTCTTTAGATGTCAATATCTCACAAGCGACATCTCCACCGTCCCGGAGAGTTCCAAGAAGTCACCATGGAATTATGCGTAGGCATGCGAAGCAGCCTGTGAGCATCCGCTCTCGTCAATGGAATGCAGACAACAGCAGTTGCGTTGGCTGTGCCCTCATCGGAAAACACTTAACCGCTCCAAGCCTTTTTATAAGGACCATATAGTAAACTTTCTCATTTAGGATACCGGTTTCTCCTGACTTCCGCGATACAGGGGCGTTGACGGGCTGCGCAAGGCGCAGTGCTGTGAATTTGTGACCGCCCTGGGTTGTAGTCAAGGAGCCTGCCCTTTTTAAAGCGGTTCTTGTCTGGCGTAATTAACAGCATTTCGAAGCGCGTAAACTTAAGAATCATGGAAGAAACAAAGTGAAACAATTTTTCATTCGATTTAGAAAAATATTTCGGCAAAGATCACGGCTTCGACCAATCCATCTGTAATAATGCCGTATGTTTTTCGGATACAAGCCCTTTGAGGATGACCGCATATAATCTTTCTGGGTGCCGGTAATCAGCTTAAATTGGTTTTATTCGCCATTTATGGGATGTTGAGGCAGACATAAGGCTAGCGATCGCACTACACTGAAGACAACGGCTACTCCGCGTTTGCCTACACCTTGATGAAAGTTAAGACAGGTGGGCTTCGTTGTTTGTCAAACCCATACGTCCGCCCTCGGTACACACATAACGCGCAAACACAGCGATAGCTTGCAAAAACTCTATGTGTCTTTAATATCGACCGCTGAGTAATTTGCACCTAAAGAGATACCGATACAGTGCAGTCGAGTCGTTACCAGCCGATAATTTCGTCAAGGACAGTGCATTGCACTACTTTATACGGAAGTAACAAACGTTTCTTTTTTTCTTCCTCCTGGCGAGAAAACTGGTGGCAGAATCATTAGGTATGGTACATCAATCTGCCGTTTCTATCTTGATGTGCCTGGCTGGCTTTGACCAAATGAGATGATGGACAGCATTGGTGCACCAAGTTGTCTATACTGCGCATCCTGTATACGCTCAATATGTGACCTGAAAAACTGATTTCGGTTCTACATCGATGCCCTTTTGAGAATGTGGCTGTGAAAGGACACCTTCAATAGCTGTTGAGGGATACAGAGACTGCCTGTTTGTCACCCTGGCCTCCTCAGACGGTTAAGGAAATGGGTACGGTATATGGCTGGAAAAATGAGCGAGTCAGCGTGCGGGCAGTACAGTCTCATTGGGCGTCTCAGGCACTGCGCGTACGTACTAACTTGCAATGCTCCTCTCGTTTAGAAGAAACCTCTTCAGATAAAAGAATTAAGAGACAGGTCTTGGTATACCTTAGCCTTAGCCAGCCTTGCTAAGAACAAAGCTAGCGGAATTGATGGCATTCCAGCTGAGTTGCTTCAAAACCTCAACCATGACGCTGTTAACATTCTGCATACATTATGTCAGAAGATTTGCACAACCCTGCACTGGCCACAGGATTGGATGAGGTCAGTTTACATTCCCATTCCAAAGAAAGGCAGTGCCAAAGATTGTTCCAACTACCGTACGATCGCGCTTATTTCGCATGCTAGCAAGGTGATGTTTAAAGTCCTCCAAGGTAGGCTGCAGCAGTATGTAGATCGGGAGCTTCCGGACGTGCAAGCTGGGTTTCGCAAGGGCACAGGAACTAGAGACCAGATTGCCAACCTCCGCTGGATCACGGAAAAAGCAAGAGAGTTCCAGAAACCCATCTACTTCTGCTTTATTGATTATGCGAAAGCGTTTGACTGCGTAGATCACAGCAGATTGTGGCAAGCTCTCCAAGAGATGGGAGTTCCAATTCACCTCATCTGTCTCCTCAGGAACCTGTATGAAGGGCAAGAGGCTACAGTCAGAACTGGGCATGGTCTTACTGATTGGTTTTCGATTGAGAAAAGAGTGGGGCAAGGCTGCATACTGTCGCTCTGCCTATTTAACCTATATGCAGAGTGCATCATGAGGAAGGCCGGTCTGGACGAGTCTTCAGCTGGAGTGAAGATTGCTAGAAAACGTATCAACAACCTTATATATGCGGATGATACCACTTTAATGGCAAAAAGTGAAGTGGAACTCGAGAGACTTCTGATGCGCGTAGAAGAAGAGAATGAGAAGTTTGGGCTTAAACTGAACATTAAAAAGACAAAGATCATGGTGTCTTGCCCCATCAAGTCCTGGAGCATCAAGGGACAAGAAGTGGAAGCTGTGACAGATTTTCTCTTCTTGGGCTCCAAGATTACCCCGGTAGGAGACTGCAGCCATTAAATTAGAAGACGCCTGCTTATGGGAAAGAGAGCCATGGTTAGCCTTGATCGTCTAGTAAAGAGCAGAGACATTAGTCTTCCAACCAAGATCCGTATAACTCGTGCTATGGTCTTTCCAGTTGTTATGTATGGATGCGAGAGTTGGACTGTGAAGAAGGCTGACCGCCGAAGAATTGACGCGTTTGAATTGTGGTGCTTGCGGAGACTCTTGAGAGTTCCTTGGACTGCCAGAAGATCAAATCAGTCGATATTGTCGACCATAAACCCTGACTGCTCATTGGAGGGTCAAATTCTAAAGTTAAAACTCAGCTACTTTGGTCGTATGATGAGAAGCGTGGAGTCGCTGGAGAAAGATTTGATGTTGGGAAAGGTTGAGGATCACCGGAGAAAGGGTAGGCAGCGAACGCAAATGGTTAGATGGCATCCTCGAGGCGCTGCAGATGAAGTTATGTGATGTTAGGAAGATAGTGAGAGACCGGAAAGCGTGGCGTGACATGGTCCATAGGGTCACGAAGAGTCGGACACGACTGAAAGACTGAACTGAACTGACTTGGTATGCGCGGACTTCAGTGCCGCGAAAGATAAACATATGCCTACTTTGCAAGATGCCTAAAATGCCCACCTAGAAGAAAAATGCCTCAATAGCGTTCCTGTCATGCTACTTTTATTTCCCCATCCTCCTTTTTTACTTTCTCTATGATATCTCTATAACATGAGCAGATATCAACAGTTGCATTCGGTTCCAATGATTGTGTTTCATGGCGGTGGCCAACAGAATCGAGTCAATCGAGTCAAACGAGTCGCGAACATGCTGCCCCTGGGGAGTCCACAGATTGGCGACGGGATGTAGTCCAAATGAGAAGGGCACCGCTTCGTTCTCGCCACCTATTTGCTTGAGGGAAACAATAACCATTAAAATAAAATGATTAGTGCCCCCAAATCTATCACCGGGTGGGATTACCGCCGTCGGCCGTCCGATTGCCTGTGTTGTTCGGACACTGGACGCTTGTATCACGCAGACGCGGGCTCAGCTCTCGAATAAAGCTCGCGGCCGCCACCAGCTGTGGGTTGAATACAGCCCACGGTAGTTTTTTTCTTTGCAGCGCCATGCTGTCGACATGGTTCAGATTGATACACGCCAGCGTCAATGTTGCCCAATTCGAGCCTGAGGCACCATCGGCGATTACCGACCGAGAAGCGGACCACCTGCATGCGTCGAGTTGTCGGCCTTAACACATGAAATGACGGAAACTTTAGCTCGCTCTCACCCCCCCCCCCCTCCGCCCTGCTTCTATATACCCCCCCCCCCCTCCCCCCTTTTTTTTTTTCATTTACCCCCCCGCCTTCCCTTGTATACCTGTCCTCCATTACCACGCTCAGACAGAGCGGATGACGACGCTTGGAGACAACAGGTCGTGCTGTTGACACCGGCTTTTCTTAGTCCGAGTACCGCAGCCGTCGAAAGGACATGCGTCTTATCGTGTTTGCAATTTCGATGCTGCAGAGAGAGATCGCAAGTGTGACAAGGTAATGACCGGAGCGCGAAAAAGAATTGAAACGCAGCCTTATTTTGCTTTGTACGTCTTGTCGTGCCCCTACCGCATGTCTTTAAACGATGAACGGTAGGGGCCCGAAATGGTAGCAGTCTGGCGATATTTTTACGCTTGCGCCGTAATTTGGCCATCGATCGGTTCTCAAAGTTTATGACTTCACTCAAACTTCGCATTCTCTTAAGGTGAACGACAAGAATAATAATGAAAAAAAAAAAAAAACAGTTTTTCTTCTAGTAGGATGGAAAAAAATAGCAGGATTTCCTCGATTTTATATTCTTCCGGTCCGGCTCTAAATGATCGAACTGTAATACGTTCTGAACCACCCTTTTCTAAGAAATAACGCCATAAGTACCGTATGAACTAGTACGCTCTATATGGAAAACGCAGAGAAGTCGTTTCCACGCAATTTCTTGGATGTGTTCGTAAACGCTGCATTCGCACACATGCAAAATTTTCGTTTTCGATGCAAAACACAGGAAGTACGGAAAAACTCGAAATTTTGTAACCGTCGTGAATCGCAAAGCTATTCCTGCAGTTATGTGATGCTTCACATGTCGCTTAGAGCAACTCTACTCCAACAGGTTCTGCAAAATGATGCAAGTAATTTGCTGAATACCCGGACGTAGACTAAGATTGGGTTCTTTGTGCGATACACAGGCCAGACCCAGTTTTGTTCCGGAATTTTTTTCTTTCAAATGTTATTGCGAGCCCTATTTTTGAAAATAATGCTTAAAATGATATTTAGAAAAAAAAAAAAACTGAGAGAAACGAATTACAACATACAGCGTGTCCAATCAGGGCCATTGCACTGATTTACCAACGGAATCAAGTAAACATAAATAGAAGACTTTTTTCACAAGCTCATACGTGTATTTCGACAGCGAAAAAGTAAGCTATAGCTGGAATGCATGGAATATAGAATTTATTATTCTTTACTGCAGCATCTTCAATTAACGATTCGTTTTGAACTAGTAGACGTTGACAATAATAACAATAAAAAAAAAAAAAGACGATAGAACAGCCACTTGTTCTGCGTTACCTTCCTGCATCTGCTGCTTCGTTAATAATAATGAATAATGTCAAACTAGCCCAGCCAAACACGTTAATGGCCAATGTCGCAGAGGCGCACCGCTTTCTTCCCATATATAATATATATATATATATATATATATATATATATATATATATATATATATATATATATATATATATATATATATATATATATATCAGGAGCGAAGTGGACCTATTTTTATCTGTACGCCAGCAGCATCCGGTTCAGTGTATGTGATATAGAATTTCTAAGTAGTCTCAGAAGTCTCAAGGCAAGTTTCACCAGAACTGGTGTTTCAAAAAACAAGAAAGTAGTATTCATGTGATTTGTCGTTACAGTAAAATTTAGCTAAGTTTCGGTTTCAGGGTTAGGCTCATTTTATAGCAGAAATAATTCTTATGTAGCGCTTGGTTCGAGTTATATGTGAATCTGAGGCTCTGGTGACCACAGTTTTAACTAAGATATACTGTATAATCCGCCTTGCCACGATGCCTTAGGGTTTACTGCGCTCAACTGCTGACCCAGTGACGCGGGACGACATCTGTGGCCGCTGCTGCCGCTTTTCGACGGCAGCGAAAAGCAAGGCTCCCGTGTGCTGTGCGATGTCAGCGCACGATAAGGAACCCCAGGTGGTCTAAAATAATCCGGAGCTGTCCACTACGGCGTCCCTAATAACCAGCGTCGATTTGGAACCATGCATACCGATAAGCCTCAAACAGTGCGCAGTGTGTCTTCAAGTCACATGAAATGTTCTCATTATCTTGGTGAGTATAAGTACCAGCTTGCAATTGGGAAGGTGAACTGCTGTTCAAATGAACGGCAGTCGGAACGACTCGTGTAATGCACGCATTAGTTTTATAGGTGGACAAGTAAGTCAATTAGTATATCACCCACCCATCTGTAATGTTGTGCCCGAGGGTATCAGTAAATAAATTAAGTCCATACATCATCAAATCGTCGTACCCTTCGTTCCTATTTGATGATGTATGGAATTAATTTATTTACTGATACCCTTCGGGCACAACATTACAGATGGGTGGGGGATGTACTAATTGACTTACTTGTACAGCTATAAAACAATGTGTGCATTACACGAGTCGTACCGACTGCCGTTCATTTGAACAGCAGTTCACCTTCCCAATTGCAAGCTGGTACTTATACTGACCAAGATAACAAGAACGTTTCATGTGACTTGAAGACACACGGCGGTGGGAAACGCCGCCGACACGGCTGGTGCGTCAAGTCATCTGACCGCCATCTTGTCAGTTGAACGGTTGCAATGCGACCCGTGACCTCCGTTGTATACTGAACAGCCGCTGAGACCTCAAAATGCAATTAGCGCTGCCGTGTAACACCGCTAGCTATCATTTAATTCTATGAAACTACATGAGTCATAAAACTACAGTTATTTTTGCATAGTTTAGGGTTTGGCTACTGTAGCCCAGCTGCTGTAGCCGACGCTAAACTGTTAAGGTAATCGGCTGCGGTTTAGCGTCGGCACAGACTGATATTTCTGTGCCGCCCTTCACCACAAGACGTCCGTCCGCCTGCGACTCATTGATGTATCGGAACGTATGGACTGGGGCCGCTCTTTGCAAGGCACGTACAGACGGGATCTGCGAACCGAAACAACGGGGAAAATAACCTGGAGGAGGAAGGACGCGCCGGTGCGCTCTTTCTCTTTTTACCTCTACAACTCGGGACACGTGTACACTCCCTTGCATTCTCTTCCGATGACAGGGATGAAGTAATGAGGTAAAACCGAAAGTGACCCCGCTGGAAAGTCTGACTTCTTGCGGAAGAGGAATAACTGGAAGCTGCTCAGCGCTACATCGGTGCTACCAGGAAACGAGCCACGCGGACATATACGGCGAGATCGAAAGCGATTTGGTGAGGAGAGGGAATGAGCCCGCGATGAGGTCGCGCCTGCTTCGAAACGAGCCCCACGTGTTGTCTCTCTTCTGTCCCGTCCGTTTTCCTGCTTTCACCTTTCATGCGTTTCACGTAAAAGTAAGTAAAAATAACACCTCACCATTCTATGCGGTTGATCTATATAAAGAGAAAGCGCACCATCCGAGATGCGTGTTGGTGATTCGGTTTCGCCTTCACAATGGTACGCGGTCAGGCATTTATGTGCGTCGATAGCGGCTTGGAACGGAAACCACCGATGCGAGGGAGGAAGGGATAGAAAAGCGGAGTCTGCGTGGAGGATGCGCACGGTGTCCGCTTGGGGTAGCGTTTCCCGCGAAGATCCGCCGATAGCGACGCTCACTCATCGAGAGGCAATCATTGCCCCGGTGACCGCAGCCGCCCTGCGACACCCGCGTGCCCGATAGGCGAGACCCGAGCACATGGAACGGTAGCCCGCGCTTGTTCAGCACGATCACGCGATGCTTGCCCTGCTCAGTAGGCCGCGCTCTTTCTGGCGCTACCTCGCATGCGAAGAAACTTTCAGCTCGGCTTCCTCTAAAGACGTCGGCAGTAAAACGGCGGCGTTTTATTACCGCGAGGCTGAGCGCTTGGCCCGCTTAAAAGGGGTAATTGCAATTACTGTATTCCACGCAACGCGGCGCAGCTCGTTTGGTTAACGCGTACGGTTTGTCCTTAAATCTCCTTAAAGTCCGGAGAGGGGGCGGCCCTTGTTGAACTAGTTTAAAGCCAGCTTGTTTTTTCGGATATTCGTTTTACGCCCGTTTACACGACGTGTATTTGCTTTTATGTATCTAGTGCGTCTTCGAAGGATGAAAGTTACGGTGACGTATAAACGGCGATATTTAATATCGGTGCAAAGACGAGAGCCACTGAATGCACTGTTTCCGGTTCCGCCTGCTGTAAAAGCGCCATTTGTAGCTATTTCCTAACATGCCTTGTGGGAGCGCGACGGTGCAGTGTATTTCGATGACGTTGAGCGCATTCATGGTCTTTCAAATAAAATACGAAACCTGCATGTGCGCGCTTATCTGCCGGATAGGGCGAGTATAGTTTGCAGAAGAGAATGACCACGGGTTTAAGACTGGTGTTCCTTAGGCACATAATCGCCCCCCCCCCCCCCCCCCTTCAGCTTGACCTTATTTTCACTGAACGATAAGGCGAAGGAAGCCAAGGCGCCGCACTATAGCAAGCTGCTATACTCGCCAGCTCCATTCGGCCGGGAGCAAGTTAAATGTGTAGTGGTGGTTTTGTACAATCCACGCGCTGAGAGAATAGGCTTGCGTAGCAGTGAAGTTTCGCAATTATTGCACGCGGCTGGCTATGCTGTCATAAACTTCACGGAACCGAATTTAACCAGGGCTCTTGAGCAAATTGAAGCCTAATAGAAATTGTGTCTGAGAGAGACGTATTCACCCTGCTGTTGCAACCAGATTCAGAGAACTTAGAACATAGAACTTTATTGCACAATAAACACGTGCACACATAAACAGTTCCCACGGAACCCATCAAGATTGTTAGCCCCAAACTATTGGCAGAAAAGAAAAATAAGTTTCGACAACTACTAGGATTTATGATGCAGGCATGTCTACAGATAATTTAAACAATGAATCTGGAGAGAATACTTGTGTGTTTCAAACAGGATTAACATGTTGTTTTCGCATGAAAAATGTTCACAAAGTAATTTCAGATGCAACACACAAATGCAAAAAAACTTGCCACTTTTTATTCTTTATTTTTCAATTTTTAACACACATAGGTACTTATGGATACAGCTTACCGCTCTGGGCCATGTCACGTGACCAGCACGTCTGCTGACAGCCTGTCCACCAGCAAAGGTCACCCATGTCACCTGACCTCCTGACCTCACGCAACCCGACAGCTGCTATACTCTCTCCTCTCGAGTGATGCTGGTAACTTGCCGTCCTTGATCTAAAAGTACGTGTCAAATGTGCTCCATCTCAATGTTATTATTCAATAGTTATTTTCCTTTCGTGGTCCGGATCTGCTGTCGCTGCCTTCTCTGTCCTACGAAGACGCATTCTTCTACCACTTCGAGCACTTCGCTACCTTTTGTAAACTGCTGTGCCCTTCCGAAGGTGTTGAACCTTACCTTAGTCTTCTAGATGTTAACTTTTAGGCATACCATTCTGCTTTGCTTTTCTCTTTCGTTAAGCACCCTTTGTAGTTTGTCCCCTGAGTTAGTTATCAAGGCGATGTCATTATCGAAAGGCAGATTACTGAAGTATTCTCCATTAAACCTTACCCCTAACTGTTCCTAATTCATGTATCTGGACACTTTTTCTTCCAAGGCAGGTGGCAGCTGATAAAAAACTAACTCAATTTCAATACATTTCAGTAAACTGATTCCGCTTACTGGGACAGGTGGCTGTATAATGCCACTTGCTCAAGGACTCCAGATTCCTTTTGTCAAGCGATCAGCGCTCGGTCATATGTCACCTGCCACCTGACGGTCGCCACCTGCCTGAACAATGGCCACGTCTTAAAGAAGGTGGTCTTTTTTCCATTCACAGAAGAAAGTTCGCGTAACACATTGCAAGTAATTTTTTTTTTTTTTGCGAAGTTTATTGCCTCAGGGCATAAAAGGAATGTTATGATGGATGAAGGTCAAATAAATGAAAAAAGGTTGGCTGATGCAATGAAATCGAGGAGTGAACGATGATGCGGTCCCAGTGTCCAAACAGCATATGACTGCGGATTATGGGGGGAGAGGCCAGCTGCCACCAGGTGCCGGATCCGCGTTGGCTTCAACGCTGGACAATCCCACAGTAGGTGATGGATGTCAGCTTCTATATTTCTTGACTTGCAGATGGGGCACCCAGGGTGTGGATATAAATACCGAAATTGTGGCCACTTTCGGATCACTGCTGGTGTTAGGGCCACCCCAACTCTAATCCTCCGAAGCGCCACCTCCTCTGCACGGGTTAGACCGCGGGGGAGGCTTACCGTACACGGAGGTATAAGAGCACGTGTACGGCGCCGGAGGTGCTCCTTTCTTGTTAAAAGCAGGGTGGCATTGTCCAATTTTATGAGGTTTGGCGATGTCGATGTTGAGTTTGAAAGGCGGGTCGCAGAATCTACTTGGCTTTGAGCACTTAAAAGGTCACGCGGGGTCCATTCAATACGAATTGGATTTGGTATGCGAGCCGCTAGACTGTGCATGTTCTGGCAGATTTCCGGGCTACTACTAACTCGTCTAAGTAGCTTTGTCACCTGGAGAGCATCTGTACGTATGATAATATGGGCCGTGGGAAGCATGGGAATGGCGGTCACAGAGCGAAGCGCCTCTTGCACTGCAAGCAGTTCCGCACAAAAACAAGATGGAGGTTCCGGTAATTGAAATGTTGACGTCTTGTTCAATGAAGATTTGCTAGGACAGTAAACTGCTGTTATCACTTCGCAGGCTTTGATGCTTGCGTCGACGTAAATTATAATGGAACCATGTGGCAAGCGGGCGTCTTGTTCCATAATTCGGTCGCGAAGTGAAGACGCCGTTTCCTGTGTTCTTGGTCGGCGTAAAACAGTTGGCTTGTTATCGCTCAGCTGTACAAAACGCCAAGGAGGAAGAACTGGCTGTGGCGGTTGTAGTATTGAATGTTTCGAAGCATAAGCCTTCAGAGCGCACGTTGCGTGAGAAAGTGTGGCCTTAAGCTTGCGTGCATCACGCCGTTGCTGCACCAGTTCATCTATTGTGTTTAGTTGTGCGTTTTCTTGGAGCGCCACGACTGGTGTAATGCGAGGGAGGCAGGTGATGACCCTCATTGCCTCTCGATTTATAGCCTCAAGTCGATCCCATTGGGCCCTTGTCAAATGCTGAAATTGGGCTTGATAAACAAGGCGCGGTTGCACAACTGCCCTCACCAACTGTCTCGCAACATCTGAGCGAGCGCCGCCCATTTTTGGAGCAATGCGTCTAATTAAACCCAGTGTCTGTAACGCCTGTTTTTTAGCGCCAGACAGCCATGTAGTTCCAGTTCCTGACTCATGAATTGTTAAGCCCAATATTTTTACTGTTGGACTTTCCTGAAGTGGGGTTCCGGATAGATGTAGACGAATAGGAGTTGCCGATAGTTTACGGCGGCCCCAGCGGTTGGCGACTGATATGAACGTAGTTTTACTGGCGGAAAGTTCAAGGCCAATGGAAGATGCATATGTGCACGTAATATCTAAAGCTGATTGCAGGGCCGATGATTGAGTCAGTAGGTCGTTGTGTGTGCTCCACACCGTGATGTCATCAGCGTATATTAAGAATTTAACATCAGAAATTTCATGTAACCGCCATGCAAGTGAGATAAACGCAATATTAAATAATGTTGGTGACAACACCGATCCCTGGGGTACGCCGCGAAGAAGGACAAATGATCCTATGGCCTCGTTATTGAGGCGTATTGCAAATTGTCTGCTTTCAAGGAAAGATTTTACGAAATTGCGTACTCTAAGTGGTAAATGAAGCATGTCAATTGAATCCAGAATGGCAGCATGACTGATATTATCGTAAGCCTTTTTTTTCTACATCCATGGCGAGGACGGTGCGTACATTGTGGCTGCGTGTTGATGATAATACGGAGGACGCCAAGACAGCCAATCCGTCTTCTGTGCCTATAGATGGTCGAAAGCCAATCTGGGCCGGGTGGTAGAAACCGTGATGTTCAAGCCACCACGAGATTCGTGTGACGAGCATTTTCTCAGCAATCTTGCAAATTGTTACCGTTAAGGAAATAGGTCGAAAGTTGCTTAGGTCTGTTGGTGCTTTCCCCGGCTGTGGAATAGGGATCACAATAGCCGATTTCCAGCTGTCTGGTACATCGCCGTCTAGCCATACCTTGTTAATGGTGTCAAGGAGCTGAGGAAGTGCATCACCACTGAGGTACTTGTAAACCTCGTACGTAATGGAGTCCGGACCGGGCGTTGTCTTTCGGTTGGCTTCATCTATAGCTGCAACCAATTCGGGCATGGAGAATGCGCTCGCGATTCCCTCGGTGTCGGCAGCAGATGGCATCTTATCGACATGGGCTGGCATGCCCCACAAGTAAGGTCTTGTAACTGGTGCAGGCAACACGTCGTACTTGGGGAAAAACTTGCGTGCTGCTTGTCTCGCGAAATCATTCGGAGACAAGTTTGCTGCAAAGCATGCTGTGGCCGCTGCATCAGGACGACAGCTGCAAGTAATTGTATTCAGTGGAATCTCCCTGTAATTTTGTAATTACCCGATTATTTCTTTTAGACGATAACGTGCCGAGTATCTAAATTACCTTTTTCCTGTAATAGATTACTCGTAATCAATCACTGCATTTTTCCAAAAACAAGATGCAAACAATTGCACCAGGCTGAGAACCTAACTAGGCGGCAAACACTGGTTCAAGCGTGAAAGTTCCCTGGCATGTCAGAGCGATGCTGCGGTAAAGTATGCATCGCGCGCGATCATCTGGGGGCCCCCCACGATCACCATTTTCTACGACCTTCCCTAGAAATATCACACGCACGCTCCGTAGCCCCCCCCTCCGCACTGGCACCACAAATTATTACTACGCCCAGCTCTGCAGTTTCAACGCAGGGAATGAAGGCGCGGATGTATCGCCAGAACGCACGCAAAGCATTCTTTTGAAGGTTTTTTGCACGACCTCGTGTGCAAGGTGTTCATGCTTTAGTATGCTGTTTTCCCCTATGCGTATTTATTGAAAGAGTGTTCGACAGCTGCTGATCACCTGACGAGCAAACGTGGAAGAATTAGCGGCAACTTCGAAAAACAACCCCATTTCAATAATAGCAATACGTAACAAAATACCAAACAATCCGCGCTAGTTCATTTATTTCTATAAAGTATTCTTTATGGTAACTGATGGAATGAAAGTAACTCAATAGTAATCGATGAATTTTATTTATCTCTTGAGGTACTTTCGGGTCGGTAATTGACTACTGTAATCAATTACTTTCCACGTGGAGTAATTGTAATTGTAATTGGTCGCTCATTTTCTGCATCGTATACAAGACTGGCCCAGACTCCCTCTAACGCTATCCCAATAAGATGCGGAGCATGGAATCATGGTATAAAATGGTGCATAAATAAGTGACTGTTTCAATTATTTTTGAAATATATGAGTTTCGGACAGGACGTTTTGTGCAGTATTGGCATCATTCCATTTTTTGTCCCTTATAACTTGTAACGTATGACGGCTGCATTCAGTATTTATTCTTGGTATGAAAAGTCGATGGCGTTAGTCTGCTTGACTCGGGAGAAAGAAATGATGGATGAACGTTGTTGTTAACCATGTATTATTGTCAATTACTTGACACTTAAGCGAAGCAACGTTGTAAGTACGTAAGTCATATGCATTCGGTATACCTATCGTTTTGAATAAGGTCTTCGATGAGTGGAAAGAAACTATGAAATATTAATATACGCACATTGACGACGAACCATTTATTAACGTCGACGTTGCACCCAGGAGCCTTGTACCGACTTTAGACACTTTTAGCTGAGCAGGTGCGTAATAGCGAAGACATATAGCGTATTACCGGACACTTCCTCTACACGATCGGTAAATAGCAGGGGGGCGGCCCTATGCAACGCCGGAGTCCGGTAGTCCGGAAAAAGTCTACCGCAGTGCGTTTTCGCTAAGCTGAATCTCGCTATAAGCAGCTCGCTAGAACAGGCGGACAGCATAATTCACGGCGGCTGAAAGCCCTGTGCCTCAATAGTTTCGGCGATCTACATTCGGGACTCGAATTCCCGACTCAGTTCCTTGGTTCTCAGTTCATCTGTTGCAGCATGGCTCGGAGAGGATTTCTGCGGGCGGGAAAGTGAGCACGGTCCACGACACATCAATTGCTAAGCGTTTAAGTCTTTTGGAAACAATTAACAACTGGAAAGTTTCGGCTCAGATTGGACCCGGCATTCAGGGTCACGCCCCATTAGTGGTCTCGTGGCAGCTCTCGTACTAAGGGCGTGTTTACTCGTGACTGAATAAACCAGTCATCGGTGCCAGTTCACTAGGTTCGGCTAAGAAGCACGCGAGTGGGCCGGGTGGAAATGATGCGGCCGAGACAATTTGTCGCTATGTTTGGCGCTTTTAGATCGCCTCCTGCTTTCCCGAAATTAAACTCTTGGCAGAAGATGCATGTTGTTAACGCGTTGACCATGCGTAATCACCGAAAAAAATATTCACGGACCAAACTCTTGCCGCAATAGAACTTGTATCCTAATGATAAAAACGCATTCATGCATTACTCTCCATTTTTAATCTATAGGAGTCTCGTTTTTGTTCTGAATATCACAGGGGCTTTAAGGCTCCGCTTTCTGTAAATTAAGCTTCAAAACGCACGGCGTTCAAAAGAGTTTTGCTTAAACAATCATGAGTAGTTGAGTTGCTTCTAGGAGCCCGTAATAAATGTAAAAAAAATGTTATGCAAATTTCTTACGTATTTGCGAAACTATGACTGTTTTCGCGGTAAAACAGGTGGGATGACGGTAATCGTGCCCTAGCTCACAACGTCTGTCTTTTATTTATCTGCTCGAAGGCTGTGTCAAATTACTCCGCATACCGTTGTGAAATGGTCGTGAAAGCAACCTTTAGTGTGTATGTTTTGCGCAGGTCACCCGGACAGCCAACTCCAGCAACCTGTGTTTTCCCCGCTGTTGAATCTCTGTTTTGTTAGGTGCCGGATTTTGGTATATATATATATAATTCCAACAGTCTATGAGTCCAAGGTAAACGTATGGGAATATTATTATTATTATTATTATTATTATTATTATTATTATTATTATTATTATTATTATTATTATTATTATTATTATTATTATTATTATTATTATTATTATTATTATTATTATTATTATTTTAGTGTTATGTAGTTGATCTTGATTAGAATTAGTCCGGTGATGATTTTAGAGAGAGAGAATATAAATGAAAAGCGGAAGGAAAAACAACGCGTCGATGGTGGAGGAAGCGTTGGCGGGAAGCGCCATAATCGGCGTGTTTTTCCTTCCAATTTGCACTTATATTCTTTCCCCCTAAAATCCTCACAGGACTAATCCTGGTCAAGATCAACTACATAACACTAAATAATAATAATAATAATAATAATAATAATAATAATAATAATAATAATAATAATAATAATAATAATAATAATAATAATAATAATAATAATAATAATAATAATAATAATAATAATAATAATCAATCTTTATTTAATGTGCGCAGGAACAACCATGCGGTCTTTGTGCTGCAGCACAAATAAAAAAAGAAACAAAAACGAAAAAGCACAAACATGTTTGCACACACAGAGAGAACACAAAAAAAAAGAAATAAATAATACATGAAATGAAACTGAGACGAAAAGTATCACGGAAAGTAAGCAAACAATGAGTAGAATCCCTTATATACACAGTGAGATAATTTTTTAGCACACCAGGAAAGAAAAAAAAAAAAGAACGGTAGATAGAAGAGAAAAAAACAACAACAACAAATAACTGACATTGATTAAATTAATATAGAAATATACATAAAATAAACAACCATTCCAGGCGCAACAAGTACATGGTACTTAAAACACAGGCTAGACATACAGAATAATACAATAAAGAAGTAAAATTGAACAAGGGACAGTAACATTCGAATATAAAGTTTAAAGTTGAAATATAAGTAAGAAACGGATAAAAAGTAGTTCAAGACAAAGACAGCATTGAACAGGAGAAAAAGCAAAAAGTGAAGTAAATACAATATTAAGGCTAGAAAGTGGGAGTAATATGTGATAAAGTACTATTTAGAATACAACGCTGCGAACATACAATGTAAATGAAAAGAGCGAGTTTTGGAAGATGTCAAGGTGAGGACAAAAAGAGTTAAATAACTACTGCATCCTGTCCAGAGGTGAGTGGGAATGAAGAGGAGAAACCTGAAATGGTCTGAATTCCCTCATGCTCTTTCGCGGAACGCGCAGTAGGATGTACTCTAAGAGCTGAGGGCACATAATGTGGCCATGAAGGAGTTTGTACAGAGATATGATATCAAGTCTGATACGACGGTAGTGAAGAGAAGGAAGATTCAGTTGGGCGCTCCTGGTGGAGCGAGAAGGGGAAGTTGCGCAAGGAAAGCGATAAAGAAATATCCGTAAAAATTTTTTTTGTACTCTGTCAACCTTGTCCAAGTTCGATTTGCAAGTGCCATTCCAAACAACCGACGCATACTCCAAGACAGGCAAGCATATGGACAGGTACAGTTTTAGGAACGGAAGTGGAGTATGGAACTCTCTCGAAAGTCTGCAAACGAAACCGAGTGTGCGCATAGCCCGCTGAGCAATGCGTTTAGTGTGAGAGGAGAAGCTGAGGGTGCGGTCAAAAAGTACACCAAAGTCATTAATTTCATCAACCCTGTCCAACAGCACAGAATTCACAGAATAATGGTAGAGAAAGCTATGTGTTTTACGAGTAA
This sequence comes from Amblyomma maculatum, assembly GCF_055883805.1. Classification (NCBI taxonomy): domain Eukaryota; kingdom Metazoa; phylum Arthropoda; class Arachnida; order Ixodida; family Ixodidae; genus Amblyomma; species Amblyomma maculatum. Next base: position 126,774,207 of record NC_139344.1, read on the forward strand.
AGGACACAACCCTAGTTTTGGAAGAATTGAGGGTAAGTCGATTCTTCGCACACCAATCAGAAAAAGCAGATATGTCCGACTGCAACAACAAGCAATCTTGAAAAGAATGTATTACCTTGAATATTTTTATATCATCAGCATAAAGAAGAAACGAGGAGTTCTTTATCGCCGAGGAAACATCATTAATAAAAACAGAGGAGAGAAGCGGGCCTAGTACTGAACCTTGAGGAACTCCACTCGTTGCAGGGTAAACGAAAGAAGTCTGTCCATTGACACTGACAAAGCAGAAGCGATCAAGGAGATAGTTGCGTAGGAGGGCTACGAGTGAGACTTCAACGCCAGAGAGTAGAAGTTTTTCAAGAAGTAGTGAGTGAGTAACAACGTCGAAAGCTTTGCTCATATCACAGTACACAGTGTCAACCTGACCCCTCTGAAGGACTGCTGCAGAGGCATACGTCATAAACGTGACTAGGTTGGTAGAAGTAGAGCGACCCGACATGAAGCCATGTTGATTCGGTACTATGATATATTTGAGATGGAAGGAAAGTACGCTGTGCAAAGCTTATACGAAAAGCTTAGAGGTTGCACATAGAAGAGAGATCGGACGATAATTGGAAACATCAGATTTGTTTCCAGACTTGAAGACAGGAAACACGCGTGCCATTTTCCACACGCGAGGAAAGGCAGCATTTTTTAAACAGGTATTAAATATGGCAGTCAGTACTGGTACAAAGATATAACTGAAGGCTTTTATTATGGCAGCTGGAATGCCATCAGGTCCAGGAGACAAAGATGGTCTCAGACGCTTAAGACTCTCAGTTATCAACTCCTCGTCAAAGAGAATGGAATTAGATAGTGCACCAGATGGGAGGCAAACGGAATCACAATGTGGATGTTTGTAAACGGAGGAAAAATGTTGGGCAAAACTGTCGGCAACATCCCGAATTTCCGAACCCTGAGAGTCAACTAAGCTGATACTTAGATCTGATTTAATGGAACGCTTGCGAACGTAACGCCAGAACTGACTAGGACGATTTGAGGCACTCCTCTCTAAAGACTCAAGATATGAGTCATAGTCCCGCTTGTATAAGCGTTTGCAAAGAGAACGCACACGGCGAAACTCATCTGCCCAATTGTGAAACCCAGGGCGTTTCGCTTTACGATGGGCCCGTTCCCTGAGTTTTAACGCCGTTATTAGTTCCCTTGAAAACCAGGAAGGGAACTTCCTACGCGTAGGAGTATGCAAAGGTATGTACCGACGCATACCATCAAGAACTATTTCTGTAAAGCGACTGACTTGTCCATCTGAATCATTAATGTCATTTAAAAGGGACCAGTCGACGGAAGAGAAGAAATTGAAAAGACCGACATAATCACCACGTGCATACGCGAAACGGGGCGAATTCCTCACCCGATCTGAATTAGTAGAAGGTGAGGCAGAGACAGCAGTAGTAACTAGAAGCGGAGGGTGAAATTTGTCACAGCGAGAAAGCGGTATGTCTGAACTCGAGACTTGAGACTCGAACACTTTCAAAATTCGATAGACAGATGTCAAGAATATTGCCACAGCAGTAATAATAATAATAATAATAATAATAATAATAATAATAATAATAATAATAATAATAATAATAATAATAATAATAATAATAATAATAATAATAATAATAATAATAATCCCCATATGCTTACCTTGGACTCAAGGACTGTCCTTATTGCATATATATAGCACCACTTAGACAAGGAATAACAAGTGAAGATGAGACACGTACAGCGCTGATCTAGAGGTGAAGATTTGTTTTTCCGACAGTTCGATAAATATTCAGCAGCATCAAAAAAGAAGAGCACCAGCGTATGAATGAAAGCTAAACATTTTACAGAATGGCCTGTCTGGTTGCATTATAGTAACTACGTTAAACATGAAAATCTTGCAGCAATATTTTTTTTTTTTATTTTGCAGAAATCCTTGTTTCGAGGCCAGTTCGGCCACTTGTTCTGGGGTGGCGCAGGTTTTATGCAGCTAGAGTCCATCTGTCATATATCGAATAACTTCTTATATCGACCTCTCAGAATATCCCCTTGAGTATCACATGCAAAGGTTTATTAACCGTGTTCATGTGTGTATATATATATATATATATATATATATATCTGAACGCTTCTCTGTAATGTTTTAACGCAGATATATATATATATATATATATATATATATATATATATATATATATATATATATATATATATATATATATATATATATATCTGAACGCTTCTCTGTAACAACTATCCTTCACGTCATCATTTCGACGTTATCTGCAAACCGCCACGAAATAACCATCCTCCACCACTTTTTAGACCGTCGGTTCGGCGCCCTGACCACAGTTGAAAAAGGAAGCGAGCCATTTGCGAATTCTCGCTCTCCCCCCCCCCCCCCCCCCCTTTTTTTTTTTTCGTAAGACGGAGAGCCAAGAGTAAGATGGTAGCTACAGTGCATAGCAGTGACCTTTACAGTTCGAAGCGGAAGCTTTTTCAAGCGTCCCACTGCGTGCAGTGTGGCGGCTCAGCACGGCCAGTATGCAAATGCAGAAGCACGTTAGGCAAGCCGTCGTTTCAAGCGCGTCGCACCCGCCTCTTCACAGACATCTTATCGAGAAAGGTTCACGCCATAAATGACGAAATCGAAGTTCTCGCTATGTTGGAAGCCCCCTCCTCCCCACTTCGTTTTCCCTATCCTCAGCCCCTCCACGACGACTGGCTGGATGCCGACAGTAATCTTCGCGCCTTATCTGCCTCCCCGAAACCGGGCGCACTCGATGCGAGCACCTGCGACCGGCGGCGGACGTGCTTCCTCTGGAGCACTGTCAGGAGCTGCCGGCGACACAGGCGCGTCTCGTACCGGACCTCGGCGCGGCCGCCTCGCAGAATTCGCTTCGGCCGTTTCGACGCGGATGCGACGCACAGGGCCGCTCGCAGATTTTGGCCGATCGTGGCCGAGCGTGCTCCTTGCTCGCGCCAGAAACAACGCGCACACCTGACGACGCTGAACGACGCGCATGGGCGCCGCGCCGGGTTTATATAGCAGCGTCTACATGCGTCAGCGCTAGCGCATCGCGATAAGCGAGTAACGTGCTCCGCCACGCACCGCTTGTCGAAAACAATCCCCGTCCTCCGCGAACGTCTGGGACGCAGCATAGGTTACAGGGGCGGCATCTCTCGCGCTGGCTACAGCAATCTGGTTTTATAGTACGGTTCCCATGGTTTTGCGACATGAATAATTTTCTTTGGTGAACACACTTTGTTGGGTAGCGCTCTGCAGCAGGATACTACTGTTAACAGATAACTAGATTTATCCGGGATTTGCGGTATTTCGAACCTAATCAAGTATTTTTATATTGAACGCTGTTTGCGCTATCGAAACGGCGAGGGCATTAAGGCAGGCGTCTAATACCTAATACTCTCATAAAGTTTCTGACCGTTTTTCGACTTTTATTATTAGTACACAGGCTACAGGGGAGGTCTGAATTACCGCTAGAAAAAAAAAACGATTAAAACAAAATTAAAATTATTTTGTTCAAATGTGTTCCTAAGCAGTCATAGCAATTGTTCCTCTGTTTTGGAAGAATAATATAAAAACAATTTTGTGCCCATTTTTTTGCCGTGAATCCGACGACGAGATCACCCCCCCCACACACACACACACACACATTCCTTCTCCGAAAAATAAAAATGACAATAAACTTATGAATGACTCTCTGTCCACGCTCGCAAAGTAGACTCACTGGTGTCAAAAGTCTGTAGACGATCGCATTTCATGCTCATAGGCGAAAAGTCTTAAGCACAAGTGTCTTTCAGGCATGCTTTCTCGAACATCTCTGCAAGTATAGATCAAAGCGCTTCGAAATTTCTCTCTCCCGCTCATTCTCTTTAAAATACAACTGTGCTCCATAGTGGTTAAAATTTGGCTTGATAGAGTATGCCGCGAAGTTCGATGCGTAGCTTCTTTGCTAATCAGGTCAAGACGGTCCAATACCTCCAATTCCAATTCCTCCGGTCCAATTCAGGCCGGTTACTTACCACATGAGGCAAGAAGGGGTGAAACCAGAGAAGGGAGGAATATAATTCAACAACAATACAACTCTGAGGCAGATGCCAAGCAAGCAGCTGCAGTAAGAAGCCCGGTCCTAGCAGCTGGTTACCTTGGCTCGATTAAAACCTGACGCCTGGGCCAACTTCTAGAGCTGTCTCCTTTAGGCCTTGCGCCGTTTGTTTACGGGCTTAACGCCAGATTTATACCAAGGCAAGCTAGCACGGCGCCAGAAAGAGCCATGGTTTCAAAAGCGGGAAAAACGCGCTAAAAAAGAAAGGGACGTTTACCGCTAGTTCCTTCTACAGAAGGGATGAAATCTACAGCCTTCGTACGACTCCAAGTCTGTCCATCGGCACAGAAGGAAAACAAAACACTGCTCAGAAATGTCGAGGCTTCAGTGTAATTTGAACCCACGCTTTTTAGGTGCCATATATGGGTAGGGGAAGTGTGGAATGCTGATATCGAAGGACGGAAGAGAAGGGAAGCGCAGGGGACTGTCGACTGGCTCCCAGCTTGGCTACTATATCGCCGAAACGTGCAGAGAGAGTGGAGGTAATAGATACAGATGCCAAAGAAAATATTGAAAGAACAGGTGCACGTCGCAGCAATCATCTCCACCGATGCTGCGGCAACAGGAACGGTCAATATCCCTCTGTCACCTGGCAGGCGTGTCTATATAGAAGAGCTTACGGAAAGTGAACCCGCTCGTCAATAGTTAGCTTCCATTTAGCGACACTAACGTTGATAACGTTCCCGCTTTATTTATTTATTGTGCGCATTTGAGGCGTACAATAAGTAAATAACAGAATAAATCAATAAATTAATAGGTAAATAAGTAAATAAATAAATAAAACTCGTGCTCACTTCTCACGCAGTGAAGCACGAGGCAGAAAGTAAAGGTCCGTGTACTAGAAACGCCCAACGAGGTGTAGATTTTACCGCTTATAAATGCATAATGTCCATTAAAACCTAGAAAGACACCCTAAAGAGTTCGAAGATTTTTATCTCTGTGGAAAACGCAGAGTGCCTTCGTGATGCATTTTCGCTTGCGTTCGAGCATGAGAAGTGTTCGTCCTCTTAGTGTGTGGCAGTTTTTGGGCGGGTTAGCTCGTCGTGCGCAGAAAACGCCTGTAAGTATGCTTGTGCTGATGGAGTATCGTCGTTCCTTGCGCCTGCCTGAGCGGCCTTACCTGAAACGCGTCACGCCATTGGAAAGAAAATGAAATGAGAACAATAGCTTATGTCGAGAAGCCGTATGATAGGCGAAGATTCCAAATAGGCATATCGTACATGCTATATGTCGTCGCTGCCAGCGCTTGAATAACTACCAGTGACAAAACAAAACAAAAAACTGCAAAAAGTTTTCTTTCTTCAGAACTTTGCGTGTCGTGATGCTTGAGCAAGGATAGAACAGAACGCTCACATTGGCGCAGTGGGCACCCTATGGGAAGCAGGGATTAGAGCGACAAATTTATCTCGTTAATCAAACGCCTCACAAGCCCACCATGGTGGTGCAGTGGGCCAAATTATTCTCAAGCTAAGAAGGACATTGTGAGATTGAATCGCAATGGAGCTTGTGCCCGAAAATCTCCTCGTATTGTGGGATGCCAGCTCCTTTTCAAAAGCCCAGCGAATGTGAAATCAAATCAAAACCATCACTTCGGTGTTCCTCGTATGCTGTCTGCCTTTTTCGGAACGGTAAAAAAGAATTACACGGGTTCCACACACGGGTTCAACGCTGCTGAACCGAGTGTGGAGCTTTGGCTGCGGGCGACCGAGCGTTGCATCAAACACAACCAGCGTTGAACGCATCAAATTTCACCGGTGTTTTAGGTGGTGGTGGTAAAGGCGTTTATTGCATCTAAATACGGGGAACCTTTGCCTTTAAGGGTATGACGCGATAGCGTAGGCTACCAGCCCACATATAAACCCTCGCTTTAACCAAGCCGTATGACCGTGCCTTAGTGGCCTATAGGGGTAATGTGAGTACCTGGGTCCTGGCAGGCTGATTTTTACATACTGTCCCATGTGAAAAGAGAGATCCAAGTTGGAAGCTCCTGCCACGGCGCCACGGTGCCTCGCTGATGGCTTGAAAACCTACAGTGGTGTAGCTTTCGCTACAAAACATACTAATCTACCATCCGCGTACAAACTCTGGATTTTAGTGCATACATTGCCATATTAAAGTCTCGCCATGGAGTCTGCGTAGTTTTTAGGATACTCAAATCCAGCGTACCAAAAAAGAAGAACTATAGATTACCAGTGGATGGCCCTGAATAAGACTGTGGAATGAAGGCACCAGTGAATGGTCCTGTATAAGATTATATAGCAGATGGTGAAACATAAACGGATAGTGCTATAGGCACCGTTCTCTAGAAAATTCCGGCATCGCCTCGGCGTTGTGAACGAAAGCAATCATGGGCACGTCTATGGCAGGTGGTAGTTGGCAGGTGACAGTGCCGGGTAGTGATTGATCAGGGGGCTTTGCGACGTCACGATATCACGTAACATGGCCGGGTTGGCAGAAGCTGCAGACTCGGGCGTTTTTTTTTCTTTTTTTTTTAGTTGAGAAGGTGAGATGTGGAACTGTTGTGACCGTGCATGGTCTGCGCTTGCGCACACTATTGTGTGCCTGTGGGCTGTGGGCATGGTATTGATATGTGCTGTTCGTGCAAGGGCTCTAAGTGAGCGTGTTCACATGAATCTTTTTGTGTGAGCATGCTTTGCTTTGTCGTGACCCTACAACTGACAAGTTGGCCCTGTCAAGGGAACGCCAAGAAAAATACAAAGAAGCGTCGCCCGTGAGAAATAGCCGGAAGTGCTTTTGTTCAACAGTTCACCCTTCCCGTCGAGAGGCGCTATTGTCAAGTGAGGAATGCCTATTGTCCAAAGGAGGCGATCGGAGTGACACGTCCGCTGACGTACAGGAGAAGAAAGGAGCATGAGGATTACGGCCATTAGAGGATTTCTCGTGAATGCAGGAAAGAGTTGCAATTGCCGGAAAGGGACAATGCTGGGAGCAGTACTGATTGGTGGCGCGCACGTACACTTGGGTTTCTGAGAAGGAAATCCACTTGCCGGAACCAACATAGCGGATCTTTGCAGAAGAATCCAAATTTACCTCCTCGCCGTTCCCAAGCTCTACCCGACAACAAGTGACCACGCCCGACGAAACAATACTGGACCAGTCATTGCATCAGACCATCAGTGCAGTGATGTGTTCGATTGGTTGCCGATATCTTAGGGGTGTGCCCTGGAACTGATTGGTCAGCATCTTCAGAGAGGGGGCTGGACATAGGGGATTTAAGGACGTTGAAGGGAACGAAATGACGCTCTGAGCCCTGGGTAAACGGCTCATCCAGACGCTTCTCGCTATGAACTCTTAACGCTTGCCATTTTGCTGATATACCCTTTTTTTCATGTAAATAAGTTTTCTCAAAGTGCCATTAAACCTGCTTGTATATATTTTAACAACTTCGAAGATTCAATCTTTCATCAACCCGGAGTCTGCACGCTACCAAGTGAAGGCCGGGTCGACTTAGTCCCAGCGTCACGACAACTGGTGACCAGCGTTGGGATCTGAATCTACAAGCCACACCATCTGGTGATCGGAGGTGGCATCTGAAGCTACAAAACACAACATCTGCTGATCGGAGGTGACATCTCAAGCAACAAGGCGCAACAATCGGCCAACAAGAGAGCAGCTCGGAACATCTATCGCATGTGTGAGTGAGTGCTTGGCTTTTCTTCTGATGTGGACCAGGTTCTAGAACCGAGTTAGATTTTAGAACTGGTAAAGAGTGTTGAAACGCCTTTAGGTTTGCTAGTTTGCACAGTTGTTTTGGAAGTTGCCGACACTCGGAGCGATCATGGACCTACAAAAGCCGCAGAAACCGAAACTGTTAATGTGTGAGGAATTGGGAATAGATACAAGTGGTTTGGCACGAAAGCCCTTGCTTTTAAAGGCAATCACTGATTTGGGAACTGATGATGAGGAGCTCAGTGAAGCATGGAACCTAGTCGGACAAAAAAAGGAGGAGCAGCTCAGACAGCAGAAAGAGCGGGAAAAAGAGGAAAAGAGGCGTGAGCGTGAAATTGAGAGAGAAGCAAAAAGGCTGGGGCAAAAAATTTAGCTCCGGAAATTAGAAGTAGAGTTGAGCAAGAGGTCGGGCAATTGGCCCCAGCTAGCGGTACCTCTTCTCAGCAAGGAGGCAGATTTCAAGATGTCAAAGTACATGCAGCCATATGTGATATCAGCGGATATCGGTTTGTATCTGGCTAACTTTGAGCGAACCTGCGAAAAACTGTCCTTCCAGCGAGACACTTGGTCTCAGAGATTATTGACGGTTCTGCCCTGCGAGGCAGCGGAGGTTGTCGCGCGGCTAAGCAAGGAGGACGCGGACAACTGCGAGAAGGTCAAGGCTTGCCTTCTGAGAAAGTATAGGCTTAGCGCCGAGGCGTTCAGACAACGTTTTCGGAACGCTGCTAAGTCCAGGGACGAGAGTTATCCTGAATTCCTGTAAAATTTAAGAGTCAATTTGGGCGCGCGGCTAAAGAGCACGGATTCCTACAGTGATAGGGACGCTGTAGTCGAGCGAATTCGTTTGGAGCAGTTTTATAACTGCCTCCCAGAAAAGGATAGAAATTGGTTACAGGACCGAGGCGACATTAAGTCGGCAACTGAAGCTGCCGAACTCATTGAGGAGAACGCTTCGCGCCGACAATTCAGCAACCCAGCAATGGATAGGCCCCGCAATTCCAAGTTGAATATGAATAACCGTCAGTAAAGGCTCTTTGCTAGAGTTGCAAACGAAGAAAGGAAGGCTTCTTCAGGCAAACTCCCTAGAAAGGACGGCAGGGAGAAAAGTGGGGAAGTGACCAACGCGCAGAACACAAAGAATAAGCTTGAGGCTAGGAAGCCGCTCACATGCTTTAGGTGTAATGAGCAGGGTCACATTGCCGTCAACTGCCGGAAAGAAAAGATTGCTTTCTCGTATGTCAGTGACTGCGATGAAAACGTGAAGCTTTTGGAACCCTACATGCATGACCTAGTAGTCAACGGGAAGCCTTACAAGGTACTGCGCGATTCGGCCGCAACGATGGTTGTTGTCCATCCGGCGTATGTGTCGCCTTCCGACTATACAGGACAGTGTGCATGGATCCGCCAGGTAGTGGAGGAACAGAGTGTGTGCTTGCCAATCGCGAACGTGGTCATCGAGGGCCCCTTCGGCGAGTTAACAACCGAGGCTGCCGTTTCCGGAAAGCTTCCTAAGTGCTATCCATATTTGTTTTCCAACAAATCGGACATGCTGCTGCGAAAGAGGGGCATCCTTTTCGGAGACAGAGTTGTGCAAGCCTTAACACGTTCAAAGGCGCGAGAACTAGCTACACTGCTAATTCCAGAAAATTCCACAGCGGAGGAAACGGCAGTTAAAACAGTGGTCGATGCGGAAGATAGCGGGTCAGAAAACGTTGAGAGCGAGGCATCTCAGATTAGTCAACTTGAAAGTGAGCTTGATGAGACGTGGAATGAGGACGTTCTTGAAAGTAACTTCTTGCCGCCAGTGTCTAGTAATCCCACGAGACTTCTAAGTGGAACCCGAGAGGACTTAGCTATGGAGCAAGCCAATGATCCCAAGATACAGGAGATAAGGGAGCGCCACCGCGCCACTAAGACAGCAAAGAATATTTCTTTCGAGATGAGAAAGGGAGTGCTGTATCGCTTATTCAAGGATAAGCGCGGAGTAGTGCGGGACCAATTAGTCGTTCCCCAAAAGTACCGCGAAGACTTACTGCGACATTCCCATGGCAGCTCGTGGTCATGTCAACTTGGAATAAGGAAAACAAAGCAGAGGCTGTTGCCAGAATACTAATGGCCTGGATGTTTTAAGGACACGGAAAATTTTGTACGGTCATGCGACACGTGCCAGCGGGTTGGAAAGGCGCAAGATAAGTGGAAAGCTCCGATGGTGTTAGTACCAATCATTACCGAGCCGTTTCACCGGTTAGTAATAGATGTAGTTGGGCCACTTCCTGTGACAGAGTCAGGGTACCGTTATATCCTCACTATGTTATGCCCAGCCACAAAGTTTCCAGAGGCTGTCCCGCTGCGCGAGGTGACGTCCGAGAGTGTAGTTGATTCGCTGCTGTCAGTGTTTGCACGAGTTGGATTGCCTTCCGAGGTCCAAAGTGATCAGGGTAGCGTTTTCACAAGTGTCCTCACCACCTCATTTCTCAAGGGATGCGGCATTAAGGTAGTGCACAGCTCGATCCATCATCCGCAGAGCAACAGCGTAGAAAGATGGCATTCTGTTCTCAAACGCGTCCTGAGGGGACTGTGCTATGAAAACATGTGTGAATGGGATACCTGCCTGCCTGCAGCACTTTTAGCTTTGCGGTCAGTGCTGCACGAATCCACTGGATTTAGCCCAGCCAAGTAGGTGTAAGGAAGTTCACTGCGCTCACCTTTGCGAATGGTGCGCAAAGCCTGGGAGGGGCGCGGAGAAGACCCAACAGTAGTAGAATTCATTCTGAACCTCCTGAATCGCTTAAATAACACTAAGGAACTCGTTGAGGCCAGCATGAAGTCAGCCCAGGCTCGTTCCATAGTGTACTATGATAAGTCAGCCCGTCAAAGGACGTTTCGTATCGGGGACCAGGTGATATTGCTGAGAGGTTCAAGGCAGAATAAGCTCGAAGTACAGTGAGAAGGACCTGCTGAAGTCGTTGCAAAGCTTTCTAACACTAACTACGCAGTGAAAATCCCCAGTAGGCGTAAAGAAGTGTGCAGTTGTCATTGCAATCTTATGAAGCCTTATGTGCAGAGGGAAGCCGTGGTAAATCTAACGTTAAACCTTCCCGAGGAGATGGGTGACAATTTGATTTGCCTCAGCGGAGAAGAAAGCAACGCTCAGGAGCTTCTCAAAAACACGGATCAGAGAGGAGAACTAAAGAAATCTCAGCTGTTCGATCTGAGCGAGCTAATAACAGAGTTTGAGGCCTGCTTCGTGGACAGGCCAGGCAGAACTGATTTGACTGAGCACGATATTGAGCTGACTTCAGACGTGCCAGTGGATCAAGGTGCTACCGATTTTTTCCAAGGCAAAGATAAATTCTGGGTAGGGAAGTAACTCGCATGCTGGAATTGGGAGTAATGAAACCCTCGGAAAGCGATTATGCTTCGCCTATGATCTTGGTAGAAGCTCCAGTTAAAGACCCTAGGCCTTTGGTAGACTACCGAAAGCTAAATTTCCTCACCAGGGATCAAGTGTATCCTATTCCGAATATCGAGGAGAGAGTAGAACAGGTCAGTCGAGCGGCCTATGTGACTACGCTGGACCTTACTCGAGGATACTGGCAAGTACCGCTCACTGAACGCGCCAGCAGATACGCGGCTTTCGTCACTCCGACGGGCAGCTACCAGCCAACAATGATGAGTCTCGGGCTCAAAAATGCTCCATTTTGTTTTTCCCGACTCATGGATAGGGTTTTAAAGGGGTGTGAAACATTCGCGGTGCCCTATTTAGATGACATTGCGGTTTTTTCCGACTCATGGGCGGACCATATGGTACATCTAAGAGCTGTACTGAGCCTTTTGCGTCAAGCTGGGCTAACCGTAAAGGCCGAGAAATGTTGCCTGGCAAAGGCGACCATGGACTACTTTGGTCACAATGTAGGTCAAGGTTTCAGGAAACCCAGCGAGATTAAGATTTCTGCGGTAGCAGGCTACCCGCGGCTGAGCACGAAGACGGAAATTCGGGCATTCTTGGGGCTGACGGGATACTACAATCACTACATCCCTAACTATTCAACTTTGGCTAGCCCCTTGACCGACGCTCTCCGCAGGACAGAACCGACAAATGTAGTCTGGGACAAATAAAAGGAAGCCTCCTTCTTAAACCTGAAGGCTGTGCTGATTAGCCATCCGGTATTGCGAGCTCTAGACCGACCGAGTATTCACGGTCCAGTGTGATGCAAGTGATCGAGGGCTAGGTGCTGTTCTCTGCCAGAGGGATGACGACGGTAATGAGCACCCCGTGCTCTACCTGAGCAGAAAACTAAGTTCTAGAGAGAGGGTTTATTGCGCGTCAGAGAAAGAGTGCGCTTGCATTGTATGGGCCATTCAAAAATTGCAGTGCTATCTTGGAGGGGCCAAATTCACCGTAGAGACGGACCATTGTCCCCTGGCTTGGCTGCAAACTGCGTCACCGAAGAACAGTCGCCTGGAGCTTGATTTCACAGCAGTACAATTTTGAAATAAGATACAAAAAGGGGAAGTTAAATGGAAATGCGGACGCGCTTAGCCGCTGTTTCTAAGCGGTCCGAGGTGCTCCTCACTATGTATCCAAATTGATACTCAGGTTCTTTTTTTTTTTTTTCGTGCGCTTGTATACTATGTGACTATATGTAAAGCAGCACGTTTGGTTTTCTAGGCATACGTGGGTCCTGAGCGTCTTGAGTGTGGGCTTTTCTCGGACAACGATGACAGTTTCCTTTTGACCTGGTCTCTACAGACGGGAGCCGAGTGCTTGCTTAGACATGTGGTTGAGTTTCAGAGACGGCTCAAGCAATTTGGCCTACGACAATCAAGACAACGCGACAAGCGACAGCGAGCTTCAAGCGTTCATGTGCAGGCAATTAAGTCGTCTCTTCATGCAGCAGCTGCGACTGCTGCCCTCCGTGACTCTTCTGGCGGGGGAGGAGGCTGTTTTGACCGTGCATGGTCCGCGCTTGCGCTCACTATTGTGCGCCTGGGGGCATGATATTGATATGTGCTGTTTGTACAAGGGCTCTAAGTGAGCGTGTTCACATGAATCTTTTTGTGCGAGCCTGCTTTGCTTTGTCGTGACCCTACAACTGACAAGTTGGCCCTGTCAAGGGAACGCCAAGAAAAATACAAAGAAGCGTCGCCCGTGAGAAATAGCCGGAAGTGCTTTTGTTCAACTGTTCACCCTTCCCGTCGAGAGGCGCTATTGTCAAGTGAGGAACGCCTATGGTCCAAAGGAGACGATTGGAGTGACACGTCCGCTGACGTACAGGAGAAGAAAGGAGCATGAGGATTACGGCCATTAGAGGATTTCCCGTGAATGCAGGAAAGAGTTGCAATTGCCGGAAAGGGACAATGCTGGGAGCAGTACTGATTGGTGGCGCGCACGTACACTTGGATTTCTGAGAAGGAAATCCACTTGCCGGAACCAACATAGCGGATCTTTGCAGAAGAATCGAAATTTACCTCCTCGCCGTTCCCAAGCTCTACCCGACAACAAGTGACCACGTCCGACGAAACAATACTGGACCAGTCATTGCATCAGACCATCAGTGCAGTGGTGTGTTCGATTGGTTGCCGATATCTGAGGGGTGTGCCCTGGGAACTGATTGGTCAGCATCTTCAGAGAGGGGGCTGGACATAGGGGATTTAAGGACGTTGAAGAGAACGAAATGACGCTCTGAGCCCTGGGTAATCGGCTCATCCAGACGCTTCTCGCTATGAACTCTTAACGCTTGCCATTTTGCTAATATACCCTTTTCTTCATGTAAATAAGTTTTCTCAAAGTGCCATTAAACCTGCTTGTATATATTTTAACAACTTCGAAGATTCAATCCTTCATCAACCCGAAGTCTCTGCACGCTACCAAGTGAAGGCCGGGTCGACTTAGTCCCAGCGTCACGACAGAAACCCTCCGGAAGCCTTGGTCTCTAGGCACGCTATACCTAGGCACGTTCATTCTTCAGGAAAAAGCTCAGTTTGGCTGAGGGGTGCGCCCAAGAGTGCTATGAACACGCTTGAACTCATCCGAAGAACAGCAAATCGTTCAGGTGGTGCCCGCTCGAACACCACTCGCCGACTTGTTCGTGCTCTAAACCTCGGCTCCTATATGAGGCACAGTTTCAAAAACTGACAAAACGACAACGGTCTACACCTGGGGCACCCAACCACGAAGCCATGCGAGTCGTTACTGGAATGCCTCGAACAACGCCTTTCCGTCTGCTCCAGGAGAACGGCCACCTCAACACGTTGACAGAATTAATTGCCCAATGACAGACAAACAGAGCAAGAAAAGCTTCCCCTCATCCTGTTATTAAATTATTATTATTAAGTGTTCTTAATTCTTATAAGATAGTTTTGGATATTGCATAAGATAAAATGTAAGTAAATTCAGCAAGCACTAAGTCCAAAGTTTAACGCCTACTCCTTAAGCTGAAGCCGTAAGCACTTGTACAGAAAAGAAAAAAAATGCGTTCAGTTTTATATTTTTGTACTTTTAGCTTACATGATACAATAATTTTTATTGTCTGATGTTTATAATGTACTTAGGATTGTTTTTAGTTGATTCCGATAATAATCGAAGTTGGATTTTTTTTAATTCGAATAAAAGTTGTCCATTATTTGATTATTTTGAATTTTGGCCGAATTCAAAATAAAATAAAATAACAGAAAGAAAGAAAAACTTTAAAAGTTAAATTTTTGTTTTCAAAAGTGAAGAACAAGAACTGTATAATATAGACAAAAGGTTTCAGTGGCAAAACTTTATTGAGTCGTGCCAGATTGTACGGTTGAATATTGGCAGTTTTCAAGACAAGCCCTCAGTTTTGTATTTATTTTTATACCTTAAACAATATAATGCAACACATTTTAGTCCATGATATTGTCACGTGGTGGTGGCAAGGTCGATGACACAAATGAAGAGTCGGTGATTGTACTGAAGAAATTCTTTATTGGGCTAACTGGCGCCCGCTAAAGAACTAAGCAACTCGGCGGTGGCGATAGCAACAAACGTGCTCGTCGATCGTCGAATAAAGAATGCGCGTCGCACTCGTCAACGCTCAGAACAATCCAAATAACGTCGCTAACTGCTACCAGCACAAGCTGGAACTTTGTAGAAAGACACACGAGTGGCCGGAATCTTCGAGACAGATCTCGGTGCATCTTGCGCTACAACGAAACTGATAAAGATGCGACTCGCGACATCGAGTATTAGCAAACAAAGAATACGGAACTGATATGCGATCCAGAAACAGAATGATAAGGCCGTATGCCGGCGGCTGTTTAAAAACAACAAATACTGTTTTGAAGGTTTCGCGGCATTACTCACCCCTTAAAAAAGCATCGCCTCGATGTTCCAAAACAAATCAACTTAAACATAAACACTGCAAAGTTTAAACACCACGGATTCTTTAACGCGCGTAATATGGCTTCAGTCGTACAACAAGTACAATTTCTGGGCGTGCGCGTTGCCGTTGTGATGCTGACGTTCCGTCGGAAACGACTAAATAGTCATGTGGTCCGACGCGGCGAATGATTTTGTATGGCCCAAACTATCGACGCAACAACTTTTCACCTAGTCCGCGACGGCGATTGGTGTCCAAACCCACACTTAGTCTCCTGGGTTGTACTCTGCATGGTGTCGTCGTAAGTTGTACCGTCGGCTGTCGGTGCGCTGTTGGTCTTTAATACGCAGCCGTGCGAGTCGTCGGGCTTCCTCTGCACGCTGCAGGTAGGTGGCGACGTCAAGGTTGCCCTCGTTGGTTACGTGCGGCAGCATTGCGTCGAGCGTCGTCGTGGGCTCCCTGCCGTATACAAGCTTGAACGAGGTCGCTCTGGTCATCTCCTGGACTGCCGTGTTATACGCGAAGATCACGTACGGCAAGATGGCGTCCCAGGTCTTGTGTTCAGCGTCGACGTACATGGCGATCGTTTTATTCAGGTGCTCCGTAAGGTCATTGGTCTGGGGATGGTACGCAGTTGTTCGTCGATGGCTTGTATGACTGTATTCCAGGATGGCTTGCGTCAACTCTGCCGTAAACGCCGTTCCTTGATGAGCACTTCTGGGGCGCCGTGTCGCAAGAGAATTTGTTCGACAAAAAATTTGGCGACTTCTGCCGCGGTACCATTTGGTAGTGCTTTTGCTTCGGCGTAACGGGTAAAGTAGTCAGTGATCCATCCCAATTTGTTGAAAGGGCAGGTCTGGGGGCGGAAATGGGTTTAGTAGTCCTGCTGGTCTGATCGGCGGCGTCTTGCGTCGTTGGCACTCACGACACGTCTTCACGTAGTGGGCAACTTCGGCAGGCACTCGCGGCCAGTAGTACTTCTGGATTCGACGCAACGCGCGCGCAAATTCGAGATGGCCTGCTGTGGGCTCATCATGCAACGTCTGCGGAATTTCCTGCCGGAGGTTTTTATGCACTGCAAGAAGCTGCGCGGTCCTGTTGGGCGCGAAGTTCTTCACGAGGAGGCCATTGCTTAACGCGAACGATGATAAATGTCGCCTGAACACACCAGGAGGGGAAGCGGTCTTTCCTTCTAAGTAATCGGCTAGCGCTTTCAGCTCAGGGTCTGATCGCCGTTGTTCTTGTTCTGCGAAATTGCTGGCGCTTACCGGTCCCAAAAAGGCGTCGTCGTCATCGTCCTTCGGGGGAGCGTCGACGGGAGCGCGGGATAAGCAGTCGGCGTCGGAATGCTTCCGGCCCGACTTATAGACTACAGTCATGTCAAATTCTTGAATTCGTAGGCTCCATCTGACAAGGCGGCCGGAGGGATCTTTCAAATTAGCCAGCCAGCAGAGCGCGTGATGGTCGCTTACCACCTTGAATGGTCGGCCGTATAGGTATGGACGAAACTTAGAAGTGGCCCAGATGATCGCAAGGCACACCTTCTCGATCGTCGAGTAATTGACTTTGGCTTTTGTGAGGGACCTGCTAGCGTACGCGATTACTTTCTCCTGTCCGGCACTCTTCTGGACGAAAACGACTCCTAGGCCCACACTGCTCGCGTCGGTGTGAATTTCGGTCTCGGCGTTTTCATCTAAGTGGCCAAGTACAGGAGGGCACTGCAGGCGGCGCTTAAGTTCATCGAAGGCTTCTCCTTGCGGCGCTTCCCATTTAAAAGGTACGTCAGCCTTTGTAAGCTGCGTCAACGGTTCGGCGAGGCGCGAAAAGTTTCTGACAAGTCGTCGATAATAAGCGCACAGCCCAAGGAATCGGAGCACAGCTTTCTTGTCGGCAGGTGATGGGAATTGTGCGATTGCAGCTGTTTTCTTCGGTTCTGGGCGAATACCATCCAAGCTAACGATGTGGCCTAGAAACCACAGTTCTTCGTAGGCGAAGTGGCACTTCTCTGCTTTTAGCGTTAGTCCCGATGACTTGACGGCTACCAGCACTGTCTGCAGTCGTTTTAGGTGGTCTTTAAGGTTTGACGAGAAGACAACAACGTCGTCCAATTATACCAAACAAATTTGCCACTTCAAGCCTGCCAGGCCTGTGTCCATTACTCGTTGAAACATGGCTGGTGCGGAGCAGAGGCCAAATGGCATCACCTTGAACTCAAAAAGGCCGTCCGGTGTGATGAATGCGATCTTCTCGCGATCTCTTTCGTCGACCTCAATTTGCCAATATCCGCTCTTCAGGTCCATCGATGAGAAGTACCTTGCATTGCGGAGCCGGTCGAGAGTGTCGTCGATGCGGGGAAGTGGGTAGACATCTTTCTTAGTTATGCTATTTAAGCGGCGGTAATCAACGCAGAAGCGAAGTATGCCGTCTTTCTTCTTCACCAAAACGACTGGTGCCGCTTAGGAGCTCTTCGATGGCTGGATTACATCACGCAGCATTTCCTCAACTTTATCACGTATGGCCTGACGATCTCTCAGCGATACACGATAGGGGCTTTGGCGCAGAGGTCAGGCGTGTTCGGCCGTTATAATGTGGTGCTTGGCCAGTGGTGTTAGTCGTACCTTCGATGATGATGAGAAGCACTCCCTGTAGCTTCGAAGAAGACTGAGAATCTGGTCTTTCCTGATGTGGGTCAATGCCGGGTTGATGTCAAATGTGGGCTGACGGAATTGGTTCAGTGCGTCTTGCAAGGGTTGTTAGTGGAGGGCGAATACATCTCTGAGGTCCGCTAATTCGTCGAGAAACGCGATCGTCGTGTACTTCTTGAGATGCCGGTATTCTTCGGTGAAGTTTGTTACCAGCACCTGAACTTGACCTCTCCGGGATTTCGCGATGCCTGTTGCGATGCCGACACCTCGTTACAAGAGCAATTGGACATTTCCTTCAACGATGACTTCAGCGGTTTCGATGTTTGCGCTACCTACGCAGACTGCGACGCTTGATAGGGGCGGCACGGTCAATTCTCCATCGAGGACGCTTAGGGCGATGTGTTGCGTCGAAGTCGTCGTAGCAGATATGGCTTTGCCTGCAGAGAGCTTGATGAGCTTGGATCACGGATCTATGATAGCCCTATGTTCATTTAGGAAGTCCATGCCTAAAATCACGTCGCAGGAGCACTGCTGCAAGACCACAAAGCTGGTGGGGTAAGTACGCCCATTTACGGCTATTCTTGCAGTACATCGTCCCGACGGATTGATCAGGTTGCCACCTGCGGTGCGAATCAGCGGGCCATCCCAAGCGGTCCTAACTTTCCCAAGCTGGGAGGCTAACGGTCCACTCATGACTGAAGAGTGAGCTCCCGTGTCTACTAGGGCAGTGACTCTGCGACCATCGATATCAACTTCAAGGTCACTTGTTCGCGTCCTTGCATTGCACGTGGGTCTTGGTGTCCGATCTCGGCTCCGTCTTTTCTTCAGGTCATGGCCGGGACATACCGTTGTTACTTCGCTGATGGGTTCGCTCCGTGCTGGGTCGCCTTTTTTTTTTTTTTTCTGGGCCAGATATCTGTGTCGAGAAGAACACTCGTCATCTCGACTCATTCGTGCTGCTGCTACAAATCAATATTTAATTCTAACAAAACTATTATGCTGCCAAGCTTTTGCTTATGACTGTATAGGCGCACTTTAAAAAAAATTGTCTTCAATACGTAGTATTGTTAATTTCTATCATAACTGGGACATGAAATAATATCATTAAGAACTGGATTGAATAGTACTGCACCCGGCAATAAAAGAGATCACAGGATAGATAAAAAGTTCAACCGCCACTAGCGTTCTTCCATGAAATCGCAAGAAAATGTGAATTTAATACATTTTAAGCTATCATCTACCCTGTCAACAAGCAGAAAAGGACATTATTATCATTGAGAAGGCTTTAGATATTGAATGAGATAAAATGTAGCTAAATCCAGCAAATTAAAAATCTGAGTTTTGACGCCTTCTCCTTAAAGTGAAGCCATACACACTTCTATAGATTTAAAACATGCGTTCAGATTTAATTATTTTTATATTTTAGTCTATATTATGCAGTACTGTTCAGGGCATAATATTTATAAATTACTTCAATTATTTATATATTTTGATAAAAATCGAAGTTCGGATAGTTTTTAAATTCGATTCAAAGTTGTACATTTTTAACATTCTTGAATTTTGGCGATTCAATATAATATGGAAAAAGAACGGACCTCTGTAAAGCATCTTTTTTTTTTCAGCAATAAAGAAGAGCGCCTGGAGAATATAGACAAAATGGTTCAGTGGCAACACTTTATTGAATCGTGCTGGAATGTAGGGCTGAATATTGAAAATTTTCAGAACAGGCAGTCAGTTTTATATTTATTTTTATACTTTTAAGCAATATAATGCAACACTTTTTAGTCCATGATATTTCTGAGGATTCTTGATGGGGATTTCAATAAAAACCTAAGATGGTGTTACTTTTAATCTGGAATTAAAGTAGCCCCTTTTTTGCTGTTTTCAAATATCGAGCGATTTTGTTGTGTTGTGGAGAACACTCCTAGCAATCAAGAGCCCCAAATTTCGTTCAAAGTAAGAACGTAACCTGCATAATAAAGGGAAAAATTTGACTGCAAACAATTTAGGGCGTCATGTCAGTATGTAAGGTCGAAAAAACATCTTTGCAGCGCGCCGCTCCTGACCCAAAGTTTGCGATATTTTATTAAATTTATTGCAACAGCAAACCGGGCTTCTAATAGTTTTCACCAAAATAAAAGTTACATATACTTAGTGAGTAAAAATGATATATGGCAAGATCTTAGTGCACAAGCAGCAGGCCTCCAAACTTGCCACTTTTTGAAATGGCCAAAACGGCATTTTCCACCTCTAGGGACATACGCTTTTGTTCCGAGAAAACTATGCCGTATTTTGCAAGAATAAGGTTCATTCTTTTGTATGAAGAGATTTGCCCCCCGCATATAAAAATTTCATCAAATTTCACGCACGCACGCAGGCACACACGCACACAAACACACACACGCACGCACACGCAAACACACACACACGCACGCACACACACACACACACACACACACACACACACACACACACACACACACACACACACACACACACACACACACACACACACAGAGACATATATATATATATATATATATATATATATATATATATATATATATATATATATATATATATATATATATATATCCGACTCTTCCTGACCCTATGGACCATATCACGCCACGCTTTTCGGTCTCTCCCTATCCCCTAACATCACATAATTTCATATGCAGCGCCTCGAGGATGCCATCTGAACATCGCATTCGCTGCCTACCCCTTCGCCGGTGACCCTCAACCTTCGCCAACATCAAATCTTTCTCCAACGATTCCTCTCTTCTCATCAGATGGCCAAAGTAGCTGAGCTTCAACTAGAATTTGACCCTTCAATGAGCAGTCAGGGTTTAGGGTCGACAATATCGACTGATTTGATCTTCTGGCAGACCAAGGAACTCTCAAGAGTCTCCGCCAGCACCACAATTCAAACGCGTCAATTCTTCAGCGGTCAGCCTTCTTCACAGTCCAACTCTCGCATCCATACATCACAACTGGAAAGACCATAGCACGAGTTATACGGATCTTTGTTGGCAGTCTAATGTCTCTGCACTTTACTAGGCGGTCAAGGCTAGCCATGGCTCTCTTTCTCACTCTCACTTCTCACTCTCTTCTTGTACGCGCATCAGGAGCCTCTTGAGTTCCACTTCACTTTATGCCATTAAAGTGGTATCATCCGCATATCTAAGGTTGTTGATACGTTTTCCAGCAATCTTCACTCCAGCTGAAGACTCGTCCAGACCGGCCTTCCTCATGATGCACTCTGCATATAGGTTAAATAGGCAGAGCGACAGTATGCAGCCTTGTCTCACTCCTTTCTCAATCTGAAACTAATCAGTAAGACCATGCCCAGTTCTGACTGTGGCCTCTTGCCCTTCATACAGGTTCCTGAGGAGACAGATGAGGTGAATTGGAACTCCCATCTCTTGGAGAGCTTGCCATAATCTGCTGTGATCTACGCCGTCAAACGCTTTCGCATAAGCAATAAAGCAGAAGTAGATGGGTTTCTGGAACTCTTGTTTTTTCCATGATCCAGCGAAGGTTGGCAATCTGGTCTCTAGTTCCTCTGCCCTTGCAAACCCAGCTTGCACGTCCGGAAGCTCCCGATCCATATACTGCTGCAGCCTTCCTTGGAGGATTTTCAGCATCACCTTGCTAGCATGCGAAATAAGCGCGATCGTGCGGTAGTTGGAACAATATTTGGCACTGCCTTTCTTTGGAATGGGGATGTAAACTGTCCTCCTCGAATCATGTGGCCACTGCAGGGTTGTCCAAATCTTCTGATATAATGTATGCAGAATGTTAACAGCGTCATGGTTGAGGTTTTGAAACAACTCAGCTGGAGGAATGCCATCAATTCCGCTAGCTTTGTTCTTAGCAAGGCTGGCTAAGGCCCATTCAACTTCACTCTTCAGGATGCCCGGCTCGAGATCAGTAATCACAAGACCGAACTTGCCTGTAATTCCGGATATTTCTTCACTCCCCACCATTGCATTCCAGTCTCCTATGAGAAAAAGGACGTCTGATGATGGAGTGAGGTCTAAAAGGCAGGTCAGCATAAAATCTCTCAACGTCAGCTTCTTCAGCAGCAGTGGTTGGTGCATAGACTTGTATAACTGTTATGTTGAAAGGGTGACCTTGGATCCGAAGTGAAATCATTCGGTCGTTTTTGGGGTTGTACCCTAGCACTGCTTTGCCCATTCTTCTGTTTACTATGAAAGCGACCCCATTCCTTCTCCTGGATTCGTGCCCACAATGAAAGACATGATGGTCGCCGGAATTAAATTCTAACATTCCAGTCCACCTGAGCTCGCTGATACCCAAGATATCAATGTTCAATCTGTCCATTTCTCGCTTGCCGACATCCAGTTTACCTTGCGTCATAGATCGTACATCAGTCCATGTTGCTATGTGATATATATATATATATATATATATATATATATATATATATATATATATATATATATATATATATATATATATATATATATATATATACATGCATACATACAGGGTGTCCAAGCTAACTTTAGCCAAGAAACCACCTTACTGAAAGCCAGGTTGAGAGCACCACAATCGTGGCGCACGAATGCGCCAGTCACGTGATATTTTTTGTATTTCTCGGGCTTTCTTTAGGGCTTGGAAAAATGATACACGTGAGGCTTTCTTTTTCGGAAATAGGTGGAATGGGGGTTTTAGGAGATGCTCTCCAACCCTGAAAATCACTTCTGTTCTCCAAAGAGAATAGTTAATAAATTAGAAAAACTATCTTAATTACTAATTAGTTAATCGGAAAAAAAAAATGCCCTTGGTGCGCCAGATGGCTGGGAGCTGTACATGGGTTGTTTCTCTCGCCTATCTCAAATGTTTCATTTTTTAACCCTTGGCTAAAGATAGTTTGGACACCTTGTATATATATATATATATATATATATATATATATATATATATATATATACTTTTATAGATATATTTCATATTTCTTGATACTTGCTGGCGTAAAAGCCTTTTCCCAACTTCAGATTTGTTCACTCGGGTCCGAAACGTCAGTATTAAAGTGTTTTTCGCCGTGATCATCTTCAGTTATTTGCTTACCCTGGATCCAACGCCTTTCCACTTCAAATATATATATATACACCTAGTAAGCAATTATCAGGCTTCAGTATAAAATGCGTTGCTAGAAAGAAGGAAGATAGGCACTTTGGCAAACGTTATTTGGAAAACGAGCAGTTCGCTGCCATTCCCCTTCAAGCGCATTCATCTGCCTTACTTCCCAGCTGCTGTCGACTGTATTCTCTGACTAATAAACATCGGCATATCAGTGGCGAAGCCACATCTCTGTTCCTTTTATGCCTGCGGCTATAGCCTTCGGGTTCCTGCAGGTCATCGGCACCATTGTGATTGCGTCTTTAGGATCTTGCATTCATCTTCGGGTTCGACAGCGACCTGCCAAGGTCATGAGACTCCTCGGTCGCAGTGTAGCGCTTCAACTTCTTTACTCTACGTTAAGACAGCTTTGGTGAACAAATACGCTTTTCTTGAACGTTCAGTCACCTGAAAGGTAGTAATGTCCTCCTACACTCGCAAAACAGTCAGCGCTGAGAAAACGAAAAGGGGTATTTCTCCCCGGTAATTCAACGCGTCCTTTAACGCGTTTGTCAGCAACTGATATGTCAACAAGTCCACGAAGAAATCCGGGATGGCTGCATCCACGCCGGCAGCACGTATTTCACCGCGGGGCGGAAAAAAAATGAAAAGTCCGTTTCGTGCCAGCCTCCCTCTCCTTTAGGGTCGCACATACTGGAGGTATTTTTTGACAGTAGAGGCCGTTGCCTGTGCCGCTCATCTCCGGCAGCTTTTTCGCCGACGGGACAAAGACCGAGCGCTTTCGAGGAGTCACGTCGTCATCGGTAAACCGATGAGAAGCTTTAGCGGTTCATTGGTCTGCCCGCTGATGGCGTCACCAGCGTGAAGCAGCACTTGGGCCTTGCACCTTCCAGACGGTCGTCGATGGCGGCGGCTCCCCGCATCCCGTCTGGCGCGAGGGCGCTACCTCCGCGGCCGTGCGCTACGCATCCGCCGCCGCCGCCGCCGCCGGCCGGGCGTGCCGCCGCGCGGCGCCGGAACTTCGCGGGCGCGTTTATTCAGCCGCGTTCGCCCGCGCCCCGTCAAGAAACAAAGCAGCCGTGTTGTATCGGAGAAACACCGGAAAAGGAAGGCTCGCTCTTTGGCGGTCGGTGTGCGCGCCCGTCGCGGGGTGAAATCGTGGCGTCGCCATTTTCTTGCTTGCGTGCATCGCGACCGCAACAACTCGCAAACGGCGTCGTCCTGTAAGGCCGGCAGCCGCCTTTGTTTGCATGCCCGCCTCGACCCACCGTGGGCGCCTGTTGCGCGGACGTAACGCCACTGTAGTGGTGTGGAGTTTCGCTTCTTTTGATGTTAAGTGCATGTTGTTTCTGCCGCAAAAATATCACGTCTACAGCACAGATACTCCTGTCTAGAGTGCGTGGCAGGAGATATTCTAGAAAAAGTTGTGAATTGAATATCTGTGCATCTGTGTGACGGTCACACATCGTTCAAATTTTTATATGATCTTCGAAATTTTGATTTCGATTGATTTCGATGAAATTCGCGTTTTAAGATTTTCTTGCACTTGAAGCCATGACACACTTGAGTTCCATGTCTCGAAGCTGCACTTGGGATAAAGGGAGGTGCTGAAGGGGTAGGGGAAGGGGGCTGGGCTCCGGTTTAGTCACGACCACTGGTGGCTCTTTATCTTGTACTGACGTTACACAGTAGTTTGGTTGCATTTCCCTTCCACCGAAATAGGGTCGCCGCAACTGCATTTCGATTCCATGAATTCTTTCACTGGTTTAAGTAGGTAACTTACTTCACCTGGACACGTCATACTGAGCATGCGGAGCCGTACAAAATGGCAAATAGTATGTTATCGGAAACATTATATGGTAGGTTATTTATGCGCCCTTTTGTAGGGCTTTATCGAGCTGTACGGGGGCAATACATGACATTAGTTGCGTCGTAGCCTGTTCAGTTACTCAATTTTTACTTTTTTACTTCGGGTTCTACTTTAGTTGAGGACAAGGCAGAGGGTTATGGAATGAAAAATGGTAGGTGTAGCATTAATAGATAGGAAGCGCGCAGAGTGGGTCAGAGAAATAACTCCAGTTAACGACATTTTAGTGGAAATCAAAAAGAAGCCAATGGGCGCGGGCAGGGCATGTAGTGCGCAGAGAGGACAACTTATGGTCACTAAGGGTAACAACTTGGATCCCAAGGGGACGAAAGCGTAGCAGGGGTGGTAGAGAGCTAGACGGGCGGATGAGGTTAAGAAGTTCGCAGGGGTTAAGCCAGCTAGCACAGGAGGGGTAAAGTGAAGTAATATGGGAGCTAAAGGCCTTCTCCCTGCAGTGGGTATAGTCAAGCTGTTGTCGATGATGATGATGATTATGTTGGTGGTGGTGGGGGTTGTGAAGCAGCAGTCTTGCGTAACGTAAAAGGCTGAGCTTCTTCCTACGGAATTTCCCCAAAAATCTTTGTTTAGGTGCAGTTATGGTTTCGAGGCATTTTAAGCGCCCTGAGACATATGGTCGTTGCCCCAGCCAGTCTTATGTACAGTGCTTGACACCCTGCAGGAGCGAAAAACAATGAGTCAACAAGGCCCGAAAAGTAACTCCGACGAAGACAGCCAACCTAGGCATGCCGGTATGCTTTCTTTTGTCTTATCTGGCAGGGTCTAACACACCATGCAAGAGAGGTCACGAAAACACGGACATCATGGTACGCAGCGGTTCAAGCGTCTATGTGCAGAGCAAAATTTGACGAAGACTAAATAAAAAGAAAAAAAATCCTTGTTGGTTCCTCAGCCAGCCTCGAAAGAAATGATCTAAGGGGTGCCTAAAGGAGAAGGGCTGCAGAAAGCAAGTAAACGGAGCGTCCTCGGGCTGCTGCCAGCTTGTCGTGCCATCGTCTTCCCCGTTTTAAGCGTGCCAGGAACAGAAGCCCAGACTGTGAGTTCACAGTTTAAATATAACCGAGCTTGCAAACCGTCGCTACACTCATGCGCGAAGTTACCACGCTTTTTTACGCTATGAACTCATAAGAAGCTCACAACGCAAGTTTTTTCCTGCCAACGTGCACTAAAATTTCCGGGCGCGCCACCTTCAGTCGACGTGTCCGCCACGCATGGTCCAACCATTCATGATGGTATGATATAGATCGGCTATGAGGGACGCTGTAGTTGAATTCTG
This sequence comes from Amblyomma maculatum, assembly GCF_055883805.1. Taxonomy (NCBI): domain Eukaryota; kingdom Metazoa; phylum Arthropoda; class Arachnida; order Ixodida; family Ixodidae; genus Amblyomma; species Amblyomma maculatum. The sequence continues at coordinate 126,800,318 of NC_139344.1, forward strand.
CGGTAATTTAGATCATCTAAGGTTCTTTAACATGCGTTGACATTGCACAGTACATGGGCGCCTCGCGTTTCGCACAATCGAAACGCGGCCAGCGCGGCAGGGATCGAACCTGAGTCCTCGGGTTGGAACTCGAGCGCCTAACCACTGAGCCGCCATGGCGAGGCCATGAGGCTCGTATCAGTCCTATCAACTCGCTTCCCCAAAGGCTTTTTTTTTATACATGCTCCCCATTACGGTAACACGTCGGCCTCTTACCACAGCTAAACAGCATCTACGCAAACCCGTGTAACTACTGTCGTCTTTCTAACCTACAACCATTCGATCACTCGGGGCACCCCTAATAATAAAAAAACAAAACGAGGAGTTATAAACGCCGCTTGCCCGCTAACGTAAAAAAATAAAAGGCTTATACAAATTCTGAATGGAAATGAACACGCCTATGGGAGGACGATTGCATTTTTGCACTTCCGTAGGTTACAACACAAATCAACGATGCTACACGAGCAGCTAAACATGAAATCCAAGGAGTGTGTCCATAAACCGTCTCTTAATTAATACGCCCAGAGAATAGATACGTTGCGTGAGGTACCTCAGTTAACGTTTGTCGGGGAGCGTATTGCCAAACCATATCCCGTAGGCGCACTGGAGCAGACGATGCTTTCAGAGAGTTAAACGGCGATTGTTGCTGAAAGGTCTCTCTGAACGCAACCTAAAGGTAACATACACTCAATGTAAACGGCGATTGTTGCTGAAAGATACTCTGAATGCAACCTAAAGGTAATATACACTCAATGAGGCAGGAAATGATTATGGGGAAGGTAATTGCTTAGTGTAACTGTTGTCATGCCGATTATTACTTAGAGGTGACTGCGAACGCAACATAAAGGTAACATACACTCACGTAAGGCAGGGTATAATTACGATGAAGGCAATTGCAAAAAAAAAATATTCAGAAAAAAGAGTACAACACAGGAGTCGAACAGATGTTTAAGTAGCATCAATGCTGAGATGGGTGGTGTTTTTTTTTTTTTTTTCCAGTCACAAAAAAAACTTTATTTACATATATATATACAAGATTGAAACTCAGCCAATAGCCGAGAGCACTGATTGCTTCTCGCGTTAACGTCGGCCATAAGAAACACGAGAGGAGTTTAATGCACAATAGAGAATTATATCGAGGGGTCTGGTAGGAAAGGGTCAGAAAAAGTTTAACGTATTAGCCCGAAATGCGCCTCTAAAAGACAAAGGGGAAAACTTCCCCCAGATAAGAAAAAAAAAAAAAACTTGGACAATGCTGCGTGTAGCACCAGCGGCACCTAAACCGTTCGTACTGGCGTGTCTTGACCACCACAACGCGGCAGCCCCACTGTAGTTCCTCCTGCAGGCTGTCGTCGTAGCCAGACGACTCTAGTGCGCTCACTGTCCCTTCTGTTTTCCGGCCACACAGGAGACAGTTTGCGCCTCATGGTAGGAAGAAACCCCGCTCTTCCTGACGGGCTTTCACGGGAAGAACTCATGTGTGGAAACGGAAGAAGAATTCCTTGGAGCCTGTTGGAACGGGCAGCCTCCTGACTCGCTTGAGGACATCAGTCTTGCCCACCCCTATGGGTGGTTGCCGATATACTGGAGGTTGTAGAAATTGTGCCAGCAAGTCCCAATAAAGCTTTTTCGGTTTTACTGCGAGCAGGTACTCCAAGGAAAAACGCCCTTGCAGCAGCGCCAGGGACTGCGCTACCTCCTTGTAGAAAGCTGTGGCTCTCATGCCGTGACATACTGGCTTAGTTGCGGCCAACCAAGGGGCCAAGTGCGCCGAGCCTAGATACTGAGTGGCCACGCGAAGAAAACTCTCCTTTTGGTTTCGAAAGAAAATGAGCCTTTGGACTGGAGCTTAAGTTCTACGCTCACTAAGCCCAGTCCGCCTCGCTCCATGCTCCAAAAGAGATTGCTTCGGCACATGGGCTCCGCCGTAGCGCGCCAAATGAAGACTGCCCATGATCTGTGTAGCCTGCCCACGGAGCCTCTGTCGATTGTGGTCATTCTGGCTGAGTGTAGTGCCGCCGGGTAAATCACCGCGTTTCATACCTATATGCTCTCGTGAACATGGCTATGTGTCTCGGCCGCCATGGGTCTAGCTTCCTTTCAGCGGCAGCTAGTTTGGGTTGCCACCTGTTCATGGTCGCTTTGCTAATATCTAGATTAACGCCTAGGTGTTTGTCAATTTTTTCGGTCCATTCTACTCCAAAGAGTTGGCGGGGCTTCCCTCTCCAGTCTCCCAACCAGGGGCATTGCGATCTTTCCAAATTTAGTTCGGCTCCAGAAATTTGACAGAAGTAGCTTGCCAACCGAATCACCTCCCCCACTTGTTGCTGGGATGTGCAAATGAAGGCTGCGTCGTCCGCGTATGCGAGAACGCGCAGTTCTTGGCCGCCGAGATCTAAACCCTTGATGGTTTTAGACGCAAGTACCATGCGACATAGAGGTTCCAAATACAAGGTGAAGAGAACAGGATATATAGGACACCCTTGTCGTACCTATTCACCTGTATCGGCGCGCCTGGTATACCGTTAAGGACGATTGCAGTACTAATTTCAGTGTAACACATTTTGAGCCAATCTATTATGTCGTCACCTACTTCGCATTGCAGAAGGAGAGAAAAGAGGAAAGCCCGGTCAACCTGATCAAACGCCTTCCTCAAATCGATTTGGAGAACGGCCAAAGGAAGGAGCCCTACATCCGCCGCCTCGCGGACCGTTCTCATGCGGTGTAAATTGGTGTTTATGGAGCGCCCTTTGACGCCACATGTTTGATGCTCTCCCACCACGGTACTGAGGGCGGTCCCGAGTCGACGAGCGAGAGCACTAGCCAGAATCTTATAGTCCGTGGAAAGAAAACTAATTGGCCTCAAATCAGCTACGTCAGGGGTCGATTCAGGGGAAGGTTTCTTAAATTGCTGCGCCGCATTGAAGAAGGGAGAAATTTTCGTTTCTTTATATCCTCGAAAACCTCAGCTAGTATTGAGCTGAGTTAATTTCTAAAGCATTGGTAAAATTCGGCTATTATGCCGTCTGGTCCGGGTGCTTTGTTCTTAGGGAGTTTTGCAATTACGCGCTCTATTTCGTCAGCAGTCAATGAGGAGTTTGTTGCCTCCCTAATTTCCTGGGGAACTTTGGGTAGGTCGCTCAGAACTTCGCATAATCCAGTGCGCCGCCAAAACGACGGGAACGGCGGCCTTTAAATGCGTTCTTATTTGTTTAGACAATATATCCACTATTTGTCGCCAGGTGGCGCTGCTCAGAGGAATCAGAGGCGGTACAGGGAGATATGGGTTGGGCATCTTTCGAAGTACGGAAAGCTCAGAGTAAAATATTATATGAGGAACGGCTGAGGAAATTGGACAGTAACAGATGGGCAGCTAAAGTATTTAAATACCTGTACCTAAAGAGCGTTGACTCACAATGGAGGAAAAGAACTAGGAAACTGACTAGTCAGTATGCTAGTCACAAGGACGGAAAAATAAAGAGCATTAAGCAACAGGTGAAAAACACACAAGGTAAAAATTGGATAAATTCGATGGAGAAGAAACAGAGTGTGGAATTATACCGAAAGTAGAAAATGCAGATCAGGAAGGAAGCTTTCTTTGATAACTCAAGAGGCAGTGCCCTACTTTTTGAAGCTAGATCAGGGTGCCTTAGAACACGCAGCTACAAAAAGAAATTTAACAATGGAGATGACGCATGTGCTGTATGTGGTAACTCCAGTTAAACAATTGACCATATTATACTCGAATGTAATGGTATCCATCCGGAAGTTGATGCAGGCTCAGTAACTGTTCCTGAAGCTCTGGGGTTTAGAGATACCAGTGGCCGGGTGAATAAACCGGCGGTGGAAACTAGCAAAAAACGACTGGATGATTGGTGGCTTAAAAGCAGAGAAGTGACATAAGGTTAGTAATGTAGAAACTAAAATTTAATAAATAGAATGGTGGTTTAGTTAACCAATCTAAATCAATAATTAAGATATAGGGAGAACAATGAGCACGATAGCTACTGCTACCACCCCGTTTCAAAGGGGACGCTCTTATATTCCATCCATCCATCCACGCGCCAGAGCGTCGTCTGCTCGAGTGCTCCTACGGGATATGGTTTGCTAATAGACTGCCGGGGACTCCGGACGTCTGGAACCAGGAACCCTAACAAGAGCGAGGATATGGGGGTCCTCTTCCCGAACCTATGTACATCTCCCATCTTTTCCGACTTACCTCGACTACTGCAGGACTTAGCTTGTTTAGGTGCCTACTCCCAAGTACTAGCCCTGACGTTAGCCTTTTAGCGGTTTTCCCACCTGACGAAACTCTAAAATCATTTGACCTGAGGGGGTATAGTAGACAGCTCAGTGTCCTTTCCTGTCCTCCCCTATCCTTCACCTAAACTGTAGAAGCCGCAAAAAGACAGCAGAACCACCCAGAACCACCCCGATCAATTATTGGTTTCTCATTCAGTGGGTTAGCGGTAATTCACGAAATCATGGGCCCGGCCGAACAGTCGGATAAAAATGAAAAATAAGAGGAGTGTGTTAACAGTGCATAACGATCGACAGGTGACGCTAGGCGACATAAGAAAAGAGAAAGAAGGAAGGTGCACTGGGTGGAAAGCTCAAAGATATTTCGAGGCTAGCTTCCTACACGGAAAATAGAAAATAAAAGATTTTTTTTTCAATAATTTTCGTCCTCGTGTGCGAAGATAGCTCTATCACATCCTCCGCACTCCATCCCCATGAAAGCTTTCACTACGCAAGGCACAATCTGGATAGCATACATGCTCTTGTCCTTTTGAATTGCGTCCGCACTAGACCGTTGGATAGTCTAGAATTTTTGGTTGTTCATAATTAAGACTGCAACACGAACGCTTATTTCCCGCGAAAAGGCACTCCGTATATTCAATATTCGAATGTCCACAGCTCGTTAAGTTTGGGCTGAAAAGCAGGCATCTTGAGTCGACAAGATACTGCGCCACGTTCTTATCTGTGTACGCATCGTGCGGCCTGGGCTTGATCAGCATAGCGTAGTTCGTGGGATAGCTCTATATACCACTCGCATTTTGTACACGGGCTCACCACGAGCGTTGCACATGAGCCTGTAATTAGTGATGCATGCGCAGGTTAAATTTTGTACATTTAGAGTGGCTAAACAAAGCCGTGTGGCTGTTCCAGTGATTTTGTGAATACAAGTAAAACCTCAGTACCACAGATAAATCAACCGTGATTACAAGCGTGGATGCGTAACAAAAAAAAAAAAAAAAAAAAAGGAAGAAATTACACATGTACGCGAGTTTTTTTTTTCCCTAGCCTGGTAGTATGCATTATCCATTTCCCATTTCTAATTTATTTGTTTCCTGTAATATTAAGAAGTGTTATTCAGTGATGTAACCGCGGCTTTGAAGCGTCTGTGGGAACTCACAAAACCGCTGGCTTATTGGATTCCGCTCTTCGCTTGATTGCATGTCGCAGCCAATAGCCAACCGGTGCGTGCAAGAGTGGCTGTCCGCTACCTTGTAATTTCCGTGATTGGCCGCTTGCTGCGTTCGCATGATGCTACCGTCACGCTGGTGTCCCTCTAAGTGAAATTAAAAATGAATGTCCATTTGAAACGGGATCCCCGTAGAACACGCCCCTGGTCACTTTGCAGGGCTCCTACTGTCCGCCCTTAATCTGGACAATGCAACGTATGTTGCACATCTGCTTGCAAGGTTTAAACCAGCAAGTCTACTGAGATCATGGATGCTTGAAGTATCGTGCTCAGTAGGATCACATTGACTTAGTCATCTTAACGATCGCTTTCTGTCATTACTGCGGAGAATCTGTAGCGCCACAAGAGAATGTCACAGCCTCTTTCCAAGGCAGCATTGCCATTATTACTTTTTTGTCTGCGTCTCTACTCAGTCTCAAGAGTGCAACAAACGTGCTCTTGAGTGAACCAAATAAACAGGCCAGATAATCGAGTGCGCTGCCAACACGCAGGGTCGTAGAGGTGCGAGTTCGATTTAAACACCCCGACTACAGTTGATCCCGCACACTGTGTAAACAGGAGCGCGAAGTGGACGCGCCGCCGTCCCTTTTGTCACCGCCCTCGACAGCGTCACCGCGAAGGTCACAGACGCAATTAAGTACCCTGGTTTATTTTCGCTTTCTCTCCTTTTTTCTTCGCCGCCCTGGCACGCCGCGGAAACCTAGCCCCTCGGCAGCGGCGGCGGCTCGGTGGCAAGGGCCGTTCTCCGGAGCATTGCTGCGCCGGCGGCTGCGCGCGTACGCGTCCGAAATACCGCACGGCGCTGATGCGGTCTCCGTGCCCCGCGTTCCCGGCGCGATGCCTCAGCGCGTCCGGCGGCAGCCGCGTTTGCTCCAGGACGGAAGCAAGGAGTGAGGGGGAAGCGAAGAGCAAAAGCGCACCGCAAGGATTCAGGGAACACGAGGGGGCCGGCTGCTGCAAGGCCCTGCAGGGGCGGCGCGTGCCGCCGCACAGCAGGCGAAGTGGAGCGCTTTTTCTGGTCGGCTACCCGAAATAGAGCCAGGCCGGAGCGCTAGCTCAACCTCTCGGGCCGCCGCGCGTTGCGTCACCGTAGATCGCTTTTCTCCTGGCCACAATTGGACAGGGGCCCCGGCCGTACGGAATGAATCCCGGCCCCGGACCATACGCGCGAGCTGCCGGGAAGCCGTTCGCGAGGCTCACGCGTAGGCGGGCTTCGCCGCACGACTGTTGCTGCCGGCCGCCGCGGGCCCGGGCCCGGCGGGGTCCGGTGGCGTGGCGGTGAAACGTCGTGACGAGCGTTGGCACAGGACTCGTGCGGCTCCAGAGTTCGTGAGCGAATCGCTCTCGCGTTTCGGGGCGGCTCCAGGGTTGCTGGAGAGCGTCGAGGATAGCTAAACATGTCGGCAGCATTCTAGCGACAAGGCACGCCCTTGACTGGTTGCGTGCGCTTGCGGTTACGTACCGTGACACACGAGACCCAGACACAAGCTCTCGGTCAAAGGAACGTTGAGAAAAGTGCGAAAATGGCGAAAGTTGGAGCCAATGACAAACTTGGTTAGCTACAAGGCAAGTCACACAGGAGGTGTTCAGTTCTTGCTGCCTACATCAGAACTCTGGTCGCGCTCTTTCTTGAAACTCCTTCGATAGCCCCGTTTATTATTTTTAGACACCTCTCATAGCATTACACACCCTCTTTGCCTTATGGTCTATGAGGACACTCATAAACAATCCCGCTGCCGGCTTGTGTGGAGAGCTTGAATAGCGTGGTCTCGGACATATCGACGCATGAGTTTTTGGCGATCATGGCGCTGGCTGTGGAACATTACTCGTATACTCGTATGCACATTATATGCGCTGAGTGTACCATGGTCCTAATGTAATGACTGTGAACTAAATGTGACCCTAATTCTTAATACAGCTTCTAAAGTCGCAACGATTGTCCAGCCTTTTAAAAGCTGGTCATGCGAGCTCACGCAATACAGCCTTCCGTTAATAACACTATATATGGTTGATTCATAGAGCTGCGTAGTGGAAATGAACGAATGTTGATGTTTTCTTTACTAAGAATCGATAGCAAAGTAAACATGTCGCATGTGCGTCGTACAACAAAAGTGGTCTCGAAAAGCTCGATGGGGCGCTTCTGAGAAGGTCATAGCTAGAGCCCGAATGCAAGGAAACGACGGGTGCCCTTTCGTGTAATTTCTTCTCGAAAGCCCTAATGGAGACCCAAGGAATCTCAGGGAAATCTAATTATTTCGTGGGTTCTGATGAACTTGCACGTCATGATATGAACGATTACGTTTTATTTGTTATGATAGGATAGGATGGAGCAGCACAAATCGAACGAGCTTTCTGAGAGGGGAGAAGCGCGGCATATGTAAAGAAAGAACGGGGACAATTTGTATGAGCAGCGTGGAAAAATATTATGCCGGCTCGGCAGTCGGCACATAATGCGTCTCAATGATTGTTACCGTCCGTCGAACGAAGGTAGCGCTAATAAACTAGTATTTTTGGCTTATTAGGTCATGTGATGTAACCTTACATTGAGTAAATAAGGCTGAAAAGAAAACAAGCAAACAGCCATTGGAAGCAGGGAAAGCATGAATGAATTGACTATATTTTCTCATGATAATATTCATCATGGTGGAAAATTAGTTTGCGGGTCATAGTACATATAACGAGCCCGAGATGCAAATAAGCTAGTATCTCCTCAGCGTCCCCTGTGGGCGTAAGCTTTTGGCATCAGTGAGACGCTCGCTCAGCAAACACGTTGTAAAAAGCCCACCGTTTCGCCATTTTCCCACAGGAGTATAAGTTGCAGCATGCCAAAGTGCGCAATGTTCGTGTATTCACACGTAACCGCAGGCCCCAGGAGCCGCAAAAATGGGGGAATTGCCAAGCACATTGCGACAACTCTAGCGCCATGATTGCCTCAGAAATAATAATAAAAGTATACTTTTTGAACTCAAAGAACAAATACTGATACCCGTACGCAACATTACATTTTATTATTACCGACTCTGCCAACTCAAGGGAAACGTATGACAGAGCCTCATGTAAATAAAATAGTTCCAAATTCGGGAACACGTACCAGTGCGTTAGAAGAAGAAAAGCAGGTGCTGAGTCCCGGCCTATTAAGAAATTTAAACAGTTATTCGTCCTGAAGCGCAAACAACTTAGGCAAGCGTGTTATTTAATTTACGTCAGCACTGCTTCATAGCTCAACCAACGCTGCGGCCAATCGTCGTTGTCGGGCACACCATGAAAATGTCGTCAGTTATGGCG